>NC_088216.1:18883559-18896059 GCF_036934945.1 Oncorhynchus masou masou
ATCAGGGCAAGAGTTGCTTTCCAAAGAGATATCTGGGATTGTAACATACTCTGTTTCACGGAAACCTAGCTAGCTTGGGACATGCTGTCGGAGTCAATACAGCCAACGGGATTTTCATGTACAGGAATAAACATCTTTATGGTAAGAAGAAGGGATGGTGCATGTTTCATGATTAACGACTCATGGTGTAATTGTAACAGGAACTCAAGTCCTTTTGATCACCTGACCTAGAATTCCTCACAATCAAATGCCGACCATATTATCTCCCAAGAGAACTCCCCTCGGTTATTGTCATAGCCGTGTATATCCCATCGCAAGCAGATACCAAGATGGCCATTAAGGAACTTCATGGACATTATGCAAATTGGAAACCATATATCCTGAGGCTGCATTTATTGTTGCTGGGGATTTTAACAAAGCTGATTTGAGAACAAGGCTACCTATATTCTATTAGCATATCGATTGCAGTACACGAGCGAGGAACATGCTCGACTATTGCTACTCTAACTTTTGCGATGCATACAAGGCCCTCCACCGCCCTCCTTTTGGCAAATCTGACCATGTCTCCATCTTGTTGCTCCCCTCCTATAGGCAGAAACTAAAACAGGAAGCGCCGTGCGTAGGTCTATCCAATGCTGGTCTGACCAATCGGATTCCAAGCTTCAAGATGACTTCGATCACGTGGACTGGGACATGTTCTGGGTAGCCCAGAGAACAACATTGACGTATGACTCGGTGAGCGAGTTTATAAGGAACTGTATAGGAGATGTTGTACCCACTGGGACTATTAAAACCTTCCCTAACCAGAAACCGTGGATTGATGGCAGCATTCAAGCAAAACTGAAAGCATGTACCACCACATTTAACCATAGCAAGGTGGCTGGGAATATGGTTGTATATTCCCTCCATAAGTCAATCAGGCAAAACGTCTGTACAGAGACAAAGTGGAGTTGCAATTCAACGTCTCAGAAACGAGACGTATGTAGCGGGGTCTACTGACATTTACGGATTACAAAAATAAAATCCAGCCCCGTCGCGGACATTGACGTCTTGCTTCCAGACAAATTAAACAATTTCTTTGCGCGCTTTGAGGACAATACAGTGCCACCGACGCGGCCCGCTACCATAGACTGTGGCAATTCCTTCTCCATGGCCGACATGAGTAAGCTATTTAAACATGTTAACCCTCGCAAGGCTGCCGGACCTTGCGAGGATCATATCACCTCCACCCTACATGTCACCCTAGACCCACTTCAATTTGCTTACAGCCCCAATAGGTCCACAGACGATGCAATCGCCATCACACTGCACACTGTCCTATCCCATCTGGACAAGAGGAATAACTATGTAAGAATGCTGTTCATTGACTACAGCTCATCACTCAACACCATAGTACCCACTAAACTCATCATTAAGCTTTAGTCCCTGGGTCTTGACCCCGCCCTGTGCAACTGGGTCCTGGACTTCCTGATGGGCCGCCCCCAGGTGGTGAAGGTAGGAAACAACATCTCCACTCCACTGATCCTCAACATTTGGGCCCCACAAGGGTGCGTTCTCAACCCCCTCCTGTACTCCCTGTTCACCCATGACTGCGTGGCCATGCACACCTTCAACTCAATCATCAAGTTTTCAGATGACACAACAGTAGTAGGCTTGATTAACAACAACGACGAGACAGCCTACAGGGAGGAGGTGAGGGCCCTTGGAGTGTGGTGTCAGGAAAATAACCTCTCACTCAATGTCAGCAAAAGGAAGCAGCAGAGGGAAGCAGCAGAGGGAGAAGCCCCCCCCCCCCATCCACATCGACGGGACAGCAGTGGAGAAGGTGGAAAGTTGTGTACATATTACCGACAAACTGAAATGGTGTGGTGAAGAAGGTGCAACAGCATCTCTTCAACCTCAGGAGGCTGAAAAAAATGTGCTTGTCCCCGAAAACCCTCACTAACTTTTACAGGTGCACAATCGAGAGCATCCTGTTGGGCTGTATCACCGCCAACTGCAACTGCACCACCCACAACCACAGGGCTCTCCAGAGGGTGGTGCGGTCTGCACAACACATCAAGGGGCTAAACTACCTGCCTTCCAGGACACCTACAACACCCGATGTCACAGGAAGGCAAAAAAGATCATCAAGGACAATAACCAACTGAGCCACTGCCTGTTCACCCCACTTCCATCCAGAAGGCGAGGTCAGTACAGGTGCATCAAAGCTGGGACAGAGAGAAAAACAGTTTTTCCATCTCAAGGGCATCGTATTGTTAAACAGCCATCACTGGCACAGAAAGGTGACTGCCTACCTACAGACTTGATATCATTGTCCATTTTAATAAATGGAACACTAGTCACTTTAATAATGCCACTTAAAGAATGTTTACATATCTCACATTACTTATCTCATATGTCCGCTCTACAGTGAGCTCTGTCTCGTCGAGGGGGAGAGCGGGAAGTCGGCTGTTTTATGGTCGGTCATAAAATACGCTGCCTCTATGCTCTGTAGTGTTCGAGTTTGGAATGTAAACTATGGAACACAGAGAGACACTTGGACATCAAAAGTTTGAGTAATGAAACAATATTTGTATTTTGAGAATGTGGGAATGGTCCATGTGTAACGGCTTTCGTCTGGTGGAAGAGAAGCGGACCAAAATGCAGCATGGTGGTTATTCATGTTCTTTTAATAAATGAACTCGACATGAAATAACTAAACCAAACAATAAATGTGTGAAAACCTACACAGCCTATCTGGTGACAACAAACACAGAGACAGGAACAATCACCCACGAAATACTCAAAGAATATGGCTGCCTAAATATGGTTCCCAATCAGAGACAACGATAAACACCTGCCTCTGATTGAGAACCACTCCAGACAGCCATAGACTATGCTAGATACGCCCACTAAGCCACACACCCAATACCTAACAAAACCCCAAGACAAAACACACCACAATAAACCCATGTCACACCCTGGCCTGACCAAATAAATAAAGACAAACACAATATACTTCGACCAGGGCGTGACACCGTGGGTAATTAAAGAACAATCCTGTCGAAGTTGTGACATCAGAAAGCAGGAGGAAAGCAGTAGGACAAGATAACGGCATCTCTGGAAGTGCACATTTCTCAGTTATTAGTTTTCTACCTGAATGCTGTATAAAGTGAATGAGTAAATATGAAACTATTTCTGAAAAGATGTTATGTGATGTTAGCCTTCTAAATGAGAAAATTGTTCTTCATATAAAGGTTTTAACCAAGTCAGTGGCCACGCCCACGTGACCAGACATCACATTAGGCGTCCTGGAACCGCCCCTTCTTCCACAGAGAATAAAACCCACCTCCGAAAAAAGTTAAATTAGATCAGTAAACATGAAGTGGTGGCTACATGTTGAAATGGTTGGCAACTGTGCCAAAGGACAAGACCAGAGAACGTGGAGATCAATCCCACGTTGAAATGGTGAAGAAATATACAAAAGGAAGAACAATTATTCAAACCACCGCTGTTTTACTACTTCAGTCTGGTAAACGCATCCGATCTAAGAACATTTCCGAATGGTAGTCTGAATTATCTATTCTAACAACATACGGCTTTGATCTCCGTGGCTGGTGCGGCAGGGTAGCCTAGTGGTTAGAGTGTTGGACTACTAACCAGAAGGTTGCAAGTTCAAACCCCTGAGCTGACAAGGTACAAATCTGTTGTTCTGCTCTGAGCAGGCAGTTAACCCACTGTTCCTAGGCCATCATTGAAAATAAGAATTTGTTCTTAACTGACTTGCCTGGTTAAATAAAGGTATAAAATAACTATCCTGGCAACCTCAGAGAGGGACAACAAAGGCAGACACTTGTAAATTGCAAGTTATTTTTGAATAAATTCATGTTCATAGTATTAGCAATTTCTATGAGTGTAGTAATCCTCCATGAGTTTCCCGCTCTTGAGCGGTCCCCACCCCTTTCCTTTGTCTACCAAGCCATCATATCGGTTTTCTCAGCTAGGGACTTTTTCTTTGTATCACAGTAACCAATGTGTGACTATTTGTGTGTGTGTTTATGTAATTCTGTGATTTATTTTAAGTTAGTTAGTAAGTAAATAATTAAGCCAATTTGTATGTCGTCGATTCGTGATTCTATGCTGTGGTTCAGATATCCCAGGGTTTGCTACGTTCAGTAATGAGACTAATGAGGTAAAATTCATTAATAAGTGACTGTTTTGATAAGATATGAAAATATCGGAAGAGTTATATTCAGGAAATTGAAACTCTATAAAAACATGTTCCCGTAGTGCCCCGACTGCCCCGAAGATACATGATTAGTTAAATTGTGTAATTAAATTACACAGAGAATTGATTTGATATTATACAGTCTTCACATTTAATGATAGTCAACAACACGACACTGCTGATGCACAACCACATTTCGAAATTGCACCTTATGCACCTATTATTCTAACTCTCAACAGTAAGTTGAGACCCTGAATGTATATAAATATACAGTACCAATCAAAGGTTTGGACACACCTACTCCTTCAAGGGTTTTTCTTTACTTTTAATATTTTCTACATTGTAGAATTTGAGTGAAGACATCAAAACTATGAAATAACACATATGGAATCATGTAGTAACCAAACAAGTGATTCTTCAAAGTAGCCAACATTTGCCTTGATGACAGCTTTGCACACTCTTGGCATTCTCTCAACCAGCTTCATGAGGTAGTCACCTGGAATAATGAAACTGGCTCTCATGAGGACCGCCACAGGAAAGGAAGACCCAGAGTTACCTCTGCTGCAAAGGATAAATTCATTAGAGTTAACTGCACCTCTGATTGTAGCCCAAATAAATGCTTCACTGAGTTCCAGTAACATACACATCTCAACATCAACTGTTCATAGGAGACTGCGTGAATCAGGCCTTCATGGTCAATTTGCTGCAAAGAATCCACTACTAAAGGACACCCAAGAAACACGAGCAATGGACATTAGACCGGTGGAAATCTGTCCTTTGGTCTGATGAGTTCCAAATTTGAGATTTTGGTTCCAACCGCCATGTATTCGTGAGATGCTGAGTAGGTGAATGGATGATCTACACATCTGTGGTTCCACCGTGAAGCATGGAGGAGGAGGTGTGATGGTGTCGGGGTGCTTTGCTGGTGACACTGTCAGTGATTTATTTAGAATTCAAGGCACACAACCAGCATGGATACCACAGCATTCTGCAGCAATACGCCATCCCATTGGGTTTACGCTTAGTGAGACTATCATTTGTTTTTCAACAGGTCAATGACCCAACACACACCTCACAGGCTGTGTAAGGGCTATTTGACCAAGAAGGAGGAGAGAGATGAAGTGCTGCATCAGATGACCTGGCCTATATAAATATATAAAATAATAAAGGTATTATGATTTGTTTAACACTTTTTTGGTTACTACATGATTCCCTACGTGTTATTTCATAGTTTTGATGTCTTCACTGCTATTCTACAATGTAGAAAATAGTAAAAATAAAGAAAAACTTTTGAATGTGTAGGTCTGTCCAAACTTTTGACGTGTACTGTAGATGTTTTTATTTTCTAAGCTGTAAAACCTGATCAGAACCCGGACAATGTCCCCATGGAGAAAGAACTGTTATCTGAGCCCCTGCCAGAGTCATTGACCACAGCCTATTGTCTGCAGTTCGGCCCCAGTGTAAAATTCATGAGGATCTACAAGAGGGCGTTTGGCCAAGACCACCAAGTGGCCAAGCACAAACTCCATTGGAGGTCAACAAAGCTCTTTGTGGACTTTGATGCCACCTATAACATTGAAAGCACGAATGCCCTCAACGGCTACATGGAGGTATATTTGAACCTCTACCAGGAGGTCAAGCCTTGGGAGGAGGAAGATCTTCAAGAGGTGGAGCCTCTGGGGAAGGAGTCTCTGTTGGTGAAGGCTCTGGAGTTGGAGAAGGAGGTGGTGGAGAAGTTAGTGGAGAAGGACATGGAGGTGGAGAAGGAGGTGAAGAAGGATGTGAAGGAGGTTGAGAAGTAGGTGAAGGTGGAAAAGGATGTGCAGGAGTTTGAGAAGTAGGTGGAGAAGGAGGTGAAGATGGAAAAGGATGTGGAGGAGGTTGAGAAGTAGGTGGAGGTGGAGAAGGATGTGGAGGAGTTTGAGAAGTAGGTGGAGAAGGAGGTGGAGATGGAAAAGGATGTGGAGGAGGTTGAGAAGTAGGTGGAGAAGGAGGTGGAGGTTGAGAAAGAGGTTGAGAAAGAGGTGGATGGGAAAAGCACGTGGCGAAGGATGTGGAGGAGGTTGAGAAGCAGGTGGAGAAGGAGGTGGAGGTTGAGAAAGAGATGGAGGTGGAGAAGGATGTGGAGGAGGTTGGGAAGTAGGTGGAGAAGGACGTGGAGGTTGAGAAGCAGGTGGTGAAGAAATAAGATATAAGAACCACCTAGCTACAATTCTTAAAAAATTTAATCCAAAAGAAAATGACATTTCTGTGTGATTATCATCATTTACTATGGATGTCTGGTGTGTTCATAATAGATGTGTGTTGTTTAGTTCTTTTTAACACAGACCCGAAGACAAAAAGAAAACAAAGTGCATCAGGTTTTTCAGGTCCAGGACCAGCTCTTCCAACCTTCCCAAGGATGACTGAGCCCCACCTGAGCTGCCTGCATCTCTCACACACACAGAGCAAAACATTAGATATATTTGCATGAAGCAATACTTGCAATGAACATTTTTGAATTGCTTGGAAAATATGAACATTGTGTCCTTGAGCTTTTTTACATGAATATAATCTGAGTATTATTACAATTCATGTGTACCAATACAGTACAACTTTATTACACCAAAAGTGGCTATAGGGCATTCATAGCAAGCTTACATAGCTCCTTTCTAACACAAGGTGTTTTCCCAAGTAATACTCCTCTGTAGACGTAAAGTGAAAGATTGTCAAAAAGAGTGAGAGAGTCTTTATCTGTGTTATGGAGCAGTCAGCAGGGACAGGCAGTAGTCAGCAGCACCATTATCTGTTGTCAAACAGGGGCCTCTCTGGGCCCCCATGCACACTGATAAACACAGCCTAGCACATAATCACCTACTAGACACACAGGTCTTCTCAGAACCACATGTCCCAGAGGTGTGTGTGTGCTGCTCAATGTGTGTGTAGTAGCTTTAGTATTGGGGGAGGGGAGTTTGAGTTGGTTCATGAAGCTGAATGAAGAGGCCAATGTCAGTATGATATTCTGCTTGCACTGTACGCCATAACATGTCAGAGAAACAACAACTCCAATACACTTGAAATGACATGTTCAGTTGTTTTGTGCAAAACAAAGTCCATAACATTCATTAGCTAGAATTACATCTGTTTGATGTTCTTTTTCCATTCTCTTTCTCTTTGGAATTGTTTTGCTGGCCATAGATTTCTGATCAGGATCAAAAAAACAGGGAGGGGTAGCGAGGGGGGAGATACCACAACGGTTCATTCACTCTTTCTCCTGGTTAAGAAGAGAGGACTGGAGTAAGAAATGGAGTTGGCATAGAACACACACACACTCACTCACACTCACTCACACACACACACACACACACACACACACTCACTCACACTCACTCACATGCACGCACACGCACGCACACACACACACACACACACACACACACACACACACGCACACACACACACACACACACACACACACACACACACACACACACACACACACACACACACACACACACACACACACACACACACACACACACACACACACACACACACACGTATGTCCCACCCCCCAACGGTCATCAGAAGATACATGAACGGAGGAGATTTGAAGTCACATTCACAACCGAGAGAGAAAGAGGGGGGGGATACGGTAGACGGGTAGAATGGAGAGACAACAACTGTAAAAGGAAAGTAGGCTACTTGGCAGGTCAAACTGGACAAGAGACAGGTGTAACTGTTTTCAGGATGACTGGTTACTTACAGTTTGCAAGAGTCTAACCATTGTGAGATGGTCATGTAAAAGAAAATAGAAAACCTCACATTACTGTCACCACCGTAACCTGTGTGAAGTTAACGTCTAACTCACTGGTCAGATGGCTGGGACAAAAGCTGCTGTGCTTCCATCCTTCAGCTCCTTCTCAAACTTTGTTCACTCTGAGGACAATATGAAGGTACGTGTTCCACTTGTTACTTTTATTTGGTTTCTACATTTTGCTGAAACAATTAAAAGTGTTGTCACTTGTTTTTCTTTGTTTTAAGAGGGTGAGTCTTGGGGCTAACAGCAGAGTGTCTAAACGCCATCAACTTTTCTTTGAACAAAATGTTTTGACTCGCAATGAAGAGGCCCTGTGAGCACAGCCTCATATCCCCAACACATTTAATACAATATGTGTATTTTGATTTAAGATCTGTTCAAATATCAAATGGATTTTATTTGGAAAGTTATTACAAAACTAGGATTTAATTATAAAAAATTATTTTAATTTGTTAGTGGGTGTTGTTGCGTTATTTCCATATTTATGTGAAGTTAGTAAGAGAGGCTCAATATGAACTGATGTTTTTGTACTGTCACACAAGGAGTGGAAATTTGAGGATGGCGCTCTCAGTCTGGACTCTCAAACCAAGAGGACGTCACCTGGCAACACCAGTGACCAGCAGCCAGTTCTACCTCACCTGGACGATGAAAGTGAAACCTCATGGGACATGGAGTTCTTGTTGTCTGACTGGAGCAGCCCATCACCTGAGCTGAACCCCTCTCTGGACTACAACACTCAGTGTCTTCCTCAACTGGACCAAACTGGTCTCTACCATGATGGAGGAGGGGTGTTGACGGACCAAATAAGTCCAGACAGGCTTCATACGGGCTGCAGTAGCCTGATGGTTGAGCTGCTCACCCCCTTAGAGACCATTGGTTCAGGCTTACCAGAACTTTACAACCAACAGGTTCGTTCATCATCATCAGTATCATCATTCCCCAGTCAACCAAACGTGGACCAGTATGGTTTCAACCCCGGAAGCAACCAGGTGGGACATGGCAGAGATAGAGCCACTGCTGTCCTCACTAAGGCCAAATCATGGGACTTTGGAATGGGACACTACTACCCCCAACAACACACTTCCATGGTGACGTTTCAAGATGGCCCATTCCTCCAAGCCCCTGTCTCCATGACAACCTCTATGACCTCTGAATTTCGAACCCACCACTACAGCTTCCTCCAAAACTACCCCCACCACCTGGGTCTATACCGCAACCAGAGGGACTACAACCTCCATGGCCACCATCACCAACAAGCCTCCTCCAACCACGTCCCCTACTCCCAGCACCAGCAGCCCCACCTAGCTATCACCTCCTCAGGGGTTCCCCCTGGTGGCTTGGAGGGGAAGAACGGCCGCAGGACTGTGGCGAAGAAGAGAGCTGCTCTACACAGCTGTGAATACTCAGGTTGTAGTAAGACCTATACCAAGAGCTCCCACCTCAAGGCTCACCTCCGCACACACACAGGTAAGAATACATCAATTAGAATACGTTGCACAGGTAAGAATACATCAATTAGATTACATTATACAGGTAAGAATACATAAATTAGAATACATTACACAGGTAAGAAAACATCAATTAGAATACATTACACAGGTAAGAATACATAAATTAGAATACATTACACAGGTAAGAATACATCAATTAAAATACATTACACAGGTAAGAATACATCAATTAGAATACATTACACAGGTAAGAATACATCAATTAGAATACATTACACAGGTAAGAATACATCAATTAAAATATATTACACAGGTAAGAATACATCAATTAAAATACATTACACAGGTAAGAATACATCAATTAGAATACATTGCACAGGTAAGAATACATCAATTAGAATACATTACACAGGTAAGAATACATCAATTAAAATATATTACACAGGTAAGAATACATCAATTAAAATATATTACACAGGTAAGAATACATCAATTAAAATACATTACACAGTTAAGAATACATCAATTAAAATACATTACACAGGTAAGAATACATCAATTAAAATACATTACACAGGTAAGAATACATCAATTAAAATATATTACACAGGTAAGAATACATCAATTAAAATATATTACACAGGTAAGAATACATCAATTAAAATACATTATACAGGTAAGAATACATCAATTAAAATACATTACACAGGTAAGAATACATCAATTAAAATACATTACACAGGTAAGAATACATCAATTAAAATACATTACACAGGTAAGAATACATCAATTAAAATACATTACACAGGTAAGAATACATCAATTAGAATACATTACACAGGTAAGAATAATCAATTAAAATATATTACACAGGTAAGAATACATCAATTAAAATACATTACACAGGTAAGAATACATCAATTAAAATACATTACACGGGTAAGAATGCATCAATTCAAATACATTACACATGTAAGAATGCATCAATTAAAATACATTGCACAGGTAAGAATACATAAATTAGATTACATTATACAGGTAAGAATACATAAATTAGATTACATTATACAGGTAAGAATACATCAATTAGAATACATTACACAGGTAAGAATACATCAATTAAAATACATTACACAGGTAAGAATACATCAATTAGAATACATTACACAGGTAAGAATAGATCAATTAAAATACATTACACAGGTAAGAATACATCAATTAGAATACGTTGCACAGGTAAGAATGCATGAATTAGAAAACATTACACAGGTAAAAATACATCAATTAAAATACATTACACAGGTAAGAATGCATCAATTAAAATACATTACACAGGTAAGAATACATCAATTAAAATACATTAGGAATGCATCAATTAGAATATTACACAGGTAAGAATACATCAATTAGAATACGTTGCACAGGTAAGAATACATCAATTAAAATAAACACAGATAAGAATACAAAGATTAGAATACATTACACAGGTGAGATTAGAATATATTACACAGGTAAGAATACAGAGATTAGAATACATTACACAGGTAAGAATACAGAGATTAGAATACATTACACAGGTAAGAATACAGAGATTAGAATACATTACTCGGGTAAGAATACAGAGATTAGAATACATTACACAGGTAAGAATACAGAGATTAGAATACATTACACAGATAAGAATACAGAGATTAGAATACATTACACAGATAAGAATACAGAGATTAGAATACATTACACAGGTAAGAATACAGAGATTAGAATACATTACACAGATAAGAATACAGAGATTAGAATACCCTACACAGGTGAGATTAGAATACATTGCACAGATAAGAATACAGAGATTAGAATACATTAAACAGATAAGAATACAGAGATTAGAATACATTGCACAGATAAGAATACAGAGATTAGAATACATTACACAGATGAGATTAGAACACATTACACAGATAAGAATACAGAGATTAGAACACATTACACAGGTGAGATTAGAACACATTACACAGGTAAGAATACAGAGATTAGAATACATTACACAGGTGAGATTAGAATGCATTACACAGATAAAAATACAGAGATTAGAAAATATTACACAGATAAGAATACAAAGATTAGAATACATTACATAAGAATACAGAGATTAGAATACATTACACAGATAAGAATACAGAGATTAGAATACATTACACAGGTACAGAGATTAGAAGAATACATTACACAGGTAAGAATACAGAGATTAGAATATATTACACAGATAAGAATACAAAGATTAGAATACATTACACAGATAAGAATACAAAGATTAGAACACATTACACAGGTTAGAATACAGAGATTACATTACAAAGGTAAGAATACAGAGATTAGAACACATTACACAGGTAAAAATACAGAGATTAGAACACATTACACAGGTAAGAATACAGAGATTAGAACACATTACACAGTTAGAATACAGAGATTAGAACACATTACACAGGTAAGAATACAGAGATTAGAACACATTACACAGGTAAGAATACAGAGATTAGAATACATTACACAGATAAGAATACAAAGATTAGAACACATTACACAGGTAAGAATACAGAGATTAGAACACATTACACAGGTAAGAATACAGAGATTAGAACACATTACACAGTTACGAATACAGAGATTAGAACACATTACACAGGTAAGAATACAGAGATTAGAACACATTACACAGGTAAGAATACAGAGATTAGAATACATTACACAGATAAGAATACAAAGATTAGAACACATTACACAGGTAAGAATACAGAGATTAGAACACATTACACAGGTAAGAATACAGAGATTAGAATGTATTACACAGATAAGAATACAAAGATTAGAATACATTACACAGATAAGAATACAAAGATTAGAATACATTACACAGATAAGAATACAGAGATTAGAATATATTACACAGATAAGAATAAAAAGATTAGAATACATTACACAGGTGAGATTAGAATACATTACACAGGTAAAAATACAGAGATTAGAATATATTACACAGATA
>NC_088216.1:18898559-19065264 GCF_036934945.1 Oncorhynchus masou masou
CAATACAGGCTGTGTCACTGGGGAGTGTCATTCTGGCTGAAACATTGTATAAGGAACTTCATACAAATATGGGTTGTTTGCAAAATCCATCACTATATTTATGGATCTTAATATTTCCTGTAAATTATCTAAAGATATTTTTTTTTATTAAGGCTAAGATGTTTGTTGAATTAAGGTTAAGATTTGGTTAATTTCATGGAGACAGATCACGTCAACTGAACCACATTGAAAATACACCAAGCAGATCTATAATTGTATAATTTCCAATTGAATAACTGTATTTATTTGCAAGGCTTTTCATATTAATATAATTCATAACTTCATTCTTTTTATATCCCTTTGGTAATTGAGTGCTTTAAACTTTTCTCAGAAGTTTTATTTGTATAATTTGCTCATTTTAATTTGACTCTGCATGATTGAGTTGTTTCTAATTTCTAAGTAAAATGTAAGTTCATTCAATAAATGTGTACACTTTCGAGTGAAGCGCAAATGTATAATTTAACCACTAGATGTCACTGTTCTATAGGGATATTATGAAGTGATACATTTTTCTGCTTTTTAGTCATTTAACAGACACTTATCCAGAGCAACTTAGTTCATGTGTTCTTCTTAAGGTAGGTAAAGCCAACCACAAATCACAGTCATAGTAAGTCAAACTGTTCCACAATATCAACAAAGTCAGTGATAGTAACAAAAGATAAGTGCAAGTGTAAGCGCAAGAACGTATACACCGAGTGGACAAAACATTGGCTGGATGTCCTTTGTGCATGCACTCTACAAGGTGTTGAAAACGTTTCATAGTCTGGCCCAAGTTGACACACGATGCTTCAAATCAGTTTATGTTTTGTTGGACCATTTTATTATTTTTTTAATTATTCTTTTAAGAGCCCAACAATGCAGTTCAAGAAATATAGTTAAGAAAATATTTACTAAATTAACTAAAGTAAAAAATGTAATAAAAGTAACACAATAAAATAACAGGTTAGTCATGGTAATTTGTACATGTAGGTAAGTGATTATGCATAGATAATAAACAGCCAGTAGCAGCAGTGTAAAAACAAAAGGGGGGGGGGGGGGTCAATGTAAATAGTCCAGGTGGCCATTTGATCAAATGTTCAGCAGTTTTATGACTTGGGGGTAGAAGCTGTTGAGGAGCCTTTTGGACCTAGACTTGGCTCTCCGGTACCGCTTGCCGTGGGGTAGCAGAGAGAACAGTTCAAGACTTTAGTGACTGGAGTCTTTGACAATTTTTGGGGCCTTCCTCTGACACCGCCTGGTATAGAGGTCCTGGATGGCAGAAAGCTTGGCCCCGGTGATGTACTGGGCCATACGCACTACCCTCTGTACTCCCTTACTGTCAGATGCCGAGCAGTTGCCATACCAGGCGGTGATGCAACCGGTCATCTGGGGGATGCTGACTGTCTTGGTGTGTTTGGACTGTTGCAGCTGTAGAACTAGTGGTTAGAGTGTTGGACTAGTAACCGAAAGGTTGCAAGTTCAAACCCCGAGCTGACAAGGTACAAATCTGTCGTTCTGCCCCTGAACAGGCAGTTAACCCACTGTTCCTAGGCCGTCATTGAAAATAAGAATTTGTTCTTAACTGACTTGCCTAGTAAAATAAAGGTAAAATAAAGGAAAAATAAAAAAAATAAAAACCAGGTTTATTCCCAGAGGATCAAACAGCTGGACAGACAGAAGACATATTCACACAAGCGCTGATATTTAACCCTTTCTCCTCTGCTGAGTCTCCTCCTACACATCTGAACAGCCAGTGCATATCTGTTGCTAGTCAAAACCTTAGTGACATCTGTTCTTCCTCACTTCATCTGACCTGATCTCTGCCCCAAAGTGCTCACTCCTCCCCAAACATTACACATTACCCCTCTCTCCCTCAGTGACATGAATGAGTATATTTCATATTCTCAGAACCCAACAGGACCATGATAGTTTGTTGGTGATGTGGACACCAAGGAAGGTGAAACTCCCGACCGCTCCACTACAGCCCCATCGATGTGAATGGGGGCCTGTTCGGCCCTCCTGTAGTCCTCCTCTTCTAGTCCACGATCAGCTCCTTTGTCTTTCTCACATTGAGGGAGAGGTTGTTGTCCTGGCACCACACTACAGGTCTCTGACCTCCTCCCTATAGGCTGTCTCATCGTTGTGGGTGATCAGGCCTACCACTGCTGTGTGGTCAGCAAACTTAATGATGGTGTTGGAATCGTGCTTGGCCACTCAGTCGTGAGTGAACTGGGAGTACAGGAGGGAACTAAGCACACACCCCTGAGGCCCCCCCGCGTTGAGGATCAGCGCAGCAGATATGCTGTTCCCTACCCTTACCACCTGGGGGCGGCCCGTCAGGAAGGCCAGGATCCAGTTGCAGAGGGAGGTGTTTAGTCCCAGGGTCCTTAGCTTAGTGATGAGCTTTGTGGGCACTATGGTGTTGAACACTGAGCTGTAGTCAATGAACAGCATTCTCAAATACAGTTGAAGTCAGAAGTTTACATACACCTTAGCCAAATACATTTAAACTCAGTTTCACAATTCCTTGTAAAAATTCCCTGTCTTGGTCAGTTAGGATCACCACTATATTATAAGAATGTGAAATGTCAGAATAATAGTAGAGAGAATGATTTATTTCAGCTTTTATTTCTTTCATCACATTCCCAGTGGGTCAGAAGTTTACATACACTCAATTAGTATTTGCTAGCATTGCCTTTAATTTGTTGAACTTGGGTCAAACATTTTGGGTAGCCTTCCACAATCTTCCCACAATAAGTTGGGAGGAATTTTGGCCCATTCCCCCTGACAGAGCTGGTGTAACTGAGTCAGGTTTGTAGGCCTCCTTGCTCACACACACTTTTTCAGTTCTATAGGCTAAGTCACCTCAGAATTCTCAGTGTTGAGTCAAGGAGGACACGATCCCTCAACATGGATGAGTTTGTGAAACATCTTGCCAGGTCTCACCAGATCCGCAGAATTATGTTGTTTTATATCTACCTAGGATCATTTGGCACATAGGTGGTCCCTCTGGTCATGATTACAGTTTTTTTCGATTGCTAAACGTCAGTGGGCACAACTGGAGTCACATGTGCAAAACTCTAACTACAGTCTGCACTACCAACAGTCACCTGAGCTAAACAGTTCACATCACCTGCAAAACTCATTCCAAGCAACACAACTCTTAACACATGGCTCAAAACACGCTCAGTGCAGCCAAACACTATGCACAACCCTCACTGAGATAACACACACTGTCACTCAGAACACACTGAGAGTAAAAACACTAGCATCAAACACCAATACAGAAAATACAAACTTTTCATCTTTACAGTTTGAACAATTTCAGTGAATTCATACAAAGTAATATTTTCTTCAAAGAAAAGAGTGACATTCTTTCACATGATTTATTAATTTTTTTTAACATAACAATTCTTTAAGGTAAATGAAAATTAGCAGTTTGCTTCAATAGTCTGTAGTAATTTACGGAATTACAGTAATGAGAAAAAAAAGGTAATAACTAAAAGTACATACTGTAATTCGAACAAATAATTGAAGGGCTAATCCTGCCTCTCTCTAGCATCAGGCCACAGGTTTTCTTCAACATCACATCTAATGTTTTCTCTTGCCATGCACCTGGGGAAGAACCTTCTGGAGTGCCTTATCCATCCCTGGCAGTCCTCTGGACTCGTGTCCTCACATCCGGCACGCATGGCTTCCAAAAGAGACATTTGGTCATGTGGGTGGTGACCAAACACTTTCCACCTCCAGGCAGAGAAAAACTCCTCTATTGGGTTGAGGAAGGGTGAATATGTAGGCAGGTACAAAACCATAAATCTGTGATGTGCTGCAAACCAATCTGTGACAGCTGCAGAGTGGTGAAAAGCAACGTTATCGCAAACTAAGACAAAAACTTGGGGGTTTCTTACTGGCTCCCCCTGTTCTGCTGGCACTAGCTGAGCATAGAGCTGTTCTAGGAAAGCTATAAGCCTTTCTGTGTTGTATGGGCCAATGAGTGGTGTGTTGAGAAGCAAACCATCATTGGCCATTGCAGCACACATGGTGATATTTGCCCCCCCCTTTGGCCTGGAACCTCCACAGTGGCCCTTTGACCTATAACATTCCTTCCTCTGCGCCATGTTTTGGCAAGGTGAAATCCAGCTTCATCAATAAATACAAATTAATGTGGTCTTTCCAGTGCTTCCACCTCCATTACTCTCTGAAAAACAGTAAGTGCACAGTTTTACTGTAGAAATGCGAGTGTTTTTTTTACTGTAAATATTTTGTATAGCTGTGTACGTAACCTCAGACGTCTTACCTGGACATATTAGTATCTTTTCTCTTTTACCCATTCACTGTTTCTCTCGAACAGTACAGTGTATAACTGTTTCATTGTAACTTGGTATTTCTTTAGGACTCGAGCAATAGTTGTTGTGCTGACAGAATTAACATTTTCAAATATATCATTATCAGCCAGCACTCTATCTTGAATCTCCCGCAGTTTTATTGCATTGTTGACAACAACCATGTCAACAATAGCATTTTCCTGCGCATCTGAAAATATTTTTCCTCTTCCCGTTGTTGGGGCAGCCTTTGGGTCCTGTTGTAAAAATACATTTTACAGTCAAACTTACTGTAATATATATCTGTGGAAATATTTTATAATTGCAATACAAAATAGATTCCTGTAATGTTTTCATTTACTGTAAGGATGTAACTCTCACCTGTTTGTATGATGGAAAATTCGCATTACAGATGCCACTGTGGATCTTTGCAGATTGGGTTGCACCCTCAACCCTGCCTCTCTCAATGAGAGACCATGGTTCACGACATGGTCTATAAGTGTAGCCCTTATTTCATCTGAAATAACAGCTCTTTGTCTTCCTCCACGCATCCGCCCTCTCCCTGCCACCCTTCTCCCTCCACGAACCCATCTTCCTTGTTACATTTCCAAAATGAGTCTTTCTGAGCTCTACCTATATATACTGTAATATGTGTGTGTGTTCACTAACAAGTCTAAAACAAGACACCTGCTTAACCTTTCAGCTGAAATTGCAATCAGCAGTGTTTGAAAGGCACAAGGCTGAAATCTATTCCGTTTTGAATGTGTGGTTCACAGTTTTGACAGCAGTGTGTTAGCATTTGAACAAAGTGCTGTAAATCCACAGTGTTGTGCAGGTTGTGGTTAAAGTCATGGGATAAGTGTGTAGAGTTTTGAAAACTGTGTTCAAGCAATGAAAAACGAACTAGAGTTTGGTCCACATGAACTGCTGCTGTGCAGACTGTAGTTAGAGTTTTGCACATGTGACTCCAGTTGTGTCCACTGTCGTTTAGCAATCGAAAAAAACTGTAAAACCTGCACTGTGTACTAGCTAGTACACTGACATTCTAAAACGATCAATCCAAAGGGTATCCTGTCACACAGATTTCATTTGGTCTTGATTAGGCGAATTATCTTTGCTATTAGTCAACATAATATATATGAGCATAAATATGATACTGTATGTTTGAAATATTGATGGACACCAAAATTATTTTTATTTTTCAACTCCATTTCTGCTTGATACCTGGTATGCCAAATTACAGTGTGTTTTTGTAAATGTACTATTTTAAATAAATAAACTATGTAATTTATGTAACACACAAATGCATCTTAACTCCTTGGTGCTTGAGCTTTGTTTTCTGAAACTATTTTGGATGTTCAACACTTACAGACATTATATATTAATGACAACAGAGTAACCTTAAGTCTCTCCAAAGTGTGAATACTGTGTGTGTGTGTGTGTGTGTGTGTGTGTGTGTGTGTGTGTGTGTGTGTGTGTGTGTGTGTGTGTGTGTGTGTGTGTGTGTGTGTGTGTGTGTGTGTGTGTGTGTGTGTGTATGTGTGTGTGTGTGTGAGAGAGAGAGAGAGAGAGAGAGAGAGAGAGAGAGAGAGAGAGAAAAAAAGAAAGAAAGAACCACCCAAACTCTAGTTCCGCCACTGCATATCAAGTACATCACTTCTTAGTTGGTTCAATTGGTTGTACTTCAGGTATCTAAGTGGTAAATCAGAGGTGTAATGGTATGAAGCACAAAGACATGGCAGTAACGAACGTGGTGTAGCCTCCACTTGCTCTAGTGGAGAAGTTGATGTTCTTGGCCGAGCCGCGCCAGCCCACCACGACGGTCCCCAGCACCGCCAGGTTCCTCTCTAGCCGGCCCCCCATCTCCTTGCCGTATACTCGGTGGTCATCACAGCCACCATATCAGCCGCACCTTCACGGGCCAATCGGACGGTGGCCTCCTGGGAGCTGTTGTTGTGGACGAGCACAACGGGGGCGTTGAATATCTTTTTCTTCAAGGTGCAGTTGCCACGCTGCAGCAGGGCCACCCAGTGTCCTGTCCGGATGGAACCAGTAAGTGTGTGTAGGGGCCACAACCCTGGCGTTCCACCACTCCATGATTCGGTGCAGGTGCCATCGCGATTCCTTTCCGCTCCAATTGTGGTGAATTGTAGCCATACAAGCCATCGTCCTTGGTTACATTTTGAGTTGGATTGCCTTTGGAGTCAAGTATGGTGGCATTGACCGCAGCCCTAACATAGTCTCCCTTGCTGATGGGCAGAACTAGCACCAACAAGAGAATGGGGAGATAGCTGCATTGCATTGCTGCGGTCCACATCTGGGCATCTGCTGAATGTGATGGTGCCCATGGACTTGACTGTGTTTGCTGTTGGTCAGATGGTGTTATTCACAGAGCGGTTGTGTTCTGTTCTACTGGCAGGCAGGCAGGAGGGATGAGAGAGAGAGAGAGAGAGAGAGAGAGAGAGAGAGAGAGAGAGAGAGAAGAGAGAGAGAGAGAGAGAGAGGGGATCTCTTTACATAACCCAGCCGCACTGTGGTGAATCACCCACATTATGTCATATGGAGCTCATCACTATGTTTGTTTATCTCTCTCTCTCTCTCTCTCTCTCTCTCGCTCTCGCTCTCTCCCTCTCTTTGTCTCTATGACTCTTTTTCTCTCTCTCTCTCTCGCTCAATCTCTTTTTCTCTCTTTCCCTCCGTCAATGTTTCTTTCTCTCACACGCCCACTCTCATTCGTACAGACTATGTTGTCTCTCACCGTCATAACAGACCACATTTGATTCCAAATCCACATGATAATGTGATCTAAAACTCACATCGGTCTGTTTGTTCACATACCGGGCTTCGACAAAACGCCACACAAACACATCTCATCAAATTCGGATCACAGTTTGAACACAAGCATGGATTTTTTTCTTTTTTAAATAAATAGTGTTTTTATTTATTTAAAAGGGTCAGTGAACTGACATCCAAGCTTCATCATATTGATGATTACTACTCATAATGGGCACAGTGTGATATTGACAGAACATCAAGGGATAAGAAGGCTGATGTCTGTATTTGTACCTGTTTGTTACTGTTGGAGAGATGCGGACCGGAGCATGTAGGCCTTAGTTAGAAGCAGGGTCAGGGGTGAAGCAAGGTCAAAGTTGATGCAGGGTCAGGCTATCTATTTCCATAGATTTATAGGTAGGCCTAAGTGGACTGATGTCAAAGCCAGATATCTACTCTTGTGCTACATTGGAAAAGCACACATACAGTAGGCAGTAGGACTACATACAGTAGGTCTAATACAAACATTTGCCCACTCAAAAAAGTCCCCCACTCATGATGATGCATGATCAATGATTACACTGGACGCACCGTCTCAAGGACATAAACTATTGGTATTTGCCAAATGGTGCAATGTTGACACAGCACCCAGGGATGAGAAGGCTGACCTCAGTATGTGTACCTGTTGGTTACTGTAAGAGCCAGGGTTGGAGTCAATTCAAATTGAAGTCATTTAATTCAGGAAATGATTTGAATTTAAACTTCATAAATTAAACCATTTTTTAAATAAATAGCTTATCCTTTTCAGTTGTTTGACAAATCAATGTACTTTTTTTCCATTATTGAATTTGAATTTCAGTTTACTTCCTGAATGAGCTCAACCCTGGTAGGGCCGATGCTAACCGAAGAGAGTGAAGCTGGGCCAGGGGGTGAGGCAAGGTAAGAGTTGAGTTAGGGTGAGGCACAGACACAGACACAGACACCCTGGCATGAGAACTGATGAAAGAGTTCCATGTGTTCTGTTGGAACCCAAACCTTCCAAATGTTCTGAGGGTTCTGTTGGAACCCAACCCCTACAGATGTGTTGAGCTGGGCAGAGAATAAATAATTCATCATCGTATTATCTCATGTTAAGGCCCTGTCATTGATAGTCATGTAGTGCAAGGCTCTCTGAGGATAAAACCGAGGGAAGGAGGGATGGAAGGAGAGAGAAGGAATGGAGGGAGGCAGAGAACAGAGACTGTGTCATGGCCCATAATGCCACCTTTTTCCCTACACCCTCCCTTCCAAAAAAATTAACCAAAAAAAGAGAAGATAATCACACATGTACACACACACACACACACACACACACACACACACACACACACACACACACACACACACACACACACACACACACACACACACACACACACACACACACACACACACACAACCAACACGCGCCATGAGGGGTGATGTAAGGGAAGACTTGGAACTCAGTGTCCCAACAGACTCTATGCATACTGCCCCTCACATGAATGAATACATGTATTCAACTCTCTTTCTCTGTTTTTTCTCTCACTCTGCACAAAGAATCTGCAGAAAGGGGAAAACAAGTGACAATTCTCCCTGGTGTTCTTGGAGAATCATCCTACCCTAACCCTAGCTTCATGTTCACACCTCGGTTTAACCCTAACCCCAGCCATTTCCCTAACCCTAACCCTAGCTTCATGTTCACACCTCGGTTTAACCCTAACCCCAGCCATTTCCCTAACCCTAACCCTAGCTTCATGTTCACACCTCGGTTTAACCCTAACCCCAGCCATTTCCCTAACCCTAACCCTAGCTTCATGTTCACACCTCGGTTTAACCCTAACCCCAGCCATTTCCCTAACCCTAACCCTAGCTTCATGTTCACACCTCGGTTTAACCCTGACCCCAGCCATTTCCCTAACCCTAAACCTAGCTTAATGTTCACACCTCGGTTTAACCCTAACCCCAGCCATTTCCCTAACCCTAAACCTAGCTTCATGTTCACACCTCGGTTTAACCCTAACCCCAGCCATTTCCCTAACCCTAACCCTAGCTTTATGTTCACACTTCGGTTTAACCCTGACCCCAGCCATTTCCCTAACCCTAACCCTAGCTTCATGTTCACACCTCGGTTTAACCCTGACCCCAGCCATTTCCCTAACCCTAACCCTAGCTTCATGTTCACACCTCGGTTTAACCCTGACCCCAGCCCTTTCCCTAACCCTAACCCTAGCCTCAGCGCTAACCCTAACCCTAACCCTAGCCTCAGCGCTAACCCTAACCCTAACCCTAACCCTAGCCTCAGCCCTCAACCCTTACCCTTCCTGTCAAACGTATTCCTTTTCCTGTTCTCCTTCCTCAAACAGAACACAGTACATTAACACTAGTTAGGTAACTAAATGAATGAATCAAATCAAATGTTATTGGTCACATATACATATTAGGAGATGTTATTGGTCACATATATATATTAGGAGATGTTATTGGTCACATATACATATTAGGAGATGTTATTGGTCACATATACATATTATGAGATGTTATTGGTCACATATATATATTATGAGATGTTATTGGTCACATATACATATTAGGAGATGTGACTCGCGCTGACCTAACATAACCACAAGGTGTGCTTTCGACGTAAAGCCATTTTGAAATCTGACACAGTGGTTGCATTAAGGATAAGTCTATCAATATTTCCATGTATAACACTTGTATCTTTTATCAATGTTTATTATGAGTATTTCTGTAATTTGATGTGGCTCTCTGCACTTTCACCAGATGTTTGTTTGAGACAATGCATTTCTGATCATAACACACCAATTTCAAATGAGGTTTTTGGACATAAAGATTAACTTTATCGAACCAAACACACATCTATTGTGTAACATGACGTCCCGTAAGTGCCATCTGATGAAGATCATCAAAGGTTAGTGATTAATTTATTGTATTAATTGATTAATTCTATTGTAAAGTGGCTGTTCCACTGGATGTCAGAAGGTGAATTCACCAATTTGTAAGTCGCTCTGGATAAGAGCGTCTGCTAAATGACTTAAATGTAAATGTAATGTAAATGTTATTGGTCACATATACATAGTAGGAGATGTTATTGGTCGTATATACATATTAGGAGATGTTATTGGTCACATATACATATTAGGAGATGTTATTGGTCACTAATACATATTAGGAGATGTTATTGGTCACATATACATATTAGGAGATGTTATTGGTCACATATACATATTATGAGATGTTATTGGTCATATATACATATTAGGAGATGTTATTGGTCACATATACATATTAGGAGATGTTATTGGTCACATATACATATTAGGAGATGTTATTGGTCACATATACATATTAGGAGATGTTATTGGTCACATATACATATTAGGAGATGTTATTGGTCACATATACATAGTAGGAGATGTTATTGGTCGTATATACATATTAGGAGATGTTATTGGTCACATATACATATTAGGAGATGTTATTGGTCACTAATACATATTAGGAGATGTTATTGGTCACATATACATATTAGGAGATGTTATTGGTCACATATACATATTAGGAGATGTTATTGGTCACATATACATATTAGGAGATGTTATTGGTCATATATACATATTAGGAGATGTTATTGGTCATATATACATATTAGGAGATGTTATTGGTCACATATACATATTAGGAGATGTTATTGGTCACATATACATATTAGGAGATGTTATTGGTCACATATACATATTAGGAGATGTTATTGGTCACATATACATATTAGGAGATGTTATTGGTCACATATACATATTAGGAGAAGTTATTGGTCACATATACAAATTAGGAGATGTTATTGGTCACATATATATATATTAGGAGATGTTATTGGTCACATATACATAGTAGGAGATGTTATTGGTCACATATATATATATATTAGGAGATGTTATTGGTCACATATACATATTAGGAGATGTTATTGGTCACATATACATAGTAGGAGATGTTATTGGTCACATATATATATATTAGGAGATGTTATTGGTCACATATACATATTAGGAGATGTTATTGGTCACATATACATATTAGGAGATGTTATTGGTCACATATACATAGTAGGAGATGTTATTGGTCACATATATATATATATATTAGGAGATGTTATTGGTCACATATACATATTAGGAGATGTTATTGGTCACATATACATAGTAGGAGATGTTATTGGTCACATATACATATTAGGAGATGTTATTGGTCACATATACATATTAGGAGATGTTATTGGTCACATATACATATTAGGAGATGTTATTGGTCACATATACATAGTAGGAGATGTTATTGGTCGTATATACATATTAGGAGATGTTATTGGTCACATATACATATTAGGAGATGTTATTGGTCACTAATACATATTAGGAGATGTTATTGGTCACATATACATATTAGGAGATGTTATTGGTCACATATACATATTATGAGATGTTGTTGGTCATATATACATATTAGGAGATGTTATTGGTCACATATACATATTAGGAGATGTTATTGGTCACATATACATATTAGGAGATGTTATTGGTCACATATACATATTATGAGATGTTATTGGTCATATATACATATTAGGAGATGTTATTGGTCACATATACATATTAGGAGATGTTATTGGTCACATATACATATTAGGAGATGTTATTGGTCACATATACATATTAGGAGATGTTATTGGTCACATATACATAGTAGGAGATGTTATTGGTCACATATACATAGTAGGAGATGTTATTGGTCACATATACATATTAGGAGATGTTATTGGTCACATATACATATTAGGAGATGTTATTGGTCACATATACATAGTAGGAGATGTTATTGGTCGTATATACATATTAGGAGATGTTATTGGTCACATATACATATTAGGAGATGTTATTGGTCACATATACATATTAGGAGATGTTATTGGTCACATATACATAGTAGGAGATGTTATTGGTCACATATACATATTAGGAGATGTTATTGGTCACATATACATATTAGGAGATGTTATTGGTCACATATACATAGTAGGAGATGTTATTGGTCACATATACATATTAGGAGATGTTATTGGTCACATATACATATTAGGAGATGTTATTGGTCACATATATATATTAGGAGATGTTATTGGTCACATATACATATTAGGAGATGTTATTGGTCACATATACATAGTAGGAGATGTTATTGGTCACATATACATAGTAGGAGATGTTATTGGTCACATATACATATTAGGAGATGTTATTGGTCACATATACATATTAGGAGATGTTATTGGTCACATATACATATTAGGAGATGTTATTGGTCACATATACATATTAAGAGATGTTATTGCAGGTGACGTGAAATGCTTGCCACAGCAAAATGCTTCCCGTTACCCATTGGAACATGATGTACCTCATGTCACATACAGTACATCGCCTACTGCTACACTTCCTGGAAACGCTACACTTCTCTCGCTGAGCACTGTAGTTAGAGACACACTAAAACCTTCTTTTTTTAACGCAATATCAAATCATTTCTGGGTGACAAGGAAGTACCTTACTGTGATTGTTTTTAATAAAACATCAAAAAGAAACAAAAATAGCTTCTTAGCAAAAAGCAATTTCTCAAGCAAGAATTTAGCTTGGACTGTCTGAGAGTGGTCTGAGTGAGGGGCCTAATTGGAGGAGCCTAGTGGTAGGGGATATGCAACCTGACACCAGCTGTTATTGGCAGAGAGGAGGGCAAACTCTCTTTGTTATTGGTCTATTAACTTACACCGCCTGGTGATGTAACCAAAACCCCACCCAGGCAAAACAAGCTGACTTTTCAAACAGCTAAATGGGCAGTATCATTAATTTCACAATTTCACAGTATTATACCAACCTCATAGTGGGGAAATATTTATAAAACACAGGCAAATCAACATTTTCACTGAACTGGCCCTTTAATTGCATCCAAACAGCACCAACAATGGGAGACTGAGTTGACTAAAAGCTCACTTATCAAATATGTATCCTTTATATATTTTTACTCTGGGTTCTAAGTACTTCTAAAGCCTGTAAGTATCAAGGGGCATTATAAGAGCATCTATGGTACTACTTTCTCGCAAGTGTCCACTGTCCTGTCCTACAGAGGCTAGTTGCCAGGCAACCCCAGTCTGTAAGAGGATCAGTACTAGGAAGTGACGGGAAGTTGTTTACTAGTTGTCCTAGTGTGACCTGACCCAGATCATTGGAGAGTTGCTGGACGGGTATGGCAGAGCTTAGAAACAATAACAACAACTGTTTGAATGCAGGATAAGGGACAGACATAGCTTTCTTTTTGGGGTTTTAGGCTGAGTATCTGTATACTGCTGACGTAAAAACTGCTGACGTAAAAACTGCTGACGTAAAAAGGGCTTTACAAAATACATTTCATTGATTGACTGAAAGGAAAATAGATTTTTGGGTAAAACATTTTTACACTAGATCCTATCATCAAATAGAGATATACTGTGTGTGCATCAAATCATATTTTGTTTTGTGAAATATCACTCTTTCAATACTAGTAGTTCCTGTACTGCACCAGTCAGTCTACTGTAGCAATGCAAAGGTACCATGTCATGTTACCCCTCCATATGTTATGTCACATCATGGTCATGTTATGAAGACAAAAGACCTCTGATGTCATGTTATGAAGACAACATACCTCTGATGTCATGTTATGAAGACAACAAGCCTCTGATGTCATGTTATGAAGACAACAGACCTCTGATGTCATGTTATGAAGACAACAGACCTCTGATGTCATGTTATGAAGACAACAGACCTCTGATGTCATGTTATGAAGACAACAGACCTCTGATGTCATGTTATGAAGACAACAGACCTCTGATGTCATGTTATGAAGACAACAGACCTCTAATGTCATGTTATGAAGACAACAAGCCTCTGATGTCATGTCATGATGACGTCACAGACACTACAGAACCAGCAGCACAGCCCGAGGAAGGTTCTATGGACTCCTGAGAATGTGCTGAGTATGCACGCACACACACACACGCACGCACGCGCGCACACACACACACACACGCACGCACACACACACACACACACACACACACACACACACACACACACACACTCTCCATCCAGAGGAATGTTCTAGACTTCTGACAATGCCATAAGTATGCATTGTACCCTGCATTCACTCTCTCTGCCGCTCTCCCGTCCCTCCATCTATATCCAATGGACCGTTGACTTCTCTCTTCACAGACGTACATGCTTACATAAGTACTCAGGCACGGTGGATTACACAACATATACCCCCCACCCCTTCTACCCCTTCCTCACACACAGACACATGTCACCCTTGCGCATATATACACAAACCCTCCTTAATATTTCAACAACCCTCCGTCACTGAACATCTATAAAAAGATGTGTACACTGCATTATTAAATGGAGCCAATTCAGAAATGCAAACATGTAGTGTATTCAAGTTTTAAAAAGGCTTATAAAGTTTGAAACCCCACTTTAACATTTCAAACTAGATTTGTCCGAACAAAAAATGTATCAACCACGTAATAATTCACATTTCCTGTTGAGCATGACTACACTGAGTGTACAAAACATTAGGGACAGCTTCTCTTTCCATGACACAGACTGACCAGGTGAAAGCTATGATCCCTTATTGATGTCCCTTGTTAAATCCCCTTCAAGGATTTTTAAGCCATGAGACATTTTAATAAGACATGGATTGGTGTGCCATTCAGATGGTGAATGGGAGAAACAAAAGATTCAAGTGCCTTTGAACGGGGTATGGTAGTAGGTGTCAGGTGCACTGGTTTGTGTCAAGAACTGCAACGCTGCTGTTTTTTTAATACTCAACAGTTTCCCGTGTGTATCAAGAATGGTCCACCCACCCAAAGGACATCCAGCCAACTTGACACAACTGTGGGAAGCATTGGAGCCAACATGGGCCAGCATCCCTGTGGAACGCTTTCATCTTGTAGTGTCCATGCCCTGACGAATTGAGGCTGTTGTGAGGTCAAAAGGGGGTGTAATTCAATATTAGGAAGGTGTTCCTAATGTTTTGTATGCTCAGTGCAGGGGTGTCCAACTCATTCCATGGAGGGCCTAGTGTCTGCTGGTTTTTGGTTTTTCCTTTCAATTAAGACCTAAATAACCAGGTGAGGGGACTTCCTTACTAACCAGTGACCTTAAGTGATCAATTAAGTATAAGGGAGAAGTGAAAACCTGCAGACACTCAGCCCTCCGTGGAATGCGTTTGACTCAGTGCATTCTCCTGCTGTAAGAAACTGGTCAAACTAAGATAGCAGATCTGTACAGCATGGATGGTTTCCTTGGCAATGCTAAAATAGTCATGGACTTGGATTCCGTCATTTTTGAAATGATTATGTTGTTTGACAGATTGTTGTTTTTGCAGAAGGGAGACAATAGCGTGTATGTCCGGGATATTTGAGGATATAGAGGGTGTTCGTAGGAAACTATGAATGAGAGAGAGAGGGGGGGGGTCGGAGAAGAGACGTTTTGTTGACCCCTATTGTTCAGGGCGTGCCACACAACTCATTTAGACAGAGTACAGCCTTAGTGTGATCCTGGCACAATGCTGATTACATCCATTGTAATCCAATCTGGCTACCGTCCAGAGAACATTAGATAAACATTCCCGAACAGCGCAGATAACGTTTGATGAAAATTCCAGAATGGATGGGGGCGAGGAAGATCAGGGGGTACATAGTCAACAATGAAAAGGCTTTACATTTTGATACTGTAGGACTATGGTATTTTACGATCACTTTTATATGGTTCACAACCCATAGACGGTGAATGGTTGTCAATAGTAAGCCCATACTTCAGGCTCTTTAGACCAAGTTCTGCTCTAATTTGCATACGTCTTGTTGAATCCCCCTATTGTCTGTGTTCAATGGCCTTTTATAAACTGGCTGGTTCCAGCCCTGAATGCTGATTGGCCGATAGCCATGGTATATGAGACAGTATAATCTACTTCTATGGTGGGTATGATCTTTCTCAGAAGAGCTTTGGACAAAATAGGTTCTAGACAGTTTGGATTAGTTTGGACAACTCTATACTTGGAGGACATCTCATGACAATTTTCCATCCCAGTTCCTGGTATAATTAGAATAGGATCTCTCTCTGTACTCAATATGTGGACAGTCACCTTAGTGTGAGGACAAAGGCAATATTGTTTCCTGAGCTTGTTATTCAGCAGAAAATCTTTTTATCCTGCAGTGATTTTTTTGACACAAACATAATTTCAATCAGACTTTGTTCCAGTTGTTACATGGTTCTTCGCTGGTAAGACCATCTGGCTAGTGGTTGTGACTGCTACAGGCCTGTTGGTGGGTGTGAAAAACAATCAAGTTTATATGCTACCCCTGCCTTTGCGGTTCGTATCCTATCCGAACTCCCATACATAAAGTCAGTGTATCGCATGTGGTGGATAGATTACTCAGATACTAATATAGGCTAACATGAATATGTAAACTGTACATTGATCAATAAACAAGTTATGCTTTTTCTCTCTCACACACACACACACACACAAACGCCCACTCACTCTCTCTCTCTCTCTCTCCTCCCCACAGTGGTTAGCCAGAGTAAATGTTAGTGTTGTTTTTTTCGGTTGTTACTCAAACTCTCATAATGTGAACTTTGGCTCCCTGTCCAACTCCAGGATAAGGATTAGTATAAAGAGCTCTAGTGCAGGTGAGTAGAGTGTTGTAGAGAGGGAGGGCCAGGGTCAGGTTAGGAGAAACAGACAGAGGGAGGGAGAGAGAGAGATGCAGGGAGAGAAAGAGGGAGAGGGGGTGAGGGATGAGGGGGAAAACAGAGAGAGATAGAGGGATGCAGGGAGAGAGGAAGGGAGAGGGGGTGAGGGATGAGGGGGAAAACAGAGAGAGATAGAGGGATGCAGGGAGAGGGGAAGGGAGAGGGGGTGAGGGATGAGGGGAAAAACAGAGAGAGATAGAGGGATGCAGGGAGAGGGGAAGGGAGAGGGGGTGAGGGATGAGGGGGAAAACATTTACATTTACATTTAAGTCATTTAGCAGACGCTCTTATCCAGAGCGACTTACAAATTGGTGAATTCACCTTCTGACATCCAGTGGAACAGCCACTTTACAATAGTGCATCTAAATCATTAAGGGGGGGGGTGGTGAGAAGGATTACTTATCTTATCCTAGGTATTCCTTGAAGAGGTGGGGTTTCAGGTGTCTCCGGAAGGTGGTGATTGACTCCGCTGTCCTGGCGTCGTGAGGGAGTTTGTTCCACCATTGGGGGGCCAGAGCAGCGAACAGTTTTGACTGGGCTGAGCGGGAACTGTACTTCCTCAATGGTAGGGAGGCGAGCAGGCCAGAGGTGGATGAACGCAGTGCCCTTGCTTGGGTGTAGGGCCTGATCAGAGCCTGGAGGTACTGCGGTGCCGTTCCCCTCACAGCTCCGTAGGCAAGCACCATGGTCTTGTAGCGGATGCGAGCTTCAACTGGAAGCCAGTGGAGAGAGCGGAGGAGCGGGGTGACGTGAGAGAACTTGGGAAGGTTGAACACCAGACGGGCTGCGGCGTTCTGGATGAGTTGTAGGGGTTTAATGGCACAGGCAGGGAGCCCAGCCAACAGCGAGTTGCAGTAATCCAGACGGGAGATGACAAGTGCCTGGATTAGGACCTGCGCCGCTTCCTGTGTGAGGCAGGGTCGTACTCTGCGGATGTTGTAGAGCATGAACCTACAGGAACGGGCCACCTCCATGATGTTGGTTGAGAACGACAGGGTGTTGTCCAGGATCACGCCAAGGTTCTTAGCGCTCTGGGAGGAGGACACAATGGAGTTGTCAACCGTGATGGCGAGATCATGGAACGGGCAGTCCTTCCCCGGGAGGAAGAGCAGCTCCGTCTTGCCGAGGTTCAGCTTGGGGTGGTGATCCGTCATCCACACTGATATGTCTGCCAGACATGCAGAGATGCGATTCGCCACCTGGTCATCAGAAGGGGGAAAGGAGAAGATTAATTGTGTGTCGTCTGCATAGCAATGATAGGAGAGACCATGTGAGGTTATGACAGAGCCAAGTGACTTGGTGTATAGCGAGAATAGGAGAGGGCCTAGAACAGAGCCCTGGGGGACACCAGTGGTGAGAGCGCGTGGCGAGGAGACAGATTCTCGCCACGCCACCTGGTAGGAGCAACCTGTCAGGTAGGACACAATCCAAGCGTGGGCCGCGCCGGAGATGCCCAACTCGGAGAGGGTGGAGAGGAGGATCTGATGGTTCACAGTATCGAAGGCAGCCGATAGGTCTAGAAGGATGAGAGCAGAGGAGAGAGAGTTAGCTTTAGCAGTGCGGAGCGCCTCCGTGATACAGAGAAGAGCAGTCTCAGTTGAATGACTAGTCTTGAAACCTGACTGATTTGGATCAAGAAGGTCATTCTGAGAGAGATAGTGGGAGAGCTGGCCAAGGACGGCACGTTCAAGAGTTTTGGAGAGAAAAGAAAGAAGGGATACTGGTCTGTAGTTGTTGACATCGGAGGGATCGAGTGTAGGTTTTTTCAGAAGGGGTGCAACTCTCGCTCTCTTGAAGACGGAAGGGACGTAGCCAGCGGTCAGGGATGAGTTGATGAGCGAGGTGAGGTAAGGGAGAAGGTCCCCGGAAATGGTCTGGAGAAGAGAGGAGGGGATAGGGTCAAGCGGGCAGGTTGTTGGGCGGCCGGCCGTCACAAGAAGCGAGATTTCATCTGAGAGAGAGGGAGAAAGAGGTCAGAGCACAGGGTAGGGCAGTGTGAGCAGAACCAGCGGTGTCGTTTGACTTAGCAAACGAGGATCGGATGTCGTCGACCTTCTTTTCAAAATGGTTGACGAAGTCATCTGCAGAGAGGGAGGAGGGGGGGAGGGGGGAGGAGGATTCAGGAGGGAGGAGAAGGTGGCAAAGAGCTTCCTAGGGTTAGAGGCAGATGCTTGGAATTTAGAGTGGTAGAAAGTGGCTTTAGCAGCAGAGACAGAGGAGGAAAATGTAGAGAGGAGGGAGTGAAAGGATGCCAGGTCCGCAGGGAGGCGAGTTTTCCTCCATTTCCGCTCGGCTGCCCGGAGCTCAGTTCTGTGAGCTCGCAATGAGTCATCGAGCCACGGAGCGGGAGGGGAGGACAGAGCCGGCCTGGAGGATAGGGGACATAGAGAGTCAAAGGATGCAGAAAGGGGAAGAGAGGAGGGTTGAGGAGGCAGACTCAGGAGAAAGGTTGGAGAAGGTATGAGCAGAGGGAAGAGATGATAGGATGGAAGAGGAGAGAGTAGCGGGGGAGAGAGAGCGAAGGTTGGGACGGCGCGATACCATCCGAGTAGGGGCAGTGTGGGAAGTGTTGGATGAGAGCGAGAGGGAAAAGGATACAAGGTAGTGGTCGGAGACTTGGAGGGGAGTTGCAATGAGGTTAGTGGAAGAACAGCATCTAGTAAAGATGAGGTCGAGCGTATTGCCTGCCTTGTGAGTAGGGGGAAGGTGAGAGGGTGAGGTCAAAAGAGGAGAGGAGTGGAAAGAAGGAGGCAGAGAGGAATGAGTCAAAGGTAGACGTGGGGAGGTTAAAGTCGCCCAGGACTGTGAGAGGTGAGCCGTCCTCAGGAAAGGAGCTTATCAAGGCATCAAGCTCATTGATGAACTCTCCGAGGGAACCTGGAGGGCGATAAATGATAAGGATGTTAAGCTTGAAAGGGCTGGTAACTGTGACAGCATGGAATTCAAAGGAGGCGATAGATAGATGGGTAAGGGAGAGAGAGAGAATGACCACTTGGGAGAGATGAGGATCCCGGTGCCACCACCCCGCTGACCAGAAGCTCTCGGGGTGTGCGAGAACACGTGGGTGGACGAAGAGAGAGCAGTAGGAGTAGCAGTGTTATCTGTGGTGATCCATGTTTCCGTCAGTGCCAGGAAGTCGAGGGACTGGAGGGAGGCATAGGCTGAGATGAACTCTGCCTTGTTGGCCGCAGATCGGCAGTTCCAGAGGCTACCGGAGACCAGGAACTCCACGTGGGTCGTGCGCGCTGAGACCACCAGATTAGGGTGGCCGCGGCCACGCGGTGTGGAGCGTTTGTATGGTCTGTGCAGAGAGGAGAGAACAGGGATAGATAGACACATAGTTGACAGGGTACAGAAGAGGCTACGCTAATGCAAAGGAGATTGAATGACAAGTGGACTACACGTCTCGAATGTTCAGAAAGTTAAGCTTACGTAGCAAGAATCTTATAGACTAAAATGATTGAAATGATACAGTACTGCTGGAGTAGGCTAGCTGGTAGTGGCTGCGATGTAGCTAACCTAGAAAATCGCTCTAGGCTAAACAATTGACTTAGATACAAAGACGGCTATGTAGCTAGCTAGCTACGATCAAACAAAACAAACCGTTGTACTGTAATAGTTACTACAGTGCTGCTATTCGGGGGCTAGCTGGCTAGCTACGTTAAGAGAACGACAATAGCTGGCCAGCTAACCTAGAAAATCGCTCTAGGCTACACAATTGTCTTAGATACAAAGACGGCTATGTAGCTAGCTAGCTACGATCAAACAAAACAAACCGTTGTACTGTAATAGTTACTACAGTGCTGCTATTCGGGGGCTAGCTGGCTAGCTACGTTGAAAGACCGACAATAGCTGGCCAGAAAACAGAGAGAGATAGAGGGATGCAGGGAGAGAGGAAGGGAGAGGGGGTGTGGGATGAGGGGAAAACAGAGAGAGATAGAGGGATGCAGGGAGAGAGGAAGGGAGAGGGGGTGAGGGATGAGGGGAAAAACAGAGAGAGATAGAGGGATGCAGGGAGAAGGGAAGGGAGAGGGGGTGAGGGATGAGGGGAAAAACAGAGAGAGATAGAGGGATGCAGGGAGAGGGGAAGGGAGAGGGGGTGAGGGATGAGGGGAAAAACAGAGAGAGATAGAGGGATGCAGGGAGAGGGGAAGGGAGAGGGATGAGGGGAAAACAGAGAGAGATAGAGGGATGCAGGGAGAAGGGAAGGGAGAGGGGGTGAGGGATGAGGGGAAAAACAGAGAGAGATAGAGGGATGCAGGGAGAGGGGAAGGGAGAGGGGGTGATGAAAGGGGTGGGGGAAAGAGAGGGATGGAGGGAGAGTCAAGTTATATTTGTCACATGCGCCGAATACAACAGATGTAGATGCTTACTTACAAGCCCTTTCCCAGTGAGCATTTTTACAGTGAATATTAGGGTCAGGAGAAACAGAGAGCGAGAGAGAGAGATGGAAGGAGAGAAATTAGGGGGTGAGGGGATGAAGGGAAATAGATGGTGTGATAGTTCAGGTTAGGAGAAACAGAGAGAGAGAGAGAGAGAGGGATAGATCCGGAGAGAACGAGAGAGGGATGAAGAGAGAGAGAGGGATGGATCCAGAGAGAACGAGAGAGGGATGAAGAGAGAGAGAGGGATGGATCCGGAGAGAACGAGAGAGGGATGAAGAGAGAGAGAGGGACGGATCCGGAGAGAACAAGAGAGGGATGAAAAGAGAGAGAGAGGGATGGATCCGGAGAGAACGAGAGAGGGATGAAGAGAGAGAGAGAGAGGGGTGGATCCAGAGAGAACGAGAGAGGGATGAAGAGAGAGAGAGAGGGATGGATCCGGAAAGTACAAGAGAGGGATGAAGAGAGAGAGAGGGACGGATACAGAGAGAACGAGAGAGGGATGAAGAGAGAGAGAGGGGGATGGATCCCGGAGAGAACGAGAGAGGGATGCTAACCACGTACTGAGTCATACAAGACTTTCCAACTCCCCTCAAAGCTAATGTACACTTTGATTTGCTATACGACTGTGTGTGTGTGTGTGTGTGTGTGTGTGTGTGTGTGTGTGTGTGTGTGTGTGTGTGTGTGTGTGTGTGTGTGTGTGTGTGTGTGTGTGTGTGTGTGTGTGTGTGTGTGTGTGTGTGTGTGTGTGTGTGTGTCTGAACCTGTGTGTGTGTGTGTGTGTGTGTGTGTGTGTGTGTGTGTGTGTGTGTGTGTGTGTGTGTGTGTGTGTGTGTGTGTGTGTGTGTGTGTGTGTCTGACCTTACTGTGCAAACATGCTTCATTACGCATCCCCCACCCCCCGACCCCAACACACACTCTGTAGTTGTATTGACCTGTGATTACACACCACTATCGCAACATTACCTAACTTAACCTCAGTGTTAATGTACACACGTGCTGTACTTTGAACGGATAGCTTTTTAGGTAGGGTACAAAGTGAAACGCATAGTACACACTGTGGACTATCCTTCAACTCAGTTCTTTCTATCATAGCATTAAGAATGTATCCACAATGAACACTTGTTTTAAATGGCACCCTATTCCCTATATAGTGTACAGGACTCTAGTCAAAAGCTGTGCACTATATAGGGAATAGGGTGCAATTTCAGATGCAACCTTGGTCTATACACTTTAAATATTCATTGAGTGCTCTATTACTCCCAATCAGACCATTGAGACACAATGTTCTAATTGTATATAGGATCCCCAGTAGCTGTTGCAAAAGCAGCAGCTACTCTTCCTGGTGTCTACACAAAACATGACATAATACAGGACATTAATGGACAAGAACATCACAAGGACAGAGCTACATCCATTTTAAATACATGAATAGAGGATACAGGATGTAGTGATTTCCTGTCCAGTGGGATCAACCGTGTGCTGTTTTCCCACCAAGCCGGTAATACCAGGAAGACCCTTATCAACACATCAACACTCCGTGTGGTTAGGAAACCACTGACAGATAAGAGAACAGGAATTACTCATTGAATTTGCTGTGTGTAGTATATCAGTTGTGGTTTGTTGTTGTTGTTGTTGCTGCTGCTGCTGCTGTTGTTGTTGTTGTTGCTGCTCACTCACGTGGCCAAAGTAGTTGACCCTGAGGGATAAATAACGTTTTTTAAATTCTCATTGGACTAAACTACAAAACGGAAGTTTTTATTTCATTTTTTTAGGGAGTAGATCAGCTTTAATATTGCAGATAGATTGTGGCTTCCATCAATGTAATTGTCTGCATCATTTGTGTGTGTGTGTCATGAAGCAGGTTGAGAGAATGCCAAGAGTGAGCAAAGCTGTCGTCAAGGCAAAGGGTGGCTACTTTGAAGAATCTAAAATCTAAAATATATATATTTTGATTTGTTAAAAAAAAAAACTTTAAAAAAACAATAGCCTAAAAAATGAACAACTCTTACAAATCAAGTACAAAGCCAACCCGAGCCGCCTGCACGCCAGATCCACACCAGTCTAGTCAATAACTCAACTCTTTGCCCAACACAACTTCCTTCCCATCTTTTCTTTATGTCTCAAGGGAAAGGTTTGGAAAACAAGAGTTGAATGAAAACACACATACACCTACACATTAACACACAGAAACAGTACACCCTCCATATAATTCATATCACAGCCCTAATAATACTGTAGAGCTCTTTTTACTTGCACACAATATAGCTGGGTCACCCCGTCCCTAGGGGTCCTCGGCCCTGTAACGCCCCAAACCAACACCCCCCACTCAGCTTTCAGGTGTGTTAGGCCAAGGCCGGAGTGACAACAGTACAGCAGACCCCCAGGGACAGAACTGAGCAGCCCAGCAGCTGGGGATTGCCTAAATAGGTATCTCCCCTGACATGGGCATGTTTTCAATACAGACTCCTTTTGTCATACAGTATTCCATATAAGGCATCCAGACCTTATGAAAGTTGCACAGTTTACCCTTAGTCTTAAAACAATTCTAGTGATACTGTACATAACTTGACATTTCTTCCATACATTGTGGGAGGATAACCAACCTTCCAATGAATGGCAATGCATGTATTAGCCACTTTAAATGCTGGGATACAAAGTTTCTTCTGATAACAGTATCAACATTTCGAAGCAAACAAAAACAGGGAAAAGGGAGAATCTGTAGACATACTGAGATAAAAGAAAGTACTCTTTCCCATAACTTCCTTCACAAGATCACAGTATATGAAAATATGTCCCCTTTTGTGCTTTACGCCTCCAGCAGAATAATACAATTTCTGAATGCAGGATATTCAGATTCTCTGGCTTATAAACTCAGCAAAAAAAGAAACCTCCTTTTTTCAGGACCCTGTCTTTCAAAGATAATTCGTAAAAATCCAAATAACTTCACAGATCTTCATTGTAAAGGGTTTAAACACTGTTTCCCATGCTGGTTCAACGAACCATAAACAATTAATGAACATGCACCTAAGACACTAAAAGCTTACAGACGTTAGGCAATTACGGTCACAGTTATATAAACTTAGGACACTAAAGAGGCCTTTCTACTGACTCTGAAAAACACAAAAAGAAAGATGCCCAGGGTCCTTGCTCATCTGCATGAACGTGCCTTAGGCATGCTGCAAGGAGGCATGAGGACTGCAGATGTGGCCAGGGAAATAAATTGCAATGTCCGTACTGTGAGACGCCTAAGACAGCGCAACAGGGAGACCTGTCCTCACAGTGGCAGACCACGTGTAACAACACCTGCACATGATCGGTACGTCCGAACATCACACCTGCAGGGCAGGTACAGGATGGCATCAACAACTGCCTGAGTTACACCAGGAATGCACAATCCCTCCATCAGTGCTCAGACTGTCCACAATAGGCTGAGAGAGGCTGGACTGAGGGCTTGTAGGCCCATTGTAAAACAGGTCCTCACCAGACATCACCGGCAACAACATCGCCTATGGGCACAAACCCACCGTCGCAGGACCAGACAGGAATGGCAAAAAGTGCTCTTCACTGACGAGTCACGGTTTTGGCTCACCAGGGGTGATGATCAGATTCGCATTTATCATCGAAGGAATGAGCGTAACACCGAGTCCTGTACTCTGGAGCGGGATCGATTTGGCGGTGGAGGGTCCGTCATGGTCTGACTGGTGTCACAGCATCATCGGACTGAGCTTGTTGTCATTGCTGGCAATCTCAACGCTGCGCATTACAGGGAAGACATCCTCCTCCCTCATGTGGTACCCTTCCTGCAGGCTCATCCTGACATGACCCTCCAGCATGACAATGCCACCAGTCATACTGCTCGTTCTGTGCATGATTTCTTGCAAGAGAGGAATGTCAGTGTTCTGCCATGGCCAGTGAAGTGCCCGGATCTTAATCCCATTGAGCACATCTGGGACCTGTTGGATCGGAGGGTGGGGACTAGGGCCATTCCCCGCAGAAATGTCCAGGAACTTGCAGGTGCCTTGGTGGAAGAGTGGGGTAACATCTCACAGCAAGAACTGGCAAACATGGTGCAGTCCATGAGAAGGAGATGCACCGCAGTACTTAATGCAGCTGGTGGCCACACCAGATACTGAATGTTCCTTTTGATTTTGACCCCCCTTTGTTCAGGGACACATTATTCAATTTCTGTTAGTCACATGTCTGTGGAACTTGTTCAGTTTATGTCTCAGTTGTTGAATACAAATATTTACATGTTAAATTTGCTGAAAATAAACGCAGTTGACAGTGAGAGGACGTTTCTTTTTTAGCTGAGTTTAGAATGTTCTATGGATGGTCTTAAACTGCAGTAATTTATGTCTGAGATTATATGAACATGACTGGGCATTCTAACATATCTGTGTCCATTCATCATCAATAGCATCTCCCAGGTCTTCCTCGCATTTTTGCTTTACATGTTTTGTGTCATCGGGAAAAGCCTCTATTGATACAATTTGGGAATCAACTTTGGAGGTTTTTCAGACTTAAAATACCATCTGGCTTGTCCAGTGTTTGCTGGACAGAGACAATAGAGTGTTTTATCTGCAAAAATTCACCTCAGGTCTGTCACAGACTGGTCTTCCCTGGCTGCCTGACTCTGCTGAGACCCCTGTCACCATCTGATCCTCCTAAAATGAGGCATGACAAAGAATGACCTTGGTGTACATTTATACAGTTGAAGTCGGATGTTTACATACACCTTAGCCAAATCCATTTAAACTCCGTTTTTCACAATTCCTGACAATTAAGCCTAGTAAGAATGCCCTGTCTTAGGTCAGTTAGGATCACCACTTCATTTTAAGAATGTGAAATGTCAGAATAATAGTAGAGAGAATTATTTCAGCTTTTATTTCTTTCCTCACATTCCTAGTGGGTCAGAAGTTGACATACACTCAATTAGTACAGTATTTGGTAGCATTGCCTTAAAATGATTTAACTTGGGTCAAACGTTTCGGATAGCCTTCCACAAGCTTCCCACAATAAGATGGGTGAATTTGGTCCCATTCCTCCTGACAGAGCTGGTGTAACTGAGTCAGGTTTGTAGGCCTCCTTGCTCGAACCCGCTTTTTCAGTTCTGCCCACAAATGTTCTATAGGACTGAGGTCAGGGCTTTGTGATGGCCACTCCAATACCTTGACTTTGTTGTCCTTAAGCCATTTTGCCACAACTTTGGAAGTATGCTTGGGGTCATTGTCCATTTGGAAGACCCATTTGCGACCAAGCTGTAACTTCCTGACTGATGTCTTGAGATGTTGCTTGAATATATCCACATAATTTTCGTTCCTCATGCTGCCATCTATTTTGTGAAGTGCACCAGTACCTCCTGCAGCAAAGCACCCCCACAACATGATGCTGCCACACCCATGCTTCACGGTTGGGATAGTGTTCTTCGGCTTGCAAGCCTCCCCTTTGTCCTCCAAACATAACGATGGTCATTATGGAAAAACAGTTCTATTTTTGTTTCATCAGACCAGAGGACATTTGTGGAGTGGTTGAAAAACGAGTTTTAAGGACTCCAACCTAAGTGAATGTAAACTTCCGACTTCAACTGTACATTATATTATCCAAGAATAGAATCAATGGTTCAATATTTGAAATGACCATTGTTCCCAGATCCCAGACTGTAGCTTTAATTTTTAGCTGCTGTAGGTCTACCCAGCGATACAAAATGGAACTTTGTATCATTCACTGAATATACTGCAAAATTCACCTGAGCTCCATAAACTGGTCTTCCCTGGCTGTTTGACCCTGCTGGGACCCCTGTCACCATCTCATCCTGCTAAGACATGATGAGCATAGTGTTGTGTACTGACTGCACTAGAGGGATGCATTCCCGCTGGATGCCTGCGGATCCCAACAGAGATCATTGCATTTGAGGTCTGCATTTTTCATGCTGCGGGCGGCATCGGAGGTCAGACAGACAACTTTGGGACTCAAATATTTTTGTTGTCCTATAGATTATTTTGAAACGGTCCTCTTTCTGCTTTGTATGCGTTAGCCTACCTATTGTATTAAAGCACGTGTTCTTCTCATCATTCACACACTCAGAATTCACTGCTTCAACTTCAGTAGCCTACCTCCTAGTTGGGCGTGTCGTCTCATTGAAATAAAGTAGGCTGCCTACTTGGGCAGAGAATCACATTTCAGTTAACTTGAATAGGAAATGAACTTAAATATGATTAGACTGTGGTTTACTACAGTGTCTGTAAATAAATATTGATAATGAAAAGAAGTGGAGGGAACTCAACCAAAGTGAGTCGAAGTGCAATTAAAAAATGTAATCATCATTGAAATGGAAAAGGCTAGGTCAGGCTACTGTGGTGAGCAGGTATTGAGCCTTTTCATTTTCAGGAGGTATGGATTACCCATTTAAGTTCAAACCCCCAAGCTGACAAGGTACGAATCTGTCGTTCTTCTCCTGAACAGGCAGTTAACCCACTGTTCCTAGGCCGTCATTGAAAATAAGAATTTGTTCTTAACTGACTTGCCAGGTTAAATTAAAAACACCGTTGCCATGTTTTGTATCACATTTCAATGATCAAACTGGGACAAAAATGCTATTTTAGAATGTGGCAGGGACATATCCCCCTAGTCCCCATTGAAAGTTGCACCCTTGCTGTAGAGTAGCATTCATCATGTTATGTTTGCTGTTCTTACCTTGGCAAAACCTCAGAAACATGTCTGACATGACTGATTGCCCATAAAGTTAATCTATTTGCTTATGAGGGATTCCTAACATGCTCTGAAAGGTACTAGGGAAGATCGGGAAATAGACCTTGACTGTGTTGGTGAAAAGATGCTATTCCTTCCATCCGATACACACACACACGCGCACAGACACACACACACACACACAGACTGAAGGAATGACTAACAGTATAGGACCAGCCATACACACTGTGGATAGCTAGGTATAATCTCCTTATTCTGAGTAACTAACCTCAATCTCCATTTCTCTCTCCCTTCTCTCTCTCGCCCTCTCCCTTCCCTCTCTTCCCTCGCTCTCTTTCTCTCTCTCTCCCTTCCCTTCCCTCTCTGTTTCTCTCTCTCTCCCTTCCCCTCCCTCTCTCTTTCTCTCTCTCTCCCTTCCTTCCCTCGCTCTCTCTCTCACTCCCCATTCCTCCTTATTTCCGAGTAGCTAACCTCAGCCGACCAGAACCTCTCTCTCTCTCTTTCCCTGCCTCTCTCCCCCTCTCTCCCCATTTCTCCTTATTCTAATTAGCTAACCTGAGTTGACCTGGAACCTCCAGTTTACACACTTGTCCTCATATGGTCTGTAGAGGCCTTACATAATAGCACCAGCCCCCCTCCCATTGCTTTCCCACTTTCCTTTTTTCCCTCCTTCGCTCCTTCTTAATCTGACTGCCCTCTTTCTCTCTGCGCGTCGCTTCATGTATAATGTATATTGACATGGCCCAGCATGAACCTTTGGGTGAATTAGTCACTTGCCTGTGTGTGTGTGTGTGTGTGTGTGTGTGTGTGTGTGTGTGTGTGTGTGTGTGTGTGTGTGTGTGTGTGTGTGTGTGTGTGTGTGTGTGTGTGTGTGTGTGTGTGTGTGTGCGTGCGTGTGTGCGTGCGTGCGTGCGTGCGTGCGTGCGTGCGTGCACACGCGCGTGTGTGTGTGTGTGTGTGTGTGTGTGTGTGTGTGTGTGTGTGTGTGTGTGTGTGTGTGTTTACCTCATATTGCCTCTTGTTTGATGCCTTATCCACGTAATGATACATTTTTTCATGCCGTTTCTCAGACATAGTACATAGAAGTCCATTGTTTTGTTCCAGTCTGGTGTAGCCTCTAGGTAAGTGTGCTTGCTGAATGGAAAGCACATCTTCAGAACCTCTTCATTAATCAATTCAAATCAAAGTTTATTTGTCACGTGCGCCGAATACAACAGTGAAATGCTTACTTAAAGGCTCTAACCAATAGTGCAAAAAAGGTATTAGGTGAACAATAGGTAAGTAAAGAAGTAAAACAACAGTAAAAAGACAAGCTATATACAGTAGCAAGGCTATAAAAGTATGTTTTCGCCCACAGGACTGCCACTGATTGGATGTTTTTTGTTTGTCACGCCATTCTCAGTAAACCCTAGACGTGTGTGAAAAGCCCAGGAGGCCGGCCGTCTCTGAGATACTGGAACCGTTGTGCCTGGCACCGACGATCATACCACGCTCAAAGTCGCTTAGGTCACTAGTTTTGCCCATTGTGACGTTCAGTCAAACTTTAACTTAATGCCTCAGTGTCTGTCTGCCTGCTTTATATGTCAAGTCACGGCCACGTGACTCACTGTCTACAAGAGCAAACCATTTTGGTGAACCAGGTGGTGTACCTATAGCCTACTATACTACTATACTACTATACTAGCCCACTGTAAGAAGTTCACACCTACAAACCACCTCAAAAGAGGTCATTATAACTTACACATAGCCTCTGAAAACCCTATTACTACCATTTATACTACTACTACTACTACTACTATTACCACTACCACCACTGCCGCTACCACTGCTACTAATACTACTACCACTACTACTACCATTACTACTACTACTACTACTACTATTTCACAACCATAAATACTTCAAGACTAGCAAGCACACCACATTTACTTCAGTAAATGTCATTTTCTAGTTGGAATAACATGATACTGATGCGGCTATAGGAATGATAGTATAAATAATAACAGCTAAATAACGTGTTGACTGATACAGTAACAATGATAAGGCCATCATGTGCATAATCAAGGTGAATTCAAGGTAGGTCTGTCTGTCTGGCAGGCACATGTTTTCAAGGTAACCAGGGACCCCTCTCTCGCCCTTTGCCTGTGTTTGGACACCTGTAGTTTGAGGTCATCTCCAAACAGTGTGTATAAGGACAGTGACCCAGGTCGCTATCACTGTAGTCCGACACAGGTAGGCTAAACATAGTTAACCAGGGGGCGTATTCTTTACGCCGATTCTGTTGTGAAACATTTCTTAAGAACCGCAGACCCCGTGGTGAACCACAGTGGGGAATGAGAAAGCGGGATACAGGATTATGCATTATATCTAATCTTGTTATCCTTTAGATGCCTGCATCCAATTGTGGTTATCAAATCACTTTCTGAGAAGACTCTGTTTGTTGAGTTCAATGGAAGACTAAAATAAGCACATAATACACAACCATCACATTATTATGTTGTCTGCCTACATCAAGGTTAGGGACAAATCATTTATTGGAAATTCAATTACTGACTATGAACAGATTGGAAAAGTAACCTATTCTTGAGTGGTGATTCAATGCAATGCATTATTGAATTGAATGAGATGAGATTGTATAGATCCCTGACTCTGTTCTCTACCATAGTTTAGCAACTGGGATTGTATAAATATTATTCCTATCCACATCTGAGTGTAATCGTATGCTTCCACCAGACGTTTTCCTTGGCTACGAGAACTCATCTCATCTGAGAACAGATAACACACATGTACTGTACTCTAAATGGTATAGAAGGGTGTAGCCTACACTGGATAAACAAGATAGAATCAGAGCAAATTTAATGTCCCCAAGGATGGAAATGGTCTAGGACACATCATTATTTATTCTGTATGTAAATATGCTGTCCATAGACATAACATCATATACAGATCATACAATATATATAGTGTACATTGCCCATTGATAATTAATCTACTGACACACACTATACAATAACACAAAGATAACCTTGATGATAATAACATAATGTTGGCTTGCTTTTTTTGTGCCCTTCCAGCTCCAATATATCCTGTCACTAAACATTCAGGAGCATTAGTGTATTTCCTCGGGGAGGGCAGACATGGGACAGAGAGAGAGTGACGGGGGGTGAGAGAGAGAAGGGTGTGTGAGAGAGAGAGAACGAGAGGCACAGAGAGAGGGGTGACTGGCTGTATGGTGTGTTTTCGTGCTTCTGACCACGTAGGACTACCAAAACCTTGTTTGCTCCCATTTTCTCCATCTGTGCATTCCTTCATACCATTACATGTTTTCATGTAACATACATAACATATATGTAATAAAGTGTATTCCTTCATACCATTACATGTTTTCATGTAACATATATAACATATATAACATATATGTAATAAAGTGTATTCCTTCATACCATTACATGTTTTCATGTACCATACATAACATATATGTAATAAAGTGCATTCCTTCATACCATTACATGTTTTACATGTAACATATACTGTACATAAAGTATAGTAAATTAATAACAAATAGCAGTTCTGCTTTCTGTAAATGTATTATATATACGTAACTATTATACATGCTTGTGTACTTTTTATGAAAGTGAATTCCATGAAAGTGAATTCATGGAAGGAAGGATTATAGGCTGCTTAACACAAAGTAGCTTAGTTGTGAAAGTTCAGCTAAGTTCAGCAATTTCTTTGGGAAATATTTTCTGATTTTATTGTACAGATAGAGGATGGCAGTGAGGAAAGATGGAAAGAGGTTGTGTCAAAGGGCTGTAAGCTGGATTCAAACCTATAGCGACACCATAGACATAGTAAATGTACATTTGTTCCCCTCCAATTAATATGTACTACACATGTACTAAATTCTTATGTACTATACATGTCAGCCTGGCCTATCAGAAAAGACGTGACATAGTAAATGTACATTTGTGTCACGCTGGTGTAAAGGATTTGGAGACAGACGCAGGAATACATCATCCGGGTTTTTAATACACCCAAAACAAACACGTATACAAAACACTGGGATGTACCCAAACAAAAGAGCAAGGGTCAACCTTTAAGAACGACACCCCCACCAAGAGCCTCGCTGTGTCCTCCTGCATCCCTTGAAGACCAAGACTTTTCCGCTCTCCCTCCAGAATACATCCACCTCTGTCCGCCACCCTTTCCCCTCATTGTCCTTACGGCTGTGCCATAGAACTCCTACCCATCGTCAAACCACCCCGGGGTTGTTTGTTCTCCCCCTCGACCGCTGAAGATGCAGTAATGAACAATTACATCCGGGAGTTGTTGGAGGCAGGTTTCATTCGCCCCTCTATATCCCCTGCTGGTGCAAGCTTCTTCTTTGTGGGAAAGAAGAATGGAGGCCTGCATCCCTGCATCGATTACAGAGGGCTGAACCAGATTACGATCAAGAATTGTTACCCCCAGCCCCTGATGTCCTCTGCATTGGGGTTGGTCTAAGGGGCCCAATTCTTCACCAAACTGGACCTCTGCCATGCTTACAATCTGGTGAGAATCAGGGATATGATTGGAATACTGCATTAAACACCCCTAGTGGCCACTGAGTATTTAGTCACGCCCTTTGGATTATCGAACTCACTGGCAGTCTTTCAAGCATTGGTCAATGACACCCTGAGGGATATGTTGAATTGCTTTGTCTTTGTTTACCTCGATGACATCTTGATCTCCTCCAAGACCCTTCTGGAACACACAAACTGCATGTCCGCCAAGTCCTGAGATGCTTCCTGCAGAATCAACTTTATGTCACGATAGAGAAGTGTGAGTTCCACGTATCCCCGGTTTCCTTCCTGAGTCAGATTATGTTTATCGCAGGCATCCAAATGGACCCCGTAAATATTGAGGTGGTTGCCAACTGACACTGTTTTTGCTGGACCCCCGAGGCTGACAGGGCATTCATGGAGCTCAAGGGATGTTTCACCTCTCGATCCATCCTCGTTCATCCTGATCTGACTCCTCCCTTTGTGGTGGAGGTGGACACCTGGTACCCCAGAGCAGGGGCAGTCCTTTCACAGCGGCACGAGGAGGACAAGAAACTGCACCCATGCGCCTTTCTCTTCGAGCGGTTCTCGCAGGCAGAATGCAACTACAATGTAGGCAACCGGGAGCTCTTGGCAGTTAAGTGGGCTCTTGATGGGTGGAGAAACCAGTTGGAGGGGGCACCTCATCCTTTCGTGATCTAGATGGACCATAAGATCTTTGTCTCCGTTCAAAAAGCCAAGAGGTTGAACGCTCGCAAGGCTAGATGGGCTCTGTTTTTTAACAGGTTCAATTTCAAACTAGCCTATTGCCCGGGATCCAAGAATCAGAAGGCAGACGTCCTGTCCCGCCAACACGATGTCTCTAATGAGGAGAGGGTCCTCAAGCCCATCATCCCCAACTCACGCATTCTGGCCCCTGTGATATGGAGTATTGAGACCACTGTCCGACAAGCCCAGACCCGAGAACCTGACCCGGCAGGGGGACCCACTAACAGACTTTGTGTTCCACGATCAGCCCAGGTCCCGATTACTACAATGGTGATACTCTAAATTAACTGGACATCCAGGGGTTAATTGGACACTGGAGATCCTGAGGCGGACATTCTGGTGGCCCAACATGATGGAGGATGTGAGATCCTTTGTTGAGGCCTGTTCCATCTGGGCCCAAAGCACGTCTTCACCTCAGCGACCGGCTGGGTTTCTCCAACCTCTGCCCATCCCCAGCCGGCCCTGGTCTGGAGACTTTGTCACAGGGTTACTTCCATCTCAAGGGCTTACCACTATCCTGGTGGTCGTTCATCGGTTCTCCAAAGCAGCCCATTTCATCGCCTTACCCAAGTTGCCCTCAGCAAAAATGACTGCTGATATCATGGTTATCCATACACTGACTTCCCCAGGACATTGTCTCAGATCGTGGGCCATAGTTTGTCATACGTGAATCAGGCCTTCATGGTCAAATTTCTGCAAATAAACCACTACTAAAGGACACCAATTATAATAAGAGACTTGCTTAGGCCAAGAAACACGAGCAGTGGACATTAGACTGGTGGAAATCTGTCCTTTCGTCTGATGAGTCCAAATTTGAGATTTTTAGTTCCAACCGCCATGTCTTTGTGAGAGATGCAGAGTAGGTAAACAGATGATCTCTGCAGGTGTGATGGTGTGGGGGTGCTTTGCTGGCGACACTGTGATTCATTTAGAATTCAAGGCACAATTAACCAGCATGGCTACCACAGCATTCGGCAGATACACCATCCCATCTGGTTTTCGCTTAGTGGGACTATCATTTGTTTTTCAACAGGACAATGACCCAACACACCTCCAGGCTGTGTAAGGGCTATTTTACCAAGAAGGAGAGTGATGGAGTGCTGCATCAGATGACCGGGCCTCCAAAATCCCCTGACCTCAACCAAATTGAGATGGTTTGGGATGAGTTGGACCACAGAGTGAAGGAAAAGCAGCCAGCAAGTGCTCAGCATATTTGGGAACTCCATCAAGACTGTTGGAAAGCATTCCAGGTGAAGCTGGTTGAGAGAAGGCCAAGAGTATGCAAAGCTGTCTCAAAGCAAAGGGTGGCTTCTTTGAAGAAAATTAAATATATTTTGATTTACTTAACACTTTTTTGGTAGCTAAATTATTCCATGTGTTATTTCATAGTAGTTTGTAGAAACAATATAGAAAGTAGTAAAAATAAAGAAAAACCCTTGAGTAGATGTGTCCAAACTTTTGACGTGTACTGTATGTATTATACATGCTTGTGTACTTTTTATGAAAGTGAATTCCATGAAAGTGAATTCATGGAAGGAAGGATTATAGGCTGCTTAACAACACAAAGTAGCTTAGTTGTGAAAGTTCAGCTAAGTTCAGCAATTTCTTTGGGAAATATTTTCTGATTTTATTGTACAGATAGAGGATGGCAGTGAGGAAAGATGGAAAGAGGTTGTGTCAAAGGGCTGTAAGCTGGATTCAAACCTATAGCGACACCATAGACATAGTAAATGTACATTTGTTCCCCTCCAATTAATATGTACTACACATGTACTAAATTCTTATGTACTATACATGTCAGCCTGGCCTATCAGAAAAGACGTGACATAGTAAATGTACATTTGTGTCACGCTGGTGTAAAGGATTTGGAGACAGACGCAGGAATACATCATCCGGGTTTTTAATACACCCAAAACAAACACGTATACAAAACACTGGGATGTACCCAAACAAAAGAGCAAGGGTCAACCTTTAAGAGCGACATGGGACGAGACCCATAATACACAAAACAGGCTGAGACAATGCATGGGTACTCACACGACCAACGGACATGGGTACTCACACGACCAACGGACATGGGTACTCACACGACCAACGGACATGGGAACAATAATCGACAGACTAATGGGGAAACAAAGGGCACATTTATGCAAACACAATCAGTGAGGAATTGGAACCAGGTGTGCGTAATGACACAGTTCTGTGCAGCCTAGAAGGCCGGTGGGGTTGACCTCTGTAACTGGTGAACATAATGAGCAGCAGTACCGGGAGGATTCTTGACAATTTGTTCCCTTCCAATTAGTATGATATGTTATGTTGGGCATGGTTACATAACAAAGAAGGTTATTTAAAGGGATAGTTTACCCAAATTACAAAATGAGATGTTGGTTTCCTTATCCTGTAAGGAGTCTAGACAGGAAATGACAGAAATCCATGCTTTGGTTTTATTTCCCTGCCACCATTTTCCAAATGCTAATGTTTTAGCATTAGTGGCACAAATTCCATTCATGTCATGGTACCGATATGATTTTTTGTGCATCATGTCTAAATCATCTGAATATATTTCAAAGTCACTTATAAATGATTTGAACATGATGGGCAAAAAATTATAATATCGGTACTATGTACTAAATGCTTATGTACTATACATGTCAGCCTGACCTCTCAGAATAGACGTAATTAGTATGATATGTTGTGTTTGGTATGGCTGCCTATGTCAGATGGCTTCCTAAGTGGGTAGGCTTGCTTCTTCTGGATCGGTGTTCCTTCCACTGGACGGTTGAGCTAATGTAGGCTAATGCGATTAGCATGAGGTTGTAAGTAACAAGAACATTTCCCAGGACATAGACATATCTCATATTGGCAGAAAGTTCTTGTTAATATAACTGCGCTGAACAGTAGCTATTACAGTGAAATAATACCATGCTATTGTTTGAGGAGAGTGCACAATTTTGAACATGAAAAGTTATTAATTAACAAATTAGGCACATTTGGGCAGTCTTGATACAAAATTCTGAACCGAAATGCAATGGTTCATTGGATCAGTCTAAAACTTTGTCCATGCACTGCTGCCATCTAGTGGCCAAGATTTAAATTGCACCTGGGCGAGAATAATACATTATGGCCCAGGTGCAATTTTTTTCTCTTGCATTTCAAAAATGATGGTACAAAAAATGCTAAACGGTTGTCTTTGTCTTTGTATTATCTTTTACCAGATCTATTGTGTTATATTCTCCTACATTCCTTTCACATTTCCACAAAAGTCAAAGTGTTCCCTTTCAAATGGTACCTAGAATATGCATGTCCTTGCTTCAGGGCCTGAGCTACAGGCAGTTAGATTTGGGTATGTCATTTTAGGCAAAAATGTAGAAAAAGTGGCCTATGTTGCCTTTGGTCCAATTCAATAATCACCTTTCAGACTAACCAGCCTAATGGGACTGGTGATCCTAAAACATGAAGATTATAGACAGCATTGGAAATCTGTTAGAAACCGAATTAAACCCATTTTACATACTCTGTTATTATTATTATTGTTATCAATATTATTGTGTTGTTCGGTGTTTACTGTTTACTGTATCTGTATTGTGTGTGTACTGTATATAGACTATTTGTATATTCCTCGGTCTACATTCTGTGTGTATATTCTGTCTGTATATTTGCTCACCCTAATATTTAAATGCCTGTCCTAATATGTATATATTTCTTAATTCCATTCCTTTACTTTTAGATTTGTGCGTATTGTTGTGAATTGTTAGATATTACTGCACTGTTGGAACTAGGAACACAAACATTTAGCTACACCCTCAATAACATCAGATAAATATGTGTATGTGACCAATAACATTTGACTTGACTTGAATTCCTGGTATGTGTAAAAGTAAACTCCATTCATAATATAAACTGTACAAATAAATAACAAATAGTAATTGAACTTTTGCTTTAAACATATCTGTACATATTTTGGATATTTTGGTCATTTATCCAGATAGACTCACAGTCAGTGCATTAACTAAGGTAGGCAAGACAACTACATTCACAGTCAGTGAATTCAACTAAGGTAGCCAAGACAACTACATTCACAGTCAGTGCATTCAACTAAGGTAGCCAAGACAACTACATTCACAGTCAGTGCATTCAACTAAGGTAGCCAAGACAACTACATTCACAGTCAGTGCATTCAACTAAGGTAGCCAAGACAACTACAGTCACAGTCAGTGCATTCAACTAAGGTAGCCAAGACAACTACAGTCACAGTCAGTGCATTCAACTAAGGTAGGCAAGACAACTACATTCACAGTCAGTGAATTCAACTAAGGTAGCCAAGACAACTACATTGTCAGTGCATTCAACTAAGGTAGCCAAGACAACTACATTCACAGTCAGTGAATTCAACTAAGGTAGCCAAGACAACTACATTCACAGTCAGTGCATTCAACTAAGGTAGGCAAGACAGCTACATTCACAGTCAGTGCATTCAACTAAGGTAGCCAAGACAACTACATTCACAGTCAGTGCATTCAACTAAGGTAGCCAAGACAACTACATTCACAGTCAGTGCATTCAACTAAGGTAGCCAAGACAACTACATTCACAGTCAGTGCATTCAACTAAGGTAGCCAAGACAACTACATTCACAGTCAGTGCATTCAACTAAGGTAGCCAAGACAACTACATTCACAGTCAGTGCATTCAACTAAGGTAGCCAAGACAACTACATTCACAGTCAGTGCATTCAACTAAGGTAGCCAAGACAACTACATTCACAGTCAGTGCATTCAACTAAGGTAGCCAAGACAACTACATTCACAGTCAGTGCATTCAACTAAGGTAGCCAAGACAACTACATTCACAGTCAGTGCATTCAACTAAGGTAGCCAAGACAACTACATTCACAGTCAGTGCATTCAACTAAGGTAGCCAAGACAACTACATTCACAGTCAGTGCATTCAACTAAGGTAGGCAAGACAACTACATTCACAGTCAGTGCATTCAACTAAGGTAGCCAAGACAACTACATTCACAGTCAGTGCATTCAACTAAGGTAGCCAAGACAACTACATTCACAGTCAGTGCATTCAACTAAGGTAGCCAAGACAACTACATTCACAGTCAGTGCATTCAACTAAGGTAGGCAAGACAACTGTGAGAGCTCTCAGGTCAATCAACATGAGGGATTGGAGGTGTATGAACAGACAGCATGAGACATCTGTATCTGTAAAACCAGAATCCAACCCATTCTGTCATACATGAAGGTATTTAAGCAAATTATTTAAAAATAGGCATATTATCAGTCAATGTCTTGCAAATGGATATTTGGAGAAATGGTGGACTGGATTTGCAACTTATTTGGAGACATTAACATACAGTAATTTGATCAAAGATGTTGAAAACATGGTTGAAAATCAGAGAGAGACGGAGAGAGAGAGAGCAAGAGAGAGGTGGATTGGGGTGAGAAAAATAGTATGTGACGCGTAGCAGCTGAAAGCGGATAGGCTCGCCCTGCTGTGACTAAATGGGGCATTGGCTCGAGGCCGAAGGGGAGGCGGCTTTGCGTTCCATTGGTGGTGGTTCTATTCTATAGGCTGAGGACGCGGGTTCAGGCGAGGTGAGGAGACAAACCAAGTTGAACCTATACTGGGTGAAGAAACAAATATGAGTAGCGGCAGTGTTCGCTGAGCAGAAACAAGCGCGAAGCGAACTGGGAGAGACGCGCCCTATCATCCAATCTATTGAGCATATACAGTCTTTCGAATAACACTTTGGAGGAGATTCACATGAAGAAGAGGAACTTCATCGGGCTATTTCACTAACAGGTAACCTCATCTCAAATGGAAAAGAAAATGTTGATTTATTATGTTATATAGAAATGTGACTAAAATGTGTTTTTTAAGAACATTGTATTGTGTGTGGTGCTGAACTAGTTATTTAAGATGGAGGCGGAAAATATACAAAGTGGTTGATAAAGAAGTGAGTCTAAAGTTAGGAGTAGGCACTATGCAGCATATCAAAACCAGATCAAGTTTATCGACTCCCTTGTTCGATTCTCAGTTATCCTGCGCATGCTACCGCGGTTCTCATCCGCCAGTGCTGTTTCTCGGGGACATCGGGTGAAATCATGCATAAGTGCATGTACCGTAATGTTCCTCTCTGTAACGTTGCGTAACGCGAGGAAATGATGACACGCCTTGGGGCTGCCTTCTCAGTGGGTGCACTTAATTCAACATGTTCAGACTGTGTGTGGGAGCAAATAGTTGTTAAACGACTGTTGCTGTGAAAACTACAGTATTCAGCGTTCACTGGATTCCTTTACACAACCTATGTTACAGCCTATAGAAGCTTTATTATGGGCTTTCATTATAGGCGAGTGAAAATTTGAAAATTCTCTCATCCCAATAAATCATTCAGGAATGTATTGCATATATTGCGTATAGTCAACATAGAAATAATAGACGAGTATAGGATAGAATATTCTGCACAAATGAGCAACTTACTTTCATCCTCAACTTGCTGATATCCTTCTACCATGTCGCAAAATGGAATTGTCCTAGGGATGTTTTTCATAATGAGAAATATGTGCGTGTTAACCATCTATGTGCATCTGTTCAGTACACTGTACACTACAGGGATGTTTGGAGCTGTGACAGAATGATATAACATTGTGTTGAACTTACATAAGGTTTACTCAAATCTCACAAACCTCCTCGTTGCCTTTTCTCTCTCTGTCCACTAGATGGTGGCATTGCAACGTGAATCACAGCCACTCGGAGCCAGCCTCATTATCAAAACAACCAGAGAGTGTATTTCTAAAGTGAGCTATTAAACGAAACTCAAGCACACAATCTATGAGTTTGGCAATTACCCGATCACGCCAGGGCTATCCAAGCATGAAATACCATACTAGACCCACCAGTAGCGTCCTCCAGGATTTGTCTGGTGGTCCCTCCCATCTGTTGGGACTGGAAGGCCTGGACCCGAGGCCTCTGAGCGAGGCAATGTCCTTCACTGACGAGGCGGTCTCCATCCTGACCTCCAGCAGCCAGCTAGCCCGTTCCCTCCTGGGCTGCACCTCTGCCCTGAAGCGGAAAGAAAGCCTAGCCGCCACCGCTAACCATACTAACGCTAATGCTATCTCTAACAATGACGGTGAGGATGACTTTGACGATAGCAACAGTGCTCTGCGCCGCAAACGCGAGTTCACTCCCGACGAGAAGAAGGACGACGGCTACTGGGATAAGAGGAAGAAGAACAACGAGGCGGCGAAACGGTCGCGTGAGAAACGACGTGCCAATGACATGGTCCTGGAGACGAGGGTTCTGGGGTTGTTGGAGGAGAACGCCCGACTAAGGGCCGAACTCCTGGCCTTCAAGTTCCGCTTTGGCCTAGTCAAGGACACCTCTGACATAGCCATAATGCCGCTGTCCGTGCCTCCACCCAAACATTTTGAACCGAGGTACTACCTACCCCACGATGATGGTTCCTACCCCCATAACACCCCCGCCACCACCTCCCACCACCATCCCCACCACTCATACGAGGTGAGGGGAACTGGGCTGCCAGCAGGGCGTGACGTGGGCAGTAGTATATCCGAGGACTCTGGTTTCTCCCCTGGAAGCTCCAACGTCGGCAGCCCCGTGTTCTTTGACGATGGACTAGGGGACCACAGCCGAACATCCCCCAGAACGGCAGAGGAACAGGGGCGTAATGAGCCTCACGTCTCCCTGGAGGCAGAAGGACAGTATCACGGCAGGCAGGACTCTAGCCTACCACACAAACTCCGCTTCAAAACCCCCGGTGGAGGTAGCGAAGGTGGGGAGATACCAGCAAGGTCCCCTAATAGTAAACGCCCTTTCCCCGTAGCTACAGTCGGACCAAACACCCAGAGGAGCCAGGCTGGATGGTACAGTCATAGGGGAGAGGGCCAGGCTGCGTGGCCCAGTGAGGAGGCCCGTGCTGGGCATGATCAGCAGCACCACTACTCCCCCTCTGGAGGGTCTGCACACAGCCCCACCACTACCACAGACTCCCAGTATGTGGCGGAGAATGGCACCCTCAAATCCCAGCTCAGCTCTCTATCGCAGGAGGTGGCCCAGCTCAAGAAGCTGTTCTCTCAGCAGCTGCTCTCCAAACTGGTCTGAGGTCAGGTTGAACACACTCACAACCACACCTTAACACACATTTTTACATTTACATACAGAGAAGATCAACAGAGAGATAAAGGGGTATAGACTCAAATAAAGTTACTTCACTTGAACCTGAACATTGACTTTCACTGTGTCTCAGCTGAACTTGACTCAAAGGGCACAGCACTGCCCATTTTTATTTGAACTAGGCAAGTCAGTTAAAAACTAGTTCTTATTTACAATGATGGCCTAGGAACCATGGGTTAACTGCCTTATTCAGGGGCAGAACAACATATATTTTTTTTACCTTGTCAGCTCGGGGATTCGATCTTGCAACCTTTCGGTGACTGGCCCAACGCTCTAACCACTAAGCTACCTGCCGCTCCATTGATCTCCAGCAAACAGCTACATCAAGTGTGAAGAAGCTGAGCAAACCACATGACAACCTAAAAACTACTTCAATAACACATTCTCCAGATACGACGATACAGTGGCCTTCACCACTATAAAAGCACACCAGCACAGGAAATACCAGTTACAATAGCAATCAGCAGTCGAAAGCAATACTTCAGGATACTCTGTTTGATTCACAGTACTATAAAACAGCATTTATGGTTAACTTATACGATACACATTTTTTGTATTTATATTTTTAGTCATTTAGCAGACACTCTTATCCAGGGCGACTTACAGTATGTGAGTGCATACATTTTCATACTTGTTCGTATGATATCTGAAATACAATAATTTTTTTTGTACACTGATCTGGCCTGTTTCTTTGCTAAAGTTTCACATTCTTTCTTTAGAGACTTTTATTGAACAGGTCTGAACACACTGGATTACACTGCTAAACCTGAGTACATGCAGCGGTCATAGATGGATCATTTATGAACCCATTCCGTTTGTATTATTGCGTTACATGTCTGATTACCCTGCTGCTGTAGGACATGGTATCCCTCACTTCTGTTTCTACACAGTTTGTCTTAAACGGTTTGTCTCATAAAATATGATAATAACAGATTCTATGTACATATTTTTTCATTTCAACTGTAAGTAATATGATATACTGTACATGTACGTAAATAAATAAACAGTTTTTCCTAATCGGTGTTTTGTGTCTATGAGTTCCTATTACGTGACTAATACACATTTATGATGCTTTATTACGTGTGTCTTACACCGGTCGTCTCACATCCACTATTCTCTTATTAATGCAGCGAGTCTGAAGTTACTAGTTGCCTCGTACACGTGGTTACGACCCCACACACTCCTATGAAGTGTCCTCGCAGCACATGACGAGTCGTCTCCAGTGAGTCATATGAGGGATCGAGATAGAGAGTAAAAAAGAAAACAGGATGTATTCCCGAACAAACCACTGTGTTTCTACTGTTCTAAAAGCATGAATTATAAAGGTCCACCAACACAAAATACATCACTAAACAGCTGATCTAAATGGATTCACAGTATACACAGACCACCTTTCCAACTGAAGTGTTTAAGTGCTTTACATTGTAATGGAGGGAAATATCCTCATCCACTATAAATATATGTAGTAGTCTACCCACCCAGCTCGTGTTTTCTGCATCAGTGATAGACTTTAATGGTGCTCTTTTCCAACCCTCTATATAGACACGACTGTTTGCGTGCTTGAACCAAATGAGACAGGCAGGGAGAGGTAGTGAGAGAGTAAGTAAGAAGAGAGAGAGAGGGGGAGATGGGGACAGTGGTCTACAGAGGCCTTGCATCTATCTATCTATCTATCTATCTATCTATCTACAGTCAATCACTGACTACAGGAAGAAATCCAGCCCAGTCACGGACCAGCATGTCTTGCTCCCAGGCAGACTAAATAACTTTTTTGCCCGCTTTGAGGACAATACAGTGCCACTGACACGGCCTGCAACGGAAACATGCGGTCTCTCCTTCACTGCAGCCGAGGTGAGTAAAACATTTAAACGTGTTAACCCTCGCAAGGCTGCAGGCCCAGACGGCATCCCCAGCCGCGCCCTCAGATCATGCGCAGACCAGCTGGCTGGTGTGTTTACGGACATATTCAACCAATCCCTATACCAGTCTGCTGTTCCCACATGCTTCAAGAGGGCCACCATTGTTCCTGTTCCCAAGAAAGCTAAGGTAACTGAGGTAACTCATCATGAAGTGCTTTGAGAGACGAGTCAAGGACCATATCACCTCCACCCTACCTGACACCCTAGACCCACTCCAATTTGCTTACCGCCCAAATAGGTCCACAGACGATGCAATCTCAACCACACTGCACACTGCCCTAACCCATCTGGACAAGAGGAATACCTATGTGAGAATGCTGTTCATCGACTACAGCTCGGCATTCAACACCATAGTACCCTCCAAGCTCGTCATCAAGCTCGAGACCCTGGGTCTCGACCCCGCCCTGTGCAACTGGGTACTGGACTTCCTGACGGGCCGCCCCCAGGTGGTGAGGGTAGGTAACAACATCTCCTCCCCGCTGATCCTCAACACTGGGCCCCACAAGGGTGCGTTCTGAGCCCTCTCCTGTACTCCCTGTTCACCCACGACTGCGTGGCCACGCACGCCTCCAACTCAATCATCAAGTTTGCGGACGACACAACAGTGGTAGGCTTGATTACCAACAACGACGAGACGGCCTACAGGGAGGAGGTGAGGGCCCTCGGAGTGTGGTGTCAGGAAAATAACCTCACACTCAACGTCAACAAAACTAAAGAGATGATTGTGGACTTCAGGAAACAGCAGAGGGAACACCCCCCTATCCACATCGATGGAACAGTAGTGGAGAGAGTAGCAAGTTTTAAGTTCCTCGGCATACACATCACAGACAAACTGAATTGGTCCACTCACACAGACAGCATCGTGAAGAAGGCGCAGCAGCGCCTCTTCAACCTCAGGAGGCTGAAGAAATTCGGCTTGTCACCAAAAGCACTCACAAACTTCTACAGATGCACAATCGAGAGCATCCTGGCGGGCTGTATCACCACCTGGTACGGCAACTGCTCCGCCCTCAACCGTAAGGCTCTCCAGAGGGTAGTGAGGTCTGCACAACGCATCACCGGGGGCAAACTACCTGCCCTCCAGGACACCTACACCACCCGATGTTACAGGAAGGCCATAAAGATCATCAAGGACATCAACCACCCAAGCCACTGCCTGTTCACCCCGCTATCATCCAGAAGGCGAGGTCAGTACAGGTGCATCAAAGCTGGGACCGAGAGACTGAAAAACAGCTTCTATCTCAAGGCCATCAGACTGTTAAACAGCCACCACTAACATTGAGTGGCTGCTGCCAACACACTGACACTGACTCAACTCCAGCCACTTTAAGAATGGGAATTGATGGGAAATGATGTAAATATATCACTAGCCACTTTAAACAATGCTACCTTATATAATGTTACTTACCCTACATTTTTCATCTCATATGCATACGTATATACTGTACTCTATATCATCGACTGCATCCATATGTAATACATGTATCACTAGCCACTTTAACTATGACACTTTGTTTACATACTCATCTCATATGTATATACTGTACTCGATACCATCTACTGTATCTTGCCTATGCTGCTCTGTACCATCACTCATTCATATATCCTTATGTACATATTCTTTATCCCCTTACACTGTGTATAAGACAGTAGTTTAGGAATTGTTAGTTAGATTACTTGTTGGTTATTACTGCATTGTCAGAACTAGAAGCACAAGCATTTCGCTACACTCGCATTAACATCTGCTAACCATGTGTATGTGACAAATAAAATTTGATTTGATTTGATTTGATTTTATCATCTCTCTCTCTCTCTCTCTCTCTCTCTCTCTCTCTCGCTCTCTCTCTCTCTCACCAACGATGAATGGGTGATATCTTCCTATCTCCCCCCTCTCTCTCTTCTTACTTACTCTCTCACTACCTCCCTCTCCTCACTCCATTCCCATCCCTCTCTCTCCCCTCCCTCACTCTCTGCAGCTCTGTGGTGCACTAAGGGTCACTAGCACGACACGGCAGTGCACACAGCTGAACAGAGCAAGGCGTTAAAGGGGGAGAAGGAGGGGTTCTGTAGATACAATGCATCTCTACAATATTTACATGAAGGTAAAGTACGGGCACTGCAAATGTGTTACAATAAAATGGATAAAAATGGAGATTGGGGCCTAAGCTAGGCCTCCCTCTCTGTTCAGTGATGGGGATGGGATGGGGGGAGAGAGTGGGTCTCTGAGTGACTCATATGTACCACGTCAGCAGTAGCCACACACACACACACACACACACACACACACACACACACACACACACACACACACACACACACACACACACACACACACACACACACACACAGAGACAACGTCAGCAGCAGCAGGAGGAGAAGCTATTTTAAGCTTCAAGGAGAGGACAAGATATTGATTGGCTCATGTCAGGACGCACTTCTGGACCTGAATATGAATGGGACAGAGAGAAAGACTTAGAGAAGACAAAAGGAGAGAAAAGGAGGGGTATAGAGAGAAGAAGAGTAGATAGAAATAGGGAAGTCAAAGGAGGGAGGGGGAGAGACGCTAATACAGGAGATATGATGATAGTGTAGAAGACTACTTCGTATAGATCAAGAGATGCTAACTGTTCACTACTGGCTCGGTGATATTCAGAGATACATACAGAACAGGTCTAGAAGCTGTTGTTCTTCAATGATCAAAACCCAACACCAGGTGGCATCCGGCACTCTCTGTAGCTGAACGCTTCACCCACAGCAGAAATATCCGTTTCCACACCAGTCCTTATCGTTCCAGTAGTAGACTCTCTACAGCATCATGCTACACCAGTCCTTATTGTTCCAGTAGTAGACTCTCTACAGTGTATCTGTCCAGTAGTAGACTCTCTACAATATATTTGTCCAGTAGTAGACTCTCTACAGTGTATTTGTCCAGCAGTAGACTCTCTACAGTGTATTTGTCCAGTAGTAGACTCTCTACAGCCTCATGCCACACTAGTCCTTATCGTTCCAGTAGTAGACTCTCTACAGCCTCATGCCACACTAGTCCTTATCGTTCCAGTAGTAGACTCTCTACAGCTTCATGCTACACCAGTCCTTATCGTTCCAGTAGTAGACTCTCTACAGCCTCATGCCACACCAGTCCTTATCGTTCCAGTAGTAGACTCTCTACAGTGTTTTGTCAGAACACATGCCTCATGCTACACCAGTCCTAATCATTCCAGTAGTAGACTCTCTACAGTGTTTTGTCAGAACACATGCCTCATGTCACACTAGTCCTTATCGTTCCAGTAGTAGACTCTCTGCCACACAGCGTTCATGCCTCATGCCACACCAGTCCTAATCATTCCAGTAGTAGACTCTCTACAGCCTCATGCCACACTAGTCCTTATCGTTCCAGTAGTAGACTCTCTACAGCCTCATGCCACACTAGTCCTTATCGTTCCAGTAGTAGACTCTCTACAGCCTCATGCCACACCAGTCCTTATCGTTCCAGTAGTAGACTCTCTACAGTGTTTTGTCAGAACACATGCCTCATGCTACACCAGTCCTAATCATTCCAGTAGTAGACTCTCTACAGTGTTTTGTCAGAACACATGCCTCATGTCACACTAGTCCTTATCGTTCCAGTAGTAGACTCTCTACGGCCTCATGTCACACTAGTCCTTATCGTTCCAGTAGTAGACTCTCTACAGCCTCATGCCACACTAGTCCTTATCGTTCCAGTAGTAGACTCTCTACAGCCTCATGCCACACTAGTCCTTATCGTTCCAGTAGTAGACTCTCTACAGCGTTCATGATTCCACAGCCTCATAGTCCTTATCGTTCCAGTAGTAGACTCTCTACAGCCTCATGCCACACTAGTCCTTATCGTTCCAGTAGTAGTTCCTGTAGTAGACTCTCAGTAGTAGACAGCCTCATGCCACACTAGTCCTTATCGTTCCAGTAGTAGACTCTCTACAGCCTCATGCCACACTAGTCCTTATCGTTCCAGTAGTAGACTCTCTACAGCCTCATGCCACACTAGTCCATCACTAGTAGTAGTTTTCTCTACAGCCTCATGCCACACTAGTCCTTATCCAGTAGTAGACTCTCTACAGCCTCATGCCACACTAGTCCTTATCGTTCCAGTAGTAGACTCTCTACTCTCAGTCCTAATCATTCCAGTAGTAGACTCTCTACAGCCTCATGCCACACTAGTCCTTATCGTTCCAGTAGTAGACTCTCTACAGCCTCATGCCACACTAGTCCTTATCGTTCCAGTAGTAGACTCTCTACAGCCTCATGCCACACTAGTCCTTATGTTCCAGTAGTAGACTCTCTACAGCCTCATGCACACACTAGTCCTTAGCCTCATGCCACACTAGTCCTTATTCCAGTAGTAGACTCTCTACAGCCTCATGCCACACTAGTCCTTATCGTTCCAGTAGTAGACTCTCTACAGCCTCATGCCACACTAGTCCTTATCGTTCCAGTAGTAGACTCTCTACAGCCTCATGCCACACTAGTCCTTATCGTTCCAGTAGTAGACTCTCTACAGCCTCATGCCACACCAGTCCTTATCGTTCCAGTAGTAGACTCTCTACAGTGTATTTGTCAGAGCACATGCCTCATGCCACACCAGTCCTTATCGTTCCAGTAGTAGACTCTCTACAGCCTCATGCCACACTAGTCCTTATCGTTCCAGTAGTAGACTCTCTACAGCCTCATGCCACACTAGTCCTTATCGTTCCAGTAGTAGACTCTCTACAGCCTCATGCCACCAGTCCATCGTTCCAGTAGTAGACTCTTAGCCTCATGCCACACCAGTCCTTAGTCCAGTAGTCCAGTAGTAGACTCTCTACAGTGTATTTGTCAGAACACATGCCTCATGTCACACTAGTCCTTATCGTTCCAGTAGTAGACTCTCTACAGCCTCAAAAAAATGTGTGTGAGATAACTGGCGATAACATGGAGAGTGTGAGTGAGACACCCCAGATATTGTTTTTGACAGGCATGGACTCCATACATGGTAACCCCCCCAGTTCACTGAGTCTACCTCGGTCTGTTTCCTCCCCGCCTGCCTAACAATAACACTGAATAGCCCAATAGATACACATCAGTTGTTTTGTCTACTCTACCCCAGTCCCCAACACCCCTCCCTCTTGTCTAGTCTACAACCAACCCCCATTCCTATAATCCATAGACCATACAGACAGTCTGGTTGCTGGTTGCTAGGCAGACGCTGGCTATGACGGTTGCCAAGGGAACACTGTGCAGCAGACGCAGCTCTGGGGGGAGTGCGTTGGGGGTTGGGTGGTTGTTGTCGGAGTAGAGGGGGTAGGAGCTACCAAGTTTAAGGTCAACGTCTCCCCAAGATTGTCTGACTGACGGTGATGTGGTAACAAAGAGAGGGGGAGGGAAGGAGAGGGAGAGAGAAGGAGAGGAAGAGAGAAGGAGAGGGGGATGGAAGAGAGGGAAGGAGGAGGGGGATGGAAGGAGAGAAGGAGGAGGGAGAGAGGAGAGAGAAGGGAGAGGGGGATGGAAGGAGGGGGAGAGAAGGAGAGGGAGGGAGAAGGAGAGAGGGATGGAAGGAGAGGGAGAGAGAAGGAGAGGGGGGGATGGAGGAGGGGGGAGAGGGAGGGAGAGAAGGAGAGGGGGATGGAAGGAGAGGGAGAGGAGAGGAGGGATGGAAGGAGGGGGGAGAGAAGGAGAGAGAAGGAGAGGGGGATGGAAGGAGAGGGGGAGAGAAGGAGAGGGGGAGAGAAGGAGAGGGAGAGAAGGAGAGAGAGAGGAGAGGGGGATGGAAGGAGAGGGAGAGAGAAGGAGAGGGGGATGGAAGGAGAGGGAGAGAGAAGGAGAGGGAGAGAGAGGGAGAGGGGGATGGAAGGAGAGGGGGATGGAAGGAGAGGGAGAGAGAAGGAGAGGGGGAGAGAAGGAGAGGGGAGAATGGAAGGAGAGGGGATGGAAGGAGAGGGAGAGAGAAGGAGAGGGGGATGGAAGGAGAGGGAGAGAGAGAGAAGGAGAGGGGGATGGAAGAGAGGGGAGGGGAAGGAGGAGGGAGAGAGAGGGGGATGGAAGGAGAGAAGGGAGGGGAGGGGGATGGAAGAGAGGGGGATGGAAGGAGAGGGAGAGAGAAGGAGAGGGGAATGGAAGAAAACGGGGGTGGAAGAAGGGATGTATATGAATCTGTTCTTTCTTAATCCTTTCCAATTGATTCCTTTATTCCATGTTTCCAAAGGGGCTTCTCCGTGGCATATGTAAAAGCAATTATGTAACACTGTGAAATCATTTGACTCCAGGTTTGACACTGTTTTAATGAACATACGCACACTAAAAAAGTGGCAAGAAAAAGCATTTGAATTGCCATTGGAATTGGATGGATTCCAACAGGATATTGGACTATAGAATCAGATCTACTGTAAGATACCCTTCTCTCTTCTCTCTGTGTGTTTTGGGTTAATAAGAAAGATGACTAACCAGCACAGAGGGCGTTGGAGTAAACCATGAGCTGACCAATGCTACAGTCCATAAAGTTCAACGGGTTAAACGCTCTACTGACACTAATAACGATACTATTCACACTTTATGGCCTTTCCTCTTTTGTCTTACAGAGATAGAAACTCACTCTCCTCAATACTACTTGTCGGAGGTTTATTGGAGGCAATGAAGAGGTTATCATTAGATTGAAGAATGGCATTGTGTGTGTGTGTGTGTGTGTGTGTGTGTGTGTGTGTGTGTGTGTGTGTGTGTGTGTGTGTGTGTGTGTGTGTGTGTGTGTGTGTGATAGGCATCAAGTAATAGGCATAAATAAGTGAAGACAACAGCCTAGGGTCCTCAAAACCATTTGATGCTTGACGTCTATGGAGAACAGGATTTCTTTATGTTCATGTTTCTTTCACCCTTGTAGTGCAACAGGTCAGTTCTCAAATTCCATATATCCAAAAATGCTCAAAGGCAATATGATAAGAAGTGATTCCATTTCCCTCATTTTTATATCTCTGAAATGGGAGATCAAAGGGACAGCAGTATTGTATTAGAGAAAATGTGAGAGAATAACCACTTCTATTAAATGTGTGATAACCTTCTTCCATTGAAAACAACATCATTGCTTTCTCCATTGGCTGTTATTTTCTTATCTCCAAGGTCATTCTGAATGGCAGGCCTGCTCTATGATACAATAGAGAAAACACTATGGACCGAGAATAAAAACCCATTCAAAGTGCCAATAGAATAACTGAAGCTGTCCTTGACTATAGTTATCTATCACCACGGACATCCAGAGAGGCTCTTGATGTTACAAAAATCGCCTTGGAAACAGCTTGTCTTATGACATAAAACGGAGCTTTGGGGCTCAATCGTTATGACATAAAACGGAGCTTCGGGGCTCAATCGTTATGACATCAAATGGAGCTTCGGGGCTCAATCGTTATGACATAAAACGGAGCTTCAGGGCTCAATCGTAATGACATAAAACGGAGCTTCAGGGGTCAATCGTTATGACATAAAACGGAGCATCAGGGCTCAATCGTTATGACATAAAACGGAGCATCAGGGCTCAATCGTTATGACATAAAACGGAGCATCAGGGCTCAATCGTTATGACATAAAACGGAGCTTCAGGGCTCAATCGTTATGTTCCCTGTGTAATCCAAATAAGAGTCCTTGTGAGCCAAATCTACATTGAGTGTACAAAACATTAGGAACACCTTCCTTGATACACAAGAGAAACTGTTGAGCGCGAAAACCCAGCAGCGTTGCAGTTCTTGACTCTTTCAAACAGGTGCGCCTGGCACCTCCTACCATACCCTATTTAAAAAGCACTTAAATATTTTGTCTCCCATGTCTCAATTGTCTCAATGCTTAAAAATCCTTCTTTAACCTGTCTCCTCCCATTCATCTTCACTGATTGAATTGGATTTAACAAGTGACATCAATAAGGGAGCATAGCTTTCACCTGCTCAGTATATGTCATGGAAAGAGCAGGTGTTCTTTATGTCTTGGTTTTGGAGCAGTGGCTTCTTCCTTGCTGAGCGACCTTTCAGGTTATGTCGATATTGGACTCATTTTACTGTGGATATAGATACTTTTGTACGTGTTTCCTCCAGCATCTTCACAAGGTCCTTTGCTGTTGTTCTGTGATTGATTTGCACTTTTCGCACCAAAGTAGGTTCATCTCTAGGAGACAGAACGCGTCTCCTTCCTGAGCGGCCTGACGGCTGCGTGGTCCCAAGGTGTTTATACTTCCACACTATTGTTTGTACAGATGAACTACCTTCAGGCGTTTGGAAATTGCTTCAAGGATGAACCAGACTTGTGGAGTTCTACAATTTTTCTTCTGATGTCTTGGCTGATTTCTTTTGATTTTTCCATGATCAAACAAAGAGGCACTGAGTTTGAAGGTAGGCCTTGAAATACATCCACAGGTACACCTTCAATTGACTCAAATGATGTCAGAATCTTCTAAAGCCATGACATCATTTTTTCCAAGCTGTTTAAAGGCACAGTCAACTTTGTGTATGTAAACTTCTGACCTACTGGAATTGTGACACAGTGAATTATAAGTAAAATAATCTGTCTGTAAACAATTGTTGGAAAAATGACTTGTGCCATGGACAAAGTAGATGTCCTAACAGACTTGCCAAAACTATAGTTTGTAAACAAGAAATTTGGGGAGTGGATGAAAAACGATCTTTAATGAGTCCAGCCTAAGTGTATGTAAACTTCCGACTTCAACTGTATATATCCAAGAAGGTAGAAGCTTGTGATGCTATATATAACCTTCCAAAGGGGGGAAGCATAGACATAAAAACAGATTAATGACATGGCTATAAGCATCCTTTTGAGGATTATACATGTTTAAGATGTAACACATCACCTAATAGGACGAAGTTAGGGATTTATTGACTAATCTCATTATTTTATCTAGAGGGATTTATTTGAACACTCGTGCCCATTGTGATTGATGAGTTTAGTTTGAATGTATATTGAAGCGAGCTGAATTGGGATAAACACTTTGTTTTTCTTATACAATATATCTCTCTCTCGCCCTGAGTGCTTTTGCTATGAAAAATGACTTGGGCTGCATCCCAATGCACCCACCCTGTTCCCTATGTAGTGCACCTTTTTTTGACCAGAGCCCTATGGGTTAAAAGGTTTTGCACTATATAGGGAATAGGGTGCCATTTGGAACGCAACCATGAATTTAATAGCAGGTTGTAACTGTGATGTAATTTTAGTTGCGCAATAAATTGTGTGATGAGGCTGATTTAAAAAGATATATATATTTCACCTTTATTTAACCAGGTAGGCTAGCTGAGAACAAGTTCTCCTTTACAACTGCGACCTGGCCAAGATAAAGCAAAGCAGTGTGACACAGATAACAACACAGAGTTACACATGGAGTAAACAATAAACAAGCCAATAACACAATAAACAAGTTAATGACACAGTAGAAAAAAAGAAAGTCTATATACAGTGTGTGCAAAAGGCATGAGGAGGTAGGCAATAAATAGGCCATAGGATAATAATTACAATTTAGCAGATTAACACTGGAGTGATAAATGAGCAGATGATGATGTGCAAGTAAAGATACTGGTGTGCAAAAGAGCTGAAAAGTAAATCAAATAAAAACAGTATGGGAATGAGGTAGGTAGATACAGATGGACTGTGTACAGCTGCAGCGATCAGTTAGCTGCTCAGATAGCTGATGTTTAAAGTTGGTGAAGGAAATATAAGTCTCCAGCTTCAGCGATTTTTGCAATTCGTTCCAGTCACTGGCAGCAGAAAACTGGAAGGAAAGGAGGTCAAATTGGGTGTTGGCATTGGGGATGACCAGTGAGATATACCTGTTGGAACGTGTGCTACGGGTGGGTGTTGTTATCGTGACCAGTGAACTGAGATAAGTCAGAGCTTTACCTAGCTTAGACTTATAGATGACCTGGAGCCAGTGGGTCTGGCGATGAATATGTAGCGAGGGCCAGCCGACTAAAGCATACAGGTCGCAGTGGTGGGTGGTATAAGGTGATTTGGTAACAAAATGGATGGCACTGTGATAGACGGCATTCAGTTTCCTGAGTAGAGTATTGGAAGCTATTTTGTAGATGATATCGCCGAAGTCGAGGATCGGTAAGGATCGGTGGGGTACGTTTGGCAGTGTGAGTGAAGGAGGCTTTGTTGCGAAATAGAAAGCAGATTCTAGATTTGATTTTGGATTGGAGATGTTTAATATGAGTCTGGAAGGAGAGTTTACAGTCTAACCAGACACCTAGGTATTTATAGTTGTCCACATATTCTAGGTCGGAATATGTGGACATATTCTAGGTGATGCTAGTCGGGTGGGCAGGTGCGGGCATCGAACGGGTGAAAAGTATGCATTTGGTTTTACTAGCGTTTAAGAGCAGTTGGAGGCCACAGAAGGAGTGTTGTATGGCATTGAAGCTCGTTTGGAGGTTAGATAGCACAGTGTCCAAGGAAGTGCCAGAAGTATACAGAATGGTGTCGTCTGCGTAAAGGTGGATCAGGGAATCGCCCGCAGCAAGAGCGAAATCATTGATATATACAGAGAAAAGAGTCGGCCCGAGAATTGAACCCTGTGGTACCCCCATAGAGACGGCCAGAGGTCCGGACAACATGCCCTCTGATTTAACACACTGAACTCTGTCTGCAAAGTAGTTGGTGAACCAGGCGAGGCAGTCATTAGAAAAACCAAGGCTATTGAGTCTGCCGATAAGAATGCGGTGATTGACAGAGTCGAACGCCTTTGCCAGGTTGATGAAGACGGCTGCACAGTACTGTCTTTTATAGATGGCGGTTATGATATTGTTTAGTACCTTGAGTGTGGCTAAGGTGCACCCGTGACCGGCTCGGAAACCGAATTGCACAGCGGAGAAGGTACTGTGGGATTTGAAATGGTCAGTGATCTTTTTATTAACTTGGCTTGCAGGATTGTTATAGGTCTGTAACAGTTTGGGGGGGGGGCTGTTGACCGGGGTTAGAGTAGCCAGGAGGAAGTCATTGCCAGCCGTTGAGAAATGCTTATTGAAATTTTTGATTATCATGGATTTATCAGTGGTGACGTTGTTACCTTGCCTAGGTGCAGCGGGCAGCTGGGAGGAGGTGCTCTTGTTCTCCATGGACTTTACAGTGTCCCAAAACTTTTTGGAGTTAGAGCTACAGGATGCACATTTCTGCTTGAAAAAGCTAGCCTTTGCTTTCCTGACTGACTGTGTGTATTGGTTCCTGACTTCCCTGAACAGTTGCATATCGCGGGGACTATTCAATGCTATTGTAGTCGGCCACGGATGTTTTTGTGCTGGTCAAGGGGAGTCAGGTCTGGAGTAAACCAAGAGCTATATCTGTTCTTAGTTCTGCATGTTTTGAACGGGGCATGCTTATCTAAGATGGTGAGGAAATTACTTTTAAAGAACGACCAGGCATCCTCGACTGACGGGTTGAGGTCAGTATCCTTCCAGGATACCCGGGCCAGGTCGATTAGAAAGGCCTGCTCACAGAAGTGTTTCAGGGAGCGTTTGACAGTGATGAGGGGTGGTCGTTTGACCACGGACCCATAGCGGATACAGGCAATGAGGCAGTGATCACTGAGATCCTGATTGAAAAAGGTGGAGGTGTATTTTAGAGGGCAAGTTGGTCAGGATAATGTCTATGAGGGTGCCCATGTTTACGGATTTAGGGTTGTACCTGGTGGGTTCCTTGATGATTTGTGTGAGATTGAGGGTATCTAGCTTAGATTGTAGGACTGCCGGGGTGTTAAGCATATCCCAGTTTAGGTCACCTAACAGAATGAACTCTGAAGCTAGATGGGGGGCGATCAATTCACAAATGGTGTCCAGGGCAGAGCTGGGAGCTGAGGGGGGTTGATAGCAGGCGACAACAGTGAGAGACCTATTTCTGTAGAGATTAATTTTTAAAATTAGAAGTTCAAACTGTTTGGGTATAGACCTGGAAAGTATGACAGAACTTTGCAGGCTATCTCTGCAGTAGATTGCAACTCCTCCCCCTTTGGTAGTTCTATCTTGATGGTAAATGTTGTAGTTGGGTATGGAAATCTCAGAATTTTTGGTGGCCTTCCTGAGTCAGGATTCAGACACGGCAAGGACAACAGGGTTGGCGGAGTGTGCTAAAGCAGTGAGTAAAACAAACTTAGGGAGGAGGCTTCTGATGTTGACATGCATAAAACCAAGGCTTTTTCGATCACAGAAGTCAACAAATGAGGGTGCCTGGGGACAGCCTGGGTTTATCACCACATCACCCAAGGAACAGAGGAGGAATAAAGGCTATAAAAACTGGTCACCTAGAGCGTTGGGGACAAAGAATAAAAGGAGCAGATTTCTGGGCGTGGTAGAATAGATTCAGGGCATAATGTGCAGACAGGGGTATGGTGGGGAGCGGGTACAGCGGAGGTAAGCCCAGGCACTGAGTGATGATAAGAGAGGTTGTATCTCTGGACATGCTGGTTATAATGAGTGAGTTCACCACATGTGTGGGAGGTGGGACAAAGGTGGTATCAGAGGCATGATGAGTGGAACTAGGGGCTCCATTGTAAACTAAAACAATGATAATTAACCTGAACAACAGTATACAAGGCATATTGACATTTGAGAGAGACATACAGCGAGGCATAAAGTAATCACAGGTGTTGATTGGGAGAGCTAGCTAAGAGAGAGCTAGCTAAGACAACGATGACATCATCCTTGAATTAATTCTCTCTCTATGTATCCTGGGTTTTTTTATGCACACACACCTATAATAACACACAACCATAATGATACACTTCAATCACATATAGTATGGCATATCTTGTATAGAATCTTGTATCTTGCACACAAACACGCACACACCTTGTGAGGACTTTTTTGGAACGAACAATTGATTTCCATTAAAAATCCTATTTTCCCTAACCGCTAACCCTAAAAGTAATCACAAACCCTAAATGTAAATCTAAATCCTAATCTTAATCCTAACCCCAACCCTAATTCTAACTTTAAACCCTAAACCTAAAATCATTTTTTGCAAGTAAAGCAAAATGGCCTCACTTCTCTGATTTTTTGTTGGTTTACTATTCTTGTAAGGACTTCTGGTACTTACAAGTATAATAAAACGTGTACATACACACTGCACAGGGAGGCTAAACAAGCTTTAGGCTATTTGTCTTCACCTCGCCCTTTGGGCAACCTAACCAAATCTTTGACCGAAATCTCATTCTGATTCTGTCTGGCGCTAGTCAATTCAGATACTACTGGTCCGGTGGCCCGGTCCTGCCAAATTGTGTTGCATCAGGTCGAAGCAATAGGTATCAGTACCGTGGGGGCAAACAGGGAGCGCGCGCGCCAACAAAAAAGACGTGACGAGGCAGCCTATGAGCTGTTACGCAACCACTGACCCACTAACACACATTCTAGAGGGGAGAGGGAGAGAAACTGGAGCAAGCGCCCAACATAACAGTCGGGACTCAATGCAAAAGGGGGAGACACTGCTTCAAGTAAGCTACAACCAGACAGACTGACCTCAGAGCAAGTAAGAGGAGCTAGAGCTGCTCCCGAGCGCTTTTTTTATTCTCTCAGACAAATGAAACATCTAGCTATTTGACCATTTCTGTTGAAAGAAATAGAGGATACGAGCCAACTTCAACTGCGGAAAGCGATTGCTTTGTGTCCGGCATTGTGCATTTTTTGCTGGAGACACGTCACTTGTTCGTAAAAGGTGCGTTGGAGTCCTATTGATGTGCTTAATTCTGTGCGAAAATGTTCCATTGGTTTGAATGCTGGATAACAAATGATTTAGAATGTGATATTTGTTTAAAAGTGCAACACTGTTGCGGATTCAGATTCTCTTTATGCTTTTAGGTATGGGTATTGTTCACATGCGGGCGACTCGCCCCTACCGGTAGACAGCCACTGTATGTGTGACTTTGACTTATTTGTAGTCACTGTGGTTTATTTTAAACCAGTTCCCTTTCCCAAGTATTCATTCATACTGTATATTTCTCAAGCTTAGAACATTCTCAGTTTTAATCAAGGCACTGTATTGTAAAGTGGTGGATGTTGTTGTAAAGAGAAGCCGATTCACATTGCTCAATGCGCTCAATGTCAGGTCGGGCGTTTTTTCCCTCATGGTATTTGTTCAATGGATGGGTAGTAAATCCACTGTGCAATAGATTGGAAAATCAAACCGTTTTGGTGGGTGGCCTCTTTCTGTGAAGAACATTGTCTGGAGTTATTGTAGTTTAAAACACGTTTTTTTTATATTTGTTTTATTGACATGTTGCTAAATCTAAATAGCAGGTGTGTGACATATATTTTATTTATGAAGTTGTCATTAATAGCCTTGATAAGTCTAATGATATACAGTTAGGTTAATTATAGGCAAAGTATACTGAAAACGAATAGAACATTATTTTTTATTTCAGTGCAATAAATTGTCTATTGGTGCAGGCAAGTTCGTCATTATTGATTTCGTTCCTATCGGTGACCTCCTTTTGTCGAGTTGTAAGTCAGACCCTCAGACATTCCATGTGCCTGTCGAGGATGTTCGGCCGTCACGTGTAGCTTTTCTCTGGAACTTGGAACAAGAGCGATTACTAGGTATAAGTCTTGCGTTTGCATCCATTCTATGCCATTAGTCATTTTATGTGATAAATATTTGGTCAAAACTAGATGTCATGGAATTTTGGCACAAAGGATAGTTATAATCATGTTATTACACATCTATAAGCAGTCCATAGAGTTATTTTGAGGGGGGCTGAGGGGTGGTACGGCATATGACATAATAGCTATGCACTAGTAAGCTACGCAGTAGAATGAGAGGAGGAGAATGAATAGAATCATGGTCTTTCATGAGGGCTGGGGGGGGGAGTTTGCAGAATTAATTATAGACAAAGATCTGCAAGCATGTGCCTTGATATTTAACAATTAGGAATATCACATGTATTTCTTTTTTCATATTTTTCATTTTTTTTTAAATCTAGAGCTATTTGTATTTAATTGACCTGTTGCAAAGTAAAAGCAGGTGTTGCCAATCGAGACTTGTGCCCTGAGGTTTTCACCGGTCATATGCTTAATGTTTAACACTAGCCTGTACATGATTTCCCATAGCCTAAGCAGAATGCGTTACAGTTATCTACCAGTCAGTACAACTATATTTGCTATTTATATATTTCTTGCAAAATCTGTACTCAAACAAAACACTCAAATCCTATTTAGGTGTAATTACACCAATTATACCAGGTGGTATAATTCCGGTATTTTCTGCCAGTCTATAAAGTTGCTTGTTCCCATGGGATCTTAATGGGACGAGCTCTATTGCGTAATTAAGATAATAACCAAAAACAGGGCTTGTGTGTTTGAGTTGTCCAACTCCAGGACATGATGCAATAGAGGGAAACCCCTCCGTCGGCAGAGCAGCAGTCACTGAGCCTTTTAGGCTGCTGCCAGTTGGTCTGTTTACAGAACAGCCTTTCTTTCCCAATGTGAATAATGGTCAAACCAGTCTAACTCAGACTGGAGGAAAGCAGGATGTGTGGAAAGACTCAGAGCAACATTTTGGTCTGCAACTCGGTTCACTGTGACATGAAACATAATCAGGAGGGCGTTTCTTTGGCTTTGCCACACAGCCTCTTTGACCGAATTCTGATAAAGTGTGTACCTGCCTGGTACAAGCTGGCCATATATAAAAACACTAGAAGGCAAACGTGTTGGGGGCTCGTAGTACATAGCTGACTCCTGCCACTCTTAGATTTAGCCTCTGTGGAATCTGAAGCAGCTGAACACTTTGGCTGCCTGATAGTGAAGTCACTTTTAGGGTACTTTAATCTAGGCTATAACCTTGAAGGATGCTTGGACTTACACCTAGCAAACAACACCCTCATTTTATTGCAAGTGAATGGAGATCAGAAGTCCATGTTGCAGTATTACAGATCTTTATGGGTAGGAAGTTGTAGAGGGATTAGAGATGTTTGGCACAGGTTTGGTGCCATCTATATTGGTCAGTTGGAACGTATTGGCCTATTCAAATTATGATAAGTACATCCTAAATGGACATTGATAAGAACATTGATAAGGAAAATTGAACATAAATAAAGTGCATTTCCCTAGTTGCAGATGGAAAAGAAGGGGGGTAGCCTAGTCCCCAAGCCCATGTGACAGAGAGGATGACATGCTTATATAGAACTCAGAGTTGACCTGGAATGTCTCCCTAGATTCTAGGGGCCTTTTCTTAGAAGACAAAGCCAGAACCTAAAATGGAGGCGCCCTGACCGGCCTCTCCACCACATGTCCATTTATGTGGGTGGCTCATCTTGTCTTGGAGATGGAGGGGAAAAGGGATGCTTTGCATTACTCAGTCTTGCCTTTGGGGGGTCAAAGGTGATGGTGAAACGCCTGAGAACGGCTTTGGCTGTGCTAACATTTCCCATCCGTCTTTAACATCTCCCCCCAGCTAAACTCGCTGGTGGTGAAATCCTAGCTGTGAGTGAGTCATTCCTACAGCTTGATAATTGTGTGGGAAACAAGGGTGATTCTGGCTTTTGAAAATCTTCAATGCTTTTTTCTTTGTATTATCCCTTTGGAATGATAATTTGGCTATAGCATCCAGTATTTACCTCAATGTTACAGAGAGAATTCAACCTCTAAAATGTACTCACTCTGACCTCCAGTGTGTGACCTGTAGGTGTGGCTAATATTTCAGCATTAGGCAAGCTCTGCGTTGTAAACTTGTCACAATGACATTCAGAACACATCAGCCCGGTCCTCACAGCTCTATGAAATATGTTATGTCGGATTTTGACATGGAACATGGGTGTGTGCCTTCTGACGTCAATGCTTATTTTTTTAAATTAAAGTCTCTAATGCATGCTATTTATCGTCTGCATAGAGATAGAGTAGCATAGAGACCCCTCTCGGTGTCAAATAGAGTATCCAGGAATTCGTGTTGCGTATCAATCACCAGGGGTTTTATAATCCGATTTTGCGCTGCTGACGTAGGCTATTCAAGTTTAAAAAAAATGTTTTTTTACAACGTACCGCAGTGTCTGTAAAATTCCTTTAATGTCGTGTCCACCAATCGAATTCATCTAAGCCCTTCTCGTCAGCCTTCCTCCCCAATACCCCTTCTCTATCACTCTATTTTTAGAGCGCTCTGTAATCCCTCCCCCCTATCCATTTTCCTCCCTCTCCAGCTCTATTTACCTATTTTATGGCACGCAGTCAAAGGCAGAGAGCAAGCTCTGTTAAATCAAATCACATTTATTTGTCACGTGCCCCGGATAGAACTTTACCATGAAATGCTTACTTATGAGCCCTTTCCCAACGATGCAGAGTAATAAAAAAACACAAGGAATAAAATACACAAGAATGAAGCTATATACAGGGAGTACCAGTACCATATCAGTGAGGTAGAGGAAAATGCGCAGCGCTCCGTTTTTAGGTCAGTGGGACACGCAATGGCGCTCGCTCTCTCTCCCTTCTTTTGATCGATGAGTGGAAACATTGTGACATTCCTGACATTCTAGTTTTCTGTTTTCCCTCGCTACTTTTTTCTAAAACATACTACCCCCTCTAGTATTGTATCTGGGCGAAAACCAAAACCGAGACAGAGAAAGAGATGGCTCATGTGGTGACTGTGGTGATTCTTTAGGGGGAAAGAAAGACAGCAGAGCAAAATAGGAGGGAATTCCTATTTGGCTGTCTCCCACTGTGAAAAAAAGACAGAGAAATGTGTCCTGGAAGGTGTAACCACTAAAAATATTATGCAAATGAGGAAAGGAGGAAGGGCGCTGCCACTGTGAGAAAGATATACTGTAAACTAGTATTATTATGTCATACAATGGTCATACTCTAGATTGTTATGATGAGGTTGAAGCTAGGTCAAGTTGTTATGATGAGGTTGAGACTAGATCTATATTGTTATGAAGTTGAGACTAGGTCAGGTTGTTATGTTGAGGTTTATACTAGGTCAGGTTGTTATGACTAGGTCAGGTTGTTATGATGAGGTTGATACTAGGTCAGGTTGTTATGATGAGGTTGATACTAGGTCAGGTTGTTATGATGAGGTTGATACTAGGTTAGGTTGATATGAGGAGGTTGAGACTTGGTCTAGGTTGTTATCAGGTTGTTATGTTGAGGTTTATACCAGGTCAGGTTGTTATGATGAGGTTGATACCAGGTCAGGTTGTTATGACGAGGTTGATACCAGGTCAGGTTGTTATGATGAGGTTTATACTAGGTCAGGTTATTATGTCAAGGTTGATACTAGGTCAGGTTGTTATGATGAGGTTGTTATGACAAGGTTGATACTAGGTTAGGTTGATATGAGGAGGTTGAGACTTGGTCTAGGTTGTTATGATGAGGTTGATACTAGGTCAGGTTGTTATGACAAGGTTGATACTAGGTCAGGTTGTTATGACAAGGTTGATACTAGGTCAGGTTGTTATGACAAGGTTGATACTAGGTCAGGTTGTTATGATAAGGTTGATACTAGGTCAGGTTGTTATGATGGGGTTGATACTAGGTCAGGTTGTTATGATGAGGTTGAGACTAGGTCAGGTTGTTATGAGGAGGTTGACACTTGGTCTAGGTTGTTATGATGAGGTTGAGACTAGGTCAGGTTGTTATGACGAGGTTGATACTAGGTCAGGTTGTTATGACAAGGTTGACACTTGGTCTAGGTTGTTATGACAAGGTTGACACTTGGTCTAGGTTGTTATGATGAGGTTGATACTAGGTCAGGTTGTTATGACAAGGTTGACACTTGGTCTAGGTTGTTATGATAAGGTTGATACTAGGTCAGGTTGTTATGATGAGGTTGATACTAGGTCAGGTTGTTATGATGAGGTTGATACTAGGTCAGGTTGTTATGATGAGGTTGATACTAGGTCAGGTTGTTATGATGAGGTTGATACTAGGTCAGGTTGTTATGACGAGGTTGAGACTAGGTCAGGTTGTTATGAGGAGGTTGAGACTTGGTCTAGGTTGTTATGACAAGGTTGATACTAGGTCAGGTTGTTATGATGAGGTTGATACTAGATCAGGTTGTGTAACCCAGACAAGCTCTATAGCCAAATGAAGTGGCTAGAAAGTACTCTACTTGGGCTGAGTTCAGTTAGGGTGTCAGTGACAGACGGAGTAGAGACAGCTTTAGATCAGATCCCAAAAATAAAACCAGACCTTATTTAGTCTTACTTGAGCTATTGTTAGATATAGTGGTGGTAGCCTGATAGTGGTAGCAAAGACCAGAAATTAACAGATTAAATACCTAACATTAGAAACAATTTTGAATCTATAGAAAAAGAGATAAGATAACAATATCTGACCAAAAGCTTCTGTTACTGATCTACAGGTTTTCCTGTTTGACTAAAATTTGAATCAATAAGACAGCAACCAATCAGAACAGGCCATCATGATTACCTCAGCGCTCTGTTTGATCTGTTATCAGAATCACAAACGGCAACGGACTCTGTCAATGTTTTGACTGATGCAGTCTTGTTGGCTCAGGGAGTTGCTTCAGAAAAAATAATGAACTAGTAATTGTAACACAGTAATGACCTAGATAGATTATTACGTTGAATCCTCGCAGATCTGTTTTTCTAGTGAATAAATAGAACATCTAGATAGGACACACGGCCCTGTTAAGTGATGCATAATTAATGTCTCTGAATCATCAGCGCAGCAGATCTAGAATTAGCGCATTTACGTTATGTAACATCTCGATGAGTCAACTGAACTGCTTATGCAGCAACACCACCGACCGATGTTGGTGACTTGTGAGAAAAGGGGATGTTGAGCAATGTTTCCCGTCGATAGGGGCACAGAATGCACTCGATACAGACTAACTAACCGTGGTTGTGTAATACCTGGCAGGCTCTCTAGCTGGCATTTTATAAAGGAGAAGAGACCTTGGCTCTCTCCTCTGGTGCCGTTGGGGAATCACAGCCAGTTGAATAACAAGTCATATGTCAGCTTCAGGACATCAGCCCACTGTTATGACACAGCAATAAGTCACAAGTTAGTGATTCTTTGAGTTGACCTCTTTGATGGATTACTGTAGATTGTGCCATAAGAGACCAAAAAATATCCTGCCTGGCAACTGATAAAGGTTATAGAGGGACATTATTAGAGGTCGATACATAGATGGCTTGCGCTCCTTCCCTTTCTCCCTCCCTGAATGCCCGTCGCTCAGTAACCACAGCCCTGGCACTAGGTCAGACTGGCCCTCTTATGTGACTGTCTGGTGCAGCGCTGTTACACAACACAGAGAGCGCTTTAGACACTGCAGCTCAGAACCTCCCTTACCCGCACAGCCTATTTGTTTTATTTTATTGAACCTTTATTTAACTAGTCAGTTAAGAACAAATTCTTACTTGCTATGACAGTCTACCGGGGAACAGTGGGTTAACTGCCTTGTTCAGGGGCAGAACGACAGATTTTTACCTTGTCAGCTCGGGGATTCAACCCAGCAACCTTTCGGTTACAGGCCCAACGCTCTAACCACTAGGCTACCTGCTGCCTAGCAGCCTCTGAGCAGAGTTGACCTATATCCCTGTGAGTGGAGTGGGAAGTGTACCGGTCGTGCTGCTGCCTTACTCACCCTCCCTCTCTGTATACCCCCAGGCGGGCCCACCTCAATACCCCGCCTTCTCCTCCACAGAACTCTGATAAGGGTTACGTCTAGCAAAGTCAAGTCCTTTTGAGTAATGAGGGATTGTGAAAGGTGATCAAAAGGAATGTTCAGATTCAAATCCACGATGAAACATTTTCTTACATAATGTTATGATTATGTCATAGTAGCTCGTATACTTTCTGGGCACAAGCAAATGGTGACATGCCTGTGTATGAGTGATGGCAGATCCATTGCAGTTTGGATCAAGTGTCAGATTCGCAGTTTTGAAGTCATGTGAACTCAAGAATACCCTGAACTAATCACATCATGAGTTTCTAGGACTGTATGTTCTGTCTCGATCATCACCATTGTACAGTAACATTGAAATATATTGAATGCCTAATGTATGTCACAGTGGGAAGGCATAGTATTTATGGTAACTAATGAATGTTCTCTCTCTTATTCTCTCTCTTTCTATAGTGTGTTTCCTCGTGAGCGATCCCAGCCTACAAGAAAAAGTCTTACAGTAGACCAACTGACCTACTTCACTTCTGCATCCTAGAGACTTCAAGGAATACAGAAGAACCTACTTTGAAACTCACATTTCACAATACTTTGTCACATAATTTAACCAATGAGGTTCAGCCTTAGAGAAGCACAAATACATCACCCCAAGTTTTTTGCAGATCCTGCGACTTAAAGAGAAAGCTAATACAAATAAGTTCTCTCTCCAGCGAACTTTCGTCCTCTCCCTTACCCCCATTTGGCCTTAATGCCAGATCACCAATCTGGTCAAAAGGACTCAACAATGGAAAGCCTGAATCTTCACTTTGCATCTCCCAACAACAACAACGACCTGGACATAGACACATACTCTAACTACAGCGAGAGCCTCCCGCCACTCTCTCCCAGACCCGGTGACGATGACGTCCCGCGCCGCCAGACCAAAGGCGGCTCAAAGAACAGCATGTCCAGCCGTCGCAAGCGGGAGTTCATCTCCGACGAAAAGAAGGACGCCTCCTACTGGGAGAAGCGGCGCAAGAACAACGAGGCGGCCAAGCGTTCCAGAGAGAAGAGGAGGATGAACGACATGGTGCTGGAGAACCGTGTGATGGCGCTGAATGATGAGAACAGCCGTCTGAAGACGGAACTCCTGCAGCTGAAGCTTCGCTTCGGCCTCATCAGCACTGCTTCCTACATGGAGAAGAGCCAGCAGCTCTCCAACAGCGGAAACGGACAGTCCAGTGCTGGTAACCCCTACTTCTCCAGTAGCGGGTACTCCAGTGCCTGTGGTAACACTCTGCTGAACTCCGACTCGTCCGAAGCAGAACAGTCCACCAGAGGGGAACGCCACACCCCACTCCCAAAATACTCCCCAAGAGGATCCCTCTCCGACGGGTGCATGTCTGACGACTCTTCCAGCCCTGAGCCCATGGGCTATGAGATCAAGATGGAGTCCAACGACACTGACATGGATGCTGGTCTCCCCACTGGGATCTCCTTCAACGGTGGCCACCAACACAGGTCCCAAGAGGCCGACTGTGCCATGGACTTCCATCACAACCACCAGAACAACTACTGCCAGGAGTCTGCCAGCCCAGCACCCCAGCAGGTAGCGGCCCCAGCCCAGAGGAGTGTGATCCAGATCTACCGCTCCCCCAGCTCCTCCTATATGGAGAGCCAGAACCAGAGGCAAGCAGAGGACATGGAACAACAACAGTCCCAGGTCCAACAAAGCAGCCAGTCCGAGAACACAGAGACCATCACAGAGGAGGTCCAAAGGTACCGAGCCCGCGAGGAACAGCAAAGACATCAGGAGACACAGAGAAGCCAGTACAGCCCTTATCAGACCCAAGATGGCGGCCACAAGGAAGGATTCGCCCCAGAGCTCCTCCACCACAGTAGAGAAGAAGGCAACAAGTCAAGCCACTCCTCTAACCAGCACCACATCAACAACGCCTATCTCAGTACCCTGGATGAGGAGGAGCCCCCAGTGCTCACTTACGAGGGCGGCCCCAGGGCCGGAGAGGGCTTCTACACAGAGTCCCAATCTGGGAAAGACACTTCGTCCAGTGATGGTGATCAAAGGAGCTCAGACAAAGAAGGTGGTTCCACTAGCGATGACGAGTCACCGTCATCTTCCTCTTCCGAGGTCGGAAGCTACAACCAGAGGGCGACATCACAGATGGCGGTGCCACAGAGTCAGAGTGGAGACGATCAGGCCACCTACCTGCCCCACAAGCTCCGCCTGAAATACAGAGCGCTGTCCAATCAGGGGGAGGTGCCAAACAGAAGCCCCGCCTCCTCCACATCCCCCCCGCCCTCTCATCCCCAGCATCCCTACCTGGCCCTGCCTAGCAACCACCAACATGGCGGCCATAGCAATGGGGAAAACAAAGAGGCAGGGAACGAGTCAGAATTCTGCTAGCAGAGGGAAGCAGGAGAAAGAGAGGAGGTGTGGAAGGAATGCAAAAAAGGATCCAGCGCAGGGAGGAAGAATAAAAGGTGTGAATAAGGGAGCACCAAAGACTCTTTGAGATACTGCGACCAACAACCAACCTCAGTTTTGCTTCATCATCAGGTGTCTCGCTCCTTTTCACCTACCACTATGCCAACAGACACTCCTCTTCGATGATGATGATAATAATAACAAGGACAGTCAAAGTGATGTTCACAATCACCACAGACAGATTCAAAAGACTTGGTTCACTGTGTCGCCATGTTTTTATATGGACCCTTCCCTCACTCCATCCATTTATCCAATCCATGAACAATGATAATAATAGATCACTTATTGGTTCAGCAAATGTGGTGGAGTGAAAAGAATGAGGGGAATGGAATGGATGGAACTCACATTTTGTTTCCTTCGGGAAAAGACAAACATCACATCACAATGGAAGGTTAGAATGAACGTTAAAATGGAAGGCTGTTTTCAGGCTCTGGTTTGAACTCTCAAGTGGCCAATTGCTTTGTGGGTGGTAAGGCATTCTGGGAACATTCCCATGACCAAAGAAACACGTCCAACCCCCCTGACAATGAGTTCCATTCTTCCTCCCCACCAACAAAACAGCTGTACCAGTTTCCGTTACTTAATAAACACCTATCCCTGCTTTATGCAGAATAGGACACCCAATCATTTTTCAAGCACTTGGATTGTAAATAACTGTGATATATAAAATGTACATATATTTAAATATATTTTACAAAGAAAAAAATGAAAAACAACAAAAAAATAACAAGAAGAAATGGAAGTGGAAAAAGAGAAGATATCAGTTTGTCCTTGTGAGAAAGTTTTTGTACAGTCCGTTCTCAATGTCAATGAAATGCCTCAAGTTGTTTTCTTAAAAAATGTCTGTATGAACCACCGCTGCAAGAAACTCTTTCTTTTAGATTCCATGTCACTAGTCAATTGACCTTTTACTGACCTCTTACACACACACACACACACACACACACACACACACACACACACACACACACACACACACACACACACACACACACACACACACACACACACACACACACACACAGAAAGCCCCTGTTAAGGCCAGTTACGAACATATCACAAGACTACACACTACACTTTTTGAACGGTAAAACCCTGAATACAAAAGCACATTGCAATCCAGAGCGCAACAAATTCTCAATTCATTAGACGTACGGATCATAGGAATCAAGTAGTAATTGCACTTGAGAAGCAATGGGGAAAACTACTCTCTTCTCACTCAAAGGTGCCTCTACTTTTCATAGGTCAAAAGAACCAATCCCCAATCTTGGCCTTTACATTGAGTTGCTTTATCAGCTGTGGATCATACAGGCTGTACTAGTTAAACGTCTCACATCCACGTGCCTGCCTACTGGCCGTTCTGTATAAATGTATAGTTCTCTCTCTCTCTCTTGGATACTGTTATTATTATTATTTTCTATTTGATTCAGTTCTTTTGGGGGGTTATTGTGTGTTTTTTCCGTCCCCTTGTATCTTCCTGATTGTGATACTGTAATGTATGTATTTTACCCATGTCCCGATCCCTTGACATTTGTACTCTGTGATATTGTTCAACGTTTGTGGTTTGCCGGATGGTTAAGGAAATTGATTTTCCAGAAATGGTTAATGCAATGGTTATAATGACAACAACTCATTCTGATTGTTGAAAGATTGAAAACATTGAAAAATAAAAGGATGTTGAAAAAAACATAAATTAAAAGTATTGTTTCATGTGATTTTTTAAAACTTTTGTTGTGCTCTTTCTGGTCTAATGGTGAAACATAATTCACACACATGATAAAATGGTCATAAATGGAACACCGTTGAAATTGAGGGGAAAAAATATATTTCAATCAAGTTGGCAGATGACTTATGCAGTTTAAAAGTAGACATACATTATATGACATATAAAACATAAACATGTAGAAAACTCCCCAAAATATGATTTATTATAGGACATATCATAGCACAGAACACACTGATCATTACGACTCTGTCCTGTAGTCCTATAAACACAGCTACAACTCTGTTCCTCCCCTCTTCTCCTCTGTCCCTTCCTCCCTTCGTCCAGTACTATACCGAACAAAACTTTTAAAACGAGGCCGTCAAAATCTACACAGATACAAACACAAATAGCTTCAGTATTCTAGTGTTCCCCATCTCCTCTCCTTCTTTCCTCTCCTTCCTCCCTCCCATCTTTCCTGGCAAAGAGGATTAATAGTAATGTGAGGAGCATCAGTGTGACACACAAGCACACTGTGTCCCAACGGCCAGAAATACACACACACACACACACACACACACGCACACACACACACCCACACACACACACTGTGTCCCAACGGCCATGCCAGTTAGGGCACCGGAATCTAACATCCATGACGTAACCGTGGTGACCTACTTACTCATGTCATAAACTCTAAACTCCACCAACGGACACACACACACACAAGCCGCCGGGCGGCAGAGTCCTGAGTACAACAAATAAACACACACTAAGCTACTACACACTCTCACACTCTAGTCAGTAATCACATAATGGGTGAGAGGCTTTTGCTCCTCAACATTTTGCAGAAAACTTTTGGGTTCAGTTTATATAATAGTGTGGCTACAGTGTATCATCTGTCTCTTGATAAACTAATATGCCGAACACAGTTATAATGTAGTACACTATAGGCTCAGGCTTCCTGTTATGGAAATATCCATGTAAACTCATTTGGAAATAGTATAAACCTTTTACTGCAGTGGGTTAAATCAGGGTCAGACATGGTGCTTCTTTTCTTGAAACAAAAGTACACACCTCGCACACATGGTTATGGGCTCAAAAACAAGAAGACATCTATACCATGTCAGACACACAGTTGAAATGTATTACATTTGGAGTTTGCATCCCAATATTACACATCACAGAAGACTGAAACATAACAAAACCGTTTGACATAGAAACACCGGATTTTCGGCTGCGTTTAAAAAATAATGTTTATGAATTATGAAAAATAGGAATAACTTTCCACCCATGAGGCCACTAAGGTCATTTGACTGCAGGAAAGGGCTGCTACATGTAATTCACACATCTTACAAAGTTACATAATATATATTTTTACAGTAGGTTTAGGCTGTTATGGAAATATCCACACAATTCACAGTTTCTATTTATAATCACCGAATCAGCTATAATATAAAGATGTTTCTCTTTGTGAAGAAATACATCTACAGAATGAGACTGTCCACAGAGCCCTGTAATCAGGAGTTATTACTGTGAGCTCATTGGTCTCAGGTCAGGTAATGTAACAGCATAGATGCTATGCTGTACAAGGTATGTCTCTTGATAAAAACGAAATTGTCTAGTAAAGTCCTATATATCTACACCTACTAATACACATACACCCTATATAATGTACAGTATATACACCACATACATACATATATATATGTGGTGTATGTGGTGTATGTAGTATATGTGGTGTACAGTATATAGGGTAGGTGTAGATTTTTTACCCCCTGTTACATCATGATTAGATTTGTTGTATACGATCGTTAAGGGTCACTAGCTCTGAAACAGTAACGGCTTTTACGTGACCGACTGGGATCCGTCCCAGAATGCACCCCACCACGGCGCGGATAACAAATTATATAACAGCTTGGAAGAAAAAAATGCCTCTAGAGGAATTTGAGTCGGTTGGCACCTCAGTTGGAACATGCTGTGGAGGTAAGAAACAGCACAAGTGCTTCCTTTCACTGGGATGTCAGGAACAAGATGATATTTCACAGTATGGTTACGTGATAAACGTTATAAATAGACTGTTAGCAATTATGAGTAAGTTATCAGTAAATGATGTACAATAATATCAATCAAACATTGTCAAAAGCCACAAGTCACTTTGTTGCGGTGGTAATATTTCAAAGCATTCTTACATGATGAGAATAACAGTGACTAGCTAGTATTTATAGGTTCTGTTATTCATCATTCATTACCTGAAATAATATGAATGAAACATTCCAAGTGCCATTCACAAGTCCATTTATAATCAATCTATTGGGAATATGGTAATATATACCCTAAAAGGTGTATTACATATTACATTCTATAACAAGCCTCTAACATGATTACAATAATCAAATCATGACGTAATAAGCAAACATGTAAATGCAAGTCATTGACTAACCACCACAACCTAACCACCACAATCATTAACCATTCATTTCCTGTAATAAAAAGAATAACATCCCTCCGTCTTCCTCCATCTTCTATCAGTGAATCTATAGATATAGTAGAGAGCTTAAGACATAATGGTGTTCTGTGCATCAGTTCAGGAACACAGACACCCGGTTGCTGGTGATTAGTTACCAGACAGCTATGGGCTCTATCCTAGCTTGTACATTTCCCCTCTGGCTGAGCTTATAGACGTTGCCACGGCTGCCAGTCAGTCATAGCAAGGCTATGTCCCAAATGGTATCCTATTCCCTATATAGTCCATATATTTCTGGTCAAAAGAAGTGCACTATATAGGAAATAGAGTGCCGTTTGGGATGTACTCATGGTGACATTCCGTAGAAAACCGCAGTGCTTTGTGTATGTAAGTATAGATAGACTCTACCGGTTCACTTCCCTTCTCTCTCCCTCTTTCACCCCCCACCATCGCTCCCCCTCTTTTTTTCAACCCTTTTTTTTTCTAAAGCTGTAGTATGCAGAAGCTTGCGAAAGCAGCTCAATGGAAAAGTAGGTCATTAGGGAGGGGCAGAGAGGAGGATGAGGGTTGAGGGAAGAGAAGGGGAATTCAGAGTGAGGAGTGGAGAGGGAGGGAGGTTACGTCACATGCCTCTGCAGTGTCAACTCGGACAAACTCATCAAAGCAGCACGCACACACACGCACACGCATGCACACGTACGCACACGCACACGCACGCACACGCACGCACACGCACGCACACGCACACACATCAGTGACTGAACCCCTATTAAACACAGCCTCCTCACATTGTACATAGACAAATCACTATGGGTGAAACTACCTAATGCTGGAGGCCACAGACCTGGTTGACTTCCTGCTATTGTTACTGACGTAACTTCAGCTGAAGTAAAAGCAAAACAAAATGTGGGAGTCTTTGATGTCCACACTGATACCATCTGATAAGCTTGTGCATGTTTTGTGTGCACATTTTGATTGAAGGAAAGACATTTGAGCAGTTTGAGGCTAGGGGCAAAAGGTTGTAAGGAGTGCCACCATTTTGGTGCAAAGACATGTCATCATTGTAGAACAGGCAGGTTGACATTTATTTTCACGAGTCTTGTCCTGGAGTAAGAACTGAGCAATTTCCCATTAGATAGACAATTTTGACTTTGCAACTGATTCTTTTTTGCTTTTTGGTCTTAATTTAAAGTTAGGGTTAGGCATTAGGGTTAACAGTGTGGTTACGGTTAGATTTAAAATCAGATTTTGTGGCTGTGCCAGCTAGTGACCACTCTGCAGAGCTGCCTCCAGAACAAGATTCATGACAAAAAACAGTAACCTGCGTAGAACAGCCAGGTGGGATTTGAAATGTTTGCCATGACCAGTAGCAGGAAATAAGGTAATAGGCCTAACAGTGTCCCGCCCTGTTACCCTTGGATACGCAGCACTGTTTTCTTTCATCAAGAAAGATTCTATTCTGCTATTCTCTTATACTCTCTCTCTCACACACACACACACACACACACACACACACACACACACACACACACACACACACACACACACACACACACACACACACACACACACACACACACACACACACACACACACACACACACACAGGTGTACAGTAGCCTTTAATATAGCATTAGTGGCCCTGGTGTGGTTTCTGGGCTCCCGGTCTACCCAACAGTTTAATACCGTAGAACACATTGCAGCTGACTGTAGGTTGTGTGTGCGTGCGTGTGCATGTGCGTGTGTGTGTGTGTGTGTGTGTGTGTGTGTGTGTGTGTGTGTGTGTGTGTGTGTGTGTGTGTGTGTGTGTGTGTGTGTGTATGTGTATGTGACTGCAGAATGTATAGAGATCCACCCCTCGCGAAGTGAAGCCAATGCAATGGGTCTGGGTCTGGGTCTGAGCCTGTCGTGAATAACACAACCCAGAGTTACATAACCACCACTCTGATGCTGGATGTAGGTCAGAGGGGAGGGAGGGATGGAATGAGGAGGGAGGGAGGGAGGCAGGGAGGAAAAACACAGAGTGTTAACACTTTATGTTGGTGAGTGAGTGAGTATGGAGGGGGTGAGGGAGTTTGTGAGTGCATATGCATTTAGGGTTTCTACATGTTGTCTGGGTGTGACTCGATGCAGGCAAGTAAATGAACCACAAGTAAATTCTGTACTCTGTTCTATCTCTCATATTCCCCTCCTTCTAATCTAAACCAAAGCGTGTTCTCTCAAATCAACAATCTTTGCCACTGCCTCATCTTACATGTGACAGGGATGTATGTTTCCTCTCTCATCTGGCTGTCAGGTCAACAGGCTGTCAGGTCATCTGGCTGTCAGGTCATCTGGCTGTCAGGTCATCAGGCTGTCAGGTCATCTGGCTGTCAGGTCATCAGGCTGTCAGGTCATCTGGCTGTCAGGTCATCAGGCTGTCAGGTCATCAGGCTGTCAGGTCATCAGGCTGTCAGGTCATCTGGCTGTCAGGTCATCTGGCTGTCAGGTCATCAGGCTGTCAGGTCATCAGGCTGTCAGGTCATCAGGCTGTCAGGTCATCTGGCTGTCAGGTCATCTGGCTGTCAGGTCATCAGGCTGTCAGGTCATCAGGCTGTCAGGTCATCAGGCTGTCAGGTCATCAGGCTGTCAGGTCATCTGGCTGTCAGGTCATCAGGCTGTCAGGTCATCAATCAATCAATCAATCAATCAAATGTATTTATAAAGCCCTTTTTGCATCAGCAGATCACAAAGTGATTATACAGAAACCCAGCCTCAAACCCCAAAGAGCAAGCAATGTAGATGTAGAAAACTCCCTAGAAATGCAGGAACCTAGGAAGAAACCTAGAGAGGAACCAGGCTCTGAGGGGTGACCAGTCCTCTTCTGGCTGTGCCGGGTGGAGATTATAAGAGTACAACAGTAATAATCATAGTGGTTATAGAGGGTGCAACGGGTCAGCACCTCAGGAGGAAATGTCAGGTGGATTTTCATAGCCGAGCATTCAGAGGTCGAGACAGTAGGTGTGGTAGCGAGGGAGGGAGGGAGGAGGGAGGGAGGGAGGGAGGGAGGGAGGGAGGGAGGGAGGGAGGGAGGGAGGGAGGGAGGGAGGGAGGGAAGGGAGGGAGGGAGGGAGGGGGGGAGGGGTTGAAAACAGCAGTTCCGGGACAAGGTAGCACGTCTGGTAAACAGGTCAGGGTTCCATAGCTGCAGGCACAACAGCAGAAACTGGGTTAATAGCACGACTACTAACTGGGGACGGGGACAGCCAAGAGGACTGGGGACGGGGACAGCCAAGAGGACTGGGGACGGGGACAGCCAAGAGGACTGGGGACGGGGACAGCCAAGAGGACTGGGGACGGGGACAGCCAAGAGGACTGGGGACGGGGACAGCCAAGAGGACTGGGGACGGGGACAGCCAAGAGGACTGGGGACGGGGACAGCCAAGAGTCGTCAGGTCAGGCATGGTCCTAGGGCTCAGGTCCTCCAGGAGGGGAGAGAGAGAGAGATGGGGGAAGTAGAGGGAGCATAATTAAATTCACACAGGACACCAGATAAGACAGGAGAATTACATATGATAGGCCAGACTGACCTTAGCCCCCCAGCACATAGACTATTGCAGCAGAGGCTGAGGCGGGGGACAGTGTGGCCCCGTCCAACGACGGTCATGTTGCTAGTAATTTCCTCCTGGGTCCTAATGGTTCTACTGGTTAGAGAGAGGGACATGTCAACATGACTCAATTATTCAATCAAACGGATAGGAAACAAACTTTACAGTGATAGGAGAGGAACACTGTGGAACTGTTTTGTATACTGAGCCAGAATGAGTGAATTCATTTGTAGAACCATTCCTTGCTAGCAAACGTTCAACTTTTATAAATTGCATGAATTACAACAAGTTAATACATCCGAAACCCTTAGTTGCTTAGTTTCACATCCTGTTAATTTCCAATCTACTAACTTTTGTAAAAGCTTTATTTTCTAATTGTAGCACATAAGCTTCAGTATTAAAACATCAGGTCCTGGTCAAAAGTAATGTATTGTAAAGGGAATCGGGGGGCATTTGGGACAAACTCTTGGTGTAGTGTAGATGTGGGTCAGGGAGGGTTGGGGTTGTTGTTGTGTAGAAATAGAGACATGCCTCTCGAACATGCTTGGCTACATGCCTAACTGCTGAGCAGTTCAGCTTACCCCTGTCTGCTGCCTAGCACCACCCATCCCCCCAAACAGTTCTCTGTAACAATTACGTTAGATGGCTACACTCTTAGAAAGAAGGTGCTACCTAGAACCTAAACATGGTTCTTAGGCTATCCCCGTATGATAACCCTTTGAAGTTGCATGTAGGAGCCTTTACACAGAGGGTTGGAACCAAAGCGGGTTCTAAACTGGAACCAAAAAAGGGTTCTCCTATTAGCTGACAAACTATTTTGTAACCCTTTTTTACTAAGAGTGTAGGTGTGTGTCTGGGGGTGTTTGTGTTAGTAGATGTATGAAAACAGCCAGTCTAAGCCTCACCACAACCAATACTGATAGAAAGTAGGAGAGAGAGAGAGACAGAGGAGAAACAGAAAGAGAGAATGAAGGACACTAAGGGAGAGAGGGAGATGAAAAGGGAGAGAGAGAGGGGGAGAGAGAGGGGTAGAGAGGTACAGTAGAGGTAGAGATAGAGAAAGAGAGGTGGCGGTAAGTCGAGGGAGAGAGAGATAGGGAAAGAGAGAGGTAGCAGGAGAGAGAGATAGCGTCTCATAAAAGCATTAAGGAGGGTAAGGCCTTGGGGGAGGGAGGGGCAAGGGGATAGGAAGGGAGAGGGGGGAGGAGGGGGGGATCGAAGTGCTCAGTGAAATGTAGGTCAATCTTGGCCCTTCACACACAAACACCCCTTCAGATCCTAAATTGACCTTACAGTCGACAGATCTCCACGGATGTCTATTACATTAAGGGAAAGAAAGGGGGAAGAGGTGGAGAAAAGAGGGAGGAGTGGGGAGGGAAGAAAGACCTTAACCAGGCAACCCTCATCAGGCCTCACATTTTATCGGAGATGGAGAGGAAATAACTTGCTGTGACACTATGGACATAATCTGGAAACACTAAAAGCAGCACGCCAAACTAAAAAGCTTTTTGACTCTAACACTTTCAACTTAATGTGGGAGTGGGATCAAAAAGGACAGCAGGTGGCAGAGCCAGAGCCTGCAAAATTAGAACTAGGGGAATAGGAAGTAGGCCACTGGGCTAACTGCTGGGCTGTGTGTGTGTGTGTGTGTGTGTGTGTGTGTGTGTGTGTGTGTGTGTGTGTGTGTGTGTGTGTGTGTGTGTGTGTGTGTGTGTGTGTGTGTGTGTGTGTGTGTGTGTGTGTGTGTGTGTGTGTGTGTGTGTGTGTGTGTGTGCAGTATCTCATGGAGAGGCACTATAACACCATCCTAGGTATGTTGGCATTTACAGATCCAACACATGATACTCACACTATGCCCATTCCATGCCTACTGCCTCTAGGACTGTCAATCAACTGTATGTTCTACTCTGTCACTACAGCAGGAAAGTGTATAGAGAATGACCCAGCTATCTCATTCCAAACATTGATCTGTGTTTTTACGTTTTTAGAACATATTACTATTATATGTTTGTACCATCCGTTGGCCTCTACCAGGTTTTCCAACCCTGTTCCTGGAGAGTTAACCTCCTGTAGGTTCTCTTCAACCCCAGTTGTAACTAACCTGATTCAGCTTTTCAACCAGCTAATTATTAAAATCATGTGTGCTAGATTAGGGTTGGAGTGAAAACCTACAGGCTGGTAGCTCTCCAGGAACAGGGTTGGAGAGCCCTGGCATATACACTGAGTGTACAAAACATTAAGAACACCAGTCTAAACGTCAACAGTGAAGAGGCGACTCCGGGATGCTGGCCTTCTAGGCAGAGTTCCTCTGTGCAGTGTCTGTGTTCTTTTACCCATCTAAGTCTTTTCTTTTTATTGGCCAGTCTGAGATATGGCTTTTTCTTTGCATCTGCCAAGAAGGCCAGCATCCTGCAGTTTCCTCTTCACTGTTGATGTTGAGACTGGTGTTCTGCGGGTACTATTTAATGAAGATGCCAGTTGAGGACTTGTGAAGCGTCTGTTTCTCAAACTAGACATTCTATTGTACTTGTCCTCTTGCTCAGTTGTGCACCGGGGCCTCCCACTCCCCTTTCTATTCTGGTTAGAGCTTGTTTGTGCTGTTCTGTGAAGGGAGTAGTACACAGCGTTGTACGAGATCTTCAGTTTCTTGGCAAATTCTCGCATGGAATAGCCTTCATTTCACAGAACAAGAATAGACTGACGAGTTTCAGAAGAAAGTTCTTTGTTTCTGGCCATTTTGAGCCTGTAATCGAACCCACAAATGCTAATGCTCCAGATACTCAACTAGTCTAACGAAGGCCAGTTTTATTGCTTCTTTAATCAGAACAACAATTTTTAGCTGTGCTAACATAATTGCAAAAGGGTTTCCTAATGATCAATTAGCCTTTTAAAATGATAAACTTGGATCAGCTAACACAATGTGCCATTGGAACACAGGAGTGATGGTTGCTGATAATGGGCGTCTGTATGCCAATGTAGATTTCCATTAATGTGCTTTTCTGTCAAAAACAAGGACATTTCTAAGTGACGCCAAACTTTTGAATGGTAGTGTATATGTTTACATTACTTATTTTATTGATTTCCCACCATTTTATAAATCAGAACACAGCAATCCATACCTTCCAAGGACCATGTAAATGTCCCCTGTCTAATAAACTGTATTTGCCTCCCACTGGTGGCAAGCTACATCAATACATCCATTTCTATCACTTCACTGCAATGTTACTTCAAAGGGGCGGTCCTTAGATAAGCATTTATCCAGCTTGACAGCACAGACATGGCAAAGCAATCTTTCATAGCTCTACGAGAAACAATGCCACCTACGAACTTCCTTAAAATTAAAATAAGTAAATAAGTAATTTTGTGTGGAAGTCAAAGAATTGTTTTATGTTGGCGGCAGAACGTCAAAATTGAGCCATTTACATAGCCCTTCTCCCCTTGTCTATAGGAGGAAAGTTTGCTGTTTAAATGGCCCAAATGTTGATTTTGACTATCACTAATATGCTAAAAATTTGGGGGGCACACGAGGTGTGGAGCTAAGCCAGGTAGCAGACCTGAGCTCACTCCTCGTGCTTATTATAAGCAGCACGTTACTGGTCAGGCACCGTGTTATGCGGTTAAGCGCACGGTGTCGCCAGTACGTGTCCATAGCCCGGTGCGCTATAGGGCAGCCCCCCGAGAGTGTCATGCGAGTGCGGGCATCGAGCCAGGGCATATGGTGCCTGCTCAGCGGGTCTGGTCGCCGGTACGCAGTTTTGGTCCAGGGTATCCTGCGCCGGCTCAGCGTGCTGTGTCTCCGGGGGGCTGGGAGGGTGCAGTGCGTCCTCTGCCTGCGTTCCGCTCGTGCTGGGCAAATGTGGGAGTGGAGCCAAAGGGAGAGGTGCGCGTAGTAAGCACTAGATCTCCCGTGCTCCCCCACAGCCCAGTCCTTCAGGTGCCTCCTCCTAACACCAAGCCTCCTGAGGGTCTCCCCAGCCTGGTGGTTCCGGTGGCAGCCCCACGCACCAGGCTGTCTCTCTGTCTCCTCCCTACAGGTGGTCCCGCCTGTCCGGCGCTGCTGCCGGAGCCTCCCACGTGTCCAGCGCTGCTGCCGGAGTCTCCCGCCTGTCCGGCGCTGCTGCCGGAGCCTCCCGCCTGTCCAGCGCTGCTGCCGGAGTCTCCCGCCTGCCCGGTGCTGCTGCCGGAGTCTCCCGCCTGCCCGGCGCTGCTGCCGGAGTCTCCCGCCTGTCCAGCGCTGCTGCCGGAGTCTCCCGCCTGCCCGGCGCTGCTGCCGGAGTCTCCCGCCTGCCCGGCGCTGCTGCCGGAGCCCGTCAGCCCAGAGGCGCCAGAGCCCCTCAGCCCAGAGGCGCCAGAACCCCTCAGCCCAGAGACGCCAGAGCCCCTGCCCCTCTGTCCCGAGCTGCCCCTCTTTCCGGTGGGGTCATTGAGAAGGGTGGCCATGGTTAGAAAGCCACGGAGGCGGACTATAAGGCGGATTGGGACAATGGTGAAGTGGGGTCCGCGTCCCGCGCCAGACCCTCCCCTATAGGTCAAGGTTTTGCGGCCGGAGTCCGCACCTTTGGGGGGGGGGGGGGGGTACTGTCACGTTCTGACCTTTATTTCCTGTGTTTTGTCTTTATTTAGTATGGTCAGTGTGTGAGTTGGGTGGGCAGTCTATGTTTGTTTGTTCTATATTTTGGGTATTTCTATGTTCGGCCTAGTATGGTTCTCAATCAGAGGCAGGTGTCATTAGTTGTCTCTGATTGAGAATCATACTTAGGTAGCCTGGGTTTCACTGTGTGTTTGTGGGTGATTGTTCCTGTCTCTGTGTCTGCACCAGATAGGACGGTTTGGGGTTTTCACATTTCTTGTTTTTGTAAGTTTGTTCATGTTAAGTGATTTATTAAAACATGAATCAAAATAACCACGCTGCGCTTTGGTCCGCCTCTCCGTCAATGGAAGAAATCCCTTACAAAAACCATAGTGAAACAGTGCAAAAGGGCTGGTTTCCTCCCCTTCATCTACACTGATTGAAGTGGATTTAAGAAGTGACATCAATGAGCTTTCTCCTGGATTCACCTGGTCAGTCTATGTCATGCTCTTAATGTTTTGTACAGTCACTCTATATGCCTATATGACTCAATCGGCTGTATATTGTCAATAGTAACCAAGTGTAGCCTAGTGTTGGACTAACCCCCGAGCTGACAAGGTAAAAATATGTCGTTCTGCCCCTGAACAGGCAGTTAACCCACTGTTCCTAGGCCGTTATTGAAAATAAGAATTTGTTCTTAACTGACTTGCCAAGTTAAATAAAGGTTTGAAAAAAAAAAAAAATAAAAAATAAATATCTGCTGTAGTTATGTATTACACAATTGTAATGTGTAGATATTAATATGTATTTAGGTCTGTAATGCATTGCATTTCCATTGGCCTATATACAGTATATTTGTACGCACAGTAACAGTACGACCCCATTCCAATTTCTACACTAGCATATTCATTTGAATGAAGCAATGTATTGGGCATATCGCTGCATGCATTTTAAGTGGCATGCTAGTGTGAAGACAGGAACGTACTGTAACTTATGAAATTGAAGCGTGTTAACCCTCACAACGTCGACCGGCCCAGATGGCGTCCCAAGCCGCATCCTCAGAGCACGTGCAGACCAGCTCGCCGGAGTGTTGCGGACATGTTCATTCTCTCCCTATCCCAATCAGTTGTCCCCAACCTGCTTCAAGATGTCCACCATTGCTCCTGTATCCAAGAAAGCAAAGGTAACTGAACTAAATGACTATCGTTCCATAGTACTCACTTCTGTCATCATGAAGTGCTTTAAGAGGCTAGTTAAGGATCATATCTCCTCCACATTACCCTACACCCTAGACCTACTACAATTTTCATGCCGCCCAAACAGATCCCAAGGATGATGCCATCGCACTGCCCTATTCAATCTGAGAGAGGAATACCTACAGTATGCAAGAATGCTGTTTAATGACAACAGCTCAGCATTCAACACCATAGTCCCCTTCAAGCTCATCCCTAAGCTCAGGGCCCTGGGTCTGAACCCCGCCCTGTCTCACTTGGACCTGGACTTCGAGGTGGTGAAGGTAGGAAACAACACCTCCGCTATGCTGATCCTCAACACGGGGGCCCCACAAGGGTGTGTGCTCAGCCCCCTCCTGTACTCCCTGTTCACACATGACTGCGTGGCCATGCACGTCTCCAACTCAATCATCAAGTTTGCAGATGACATTACAGTGGTACGTCTGATTACCACAACGACAAGAAAGCCTACAGGGAGGAGGTGAGGGCCAGGAAAATAACCTTTCCCTAAACGTAAACAAAACTAAAAGAGCTGAACATGGATTACAGGAGACAGCAGAGAAAGTACACCCTATCCACATTGACAGGGCCGCAGTGGAGGGTGAAAAGCTTCAATTCCTCAGTGTGCACATCACTGACAACCTGAAATTGTCCATCCACACAGACAGTGTGGTAAGAGGAGTTGTTGCGCCTTCTTTACCACACTGTCTAGGTGTCACGCCCTGGTCTTAGTATTTTGTGTTTTCTTTATCTATTTGGTCAGGCCAGGGTGTGACATGGGTTTCTGTATGTGGTGTGTTTTGTCTTGGGGTTTTTTCATAGGTATTGGGATTGGAGCTTAGAGGGGTGTTCTAGCTTAGTCTATGGCTGTCTGAAGTGGTTCTCAATCAGAGGCAGGTGTTTATTGTTGTCTTTGATTGGGAACCATATTTAGGTAGCCATATTCTTTGAGTGTTTCGTGGGTGATTGTCCTTATGTTCTTATGTCTGTCGTGTGTTAGTTTGCACCAGTAGAGGCTGTTTCGGTTTTCGTGTTACGTTTGTTGTTTTTGTATTGATTCGTGTTTTTCCTTGTTTCATTAAAAATGAATCACAATAGCCACGCCGCATTTTGGTCCAACTCTCTTTCGCCTACAGAAAACCGTGACACTAGGACCCCCTAGGAAACTCACAAACTTCTACAGATGCACCATTGAGCGCATCCTGTCGGGCTGTAGCACCGCCTGGTATGCCAATTTGGCAGTCCGCAACCGCAGGGCTCTCCAGAGGGTGGTGCGGTCAGCCCAACATATAACCAGGGGAACACTGCCTTCAGGATATCTACAGCAGTGGTTCCCAAACTGTCAGCCATTGCAGACCATAGAGAGCTATTTATAACTTAACAGACATGTCCAGATCAACTAGCCCAAGTCAGCTATCATGTTTTAGCTAGATTTTTTATCCCACAAATTTTGTGGTAATGTTTGAGTCACACAGACATGGCGAAATGTATAGAATTGCACAAAAAAAAAAATGCTTTTAAAACGGCAAAAAAATTCTGCGCCCCACAACAAAATGTGTAAAATTGCAGGAAATAAGCTATAAACCTGCAGAATGTTATTTCTACCAATAAGAGGGTTGTGAACAGTTTGTGTCATGAACAGTGCTTGTGCCGATAGAAATGCACGGGCACAGAGGCGGGATGTTCCCCAATGCTGGAAGGGGGACCTGAGTGAAACAGTTTGGGAACCCCCAATCTACAGCACCTGTTGTCACAGGGAGGCCAAGAAGATCATCAAGGACCTCAGCCACCCAAACCAGTGCCTGTTCACCCTGCACAACCTAGAAGGCGGAGACAGTACAGGTGCATCAAAGCTGGGAGAGAGAGACTGAAAAACAGCTTCTATCTCCAGGCCTGTTAAATAGTCACCACTAGCCGGCCTCTGCCCAGTAACCTGCCCTGAACTTACTCAGCAACCACCCAGTACTCCACCCTGCACCTTAGAGACTGCTGCCTCATGCTTGGCATTGCACATTGCGATCTTAGGTTTGTGTGCGACTACTCGGCCATGGAAACCCATTTCATGAAGCTCCCATTGAACAGTTATTATGCCGATGTTGCTTCCAGGGCTGAACTCGGTAGTTAGTGTTGCAAGCGAGGACAATTTCTAGACGCTACACGCTTCACGCTTCAGCACTCAGCGGGACCATTCTGCGAGCTTGTGTGGCCTACCATGTCGTGGCTGAGCTGTTGTTGCTCCTAGACATTTCCACTTCACATTAACAGCACTTACAGTTGACCGGGGCAGCTCAAGCAGGGCAGAAATGTGACGAACGGACTTGTTGGAAAAGGTGGCATCCTATGGCAGTGCCACATTGAAATTCGCTGAACTCTTCAGTACGGATTCTGCTACCAATGTTTGTCTTTGGAGATTGCATGGCTGTGGGCTTGATTTTATACACCTGTCAGCAATGGGCGTGGCTGAAATAGCCAAATCCACTAATTTGACGAGGCGTCCACATAATTTTGGTGATTTACTCTAGTTTCAAGCATAGTGTTGGCTGCATCATGTTATGAGTATGCTTGTAATCGTTAAGGACCGAGGAGTTTTTCTGGATACCTTTTTTGAAACAGAATGTAGGTAAGCACAGGCATAAACCTGGACCAGTCTGCTTTCCACCAGACACTGGGAGAATAATTCACCTTACAGCAGAACAATAGCCTAAAACACAAGACCAAATCTTGACTGGAGTTGGTTACCAAGAAGACAGTGAATGTTCCTGAGTGGCCGAGATACAGTTTTGACTTAAATCTGCAATGAAAATCTATGGCAAGACCTGAAAACGGTTGTCTAGCAATGACCAACAACCACTTTGACAGAGTTTGAAGAATTTTGAAAATAATTAAAAGGCAAATGTGGCACAATCCAGGTGTGTAAAGATCTTAGAGACCCGGAAAGACTCACAGCTGTAATCACTGCCAAAGGTGATTTTAACATGTATTGACACAGGGGGTTGAAGACCTGCCTAACTAACCAAGACACTGTATATCAGTGTTTCATTTTTCACCTTTTATTTGACAAATGTTAGAATTTTACTTCGACTTTGACAGAGTATTTTGTGTAAATCGTTGATGAAAAATGTAAATGAAATCCATTTTAATCCCACTTTGTAACACAACAAAATGTGGAAAAGGAGTGTGAATACTTTCTGAAGGCCCTGCAGTCATTAACACTGGTCACTTTAATAAGGTTCACCCACTGGTTTACACACTGATGTTTATACTCTATTCTAGTGAAGGCTCATCCTATATAACTAATGCTGCACACACATTTTCTATTCATATACTGTCCGTACAGTATAAACACACCATCATATATTCTGGACTCTGATATTGCTCATTCTGATATTTCTTCATTTTGATTTTGGGAATTGGTGTGTATTGTATTGTTTGGTATTTACTTCACTGTTGGAGCGAGAAACATAAGCATTTTGCTGCACTGGGGATAACATCTGCAAAATATGTTTAAGCGGCAAATCAAATTTGATTTGGCTCCATCTATTAGCCAACAGTAACCTACAGTGAGACCAGTAAGTGTAAGTGGGTGCTAATAGTCATGTGTCTAAGTAGTGTCAGCCTGTTGACAGTGATGGACTCCATGAGGTTATGCAATGTTATCTCCAAAAGACTAAGAACATGTAGGCCTTCAGTATAAAGCCTATTAGCCAGCAGAAGCTTATGTCTTAAGTTCTAGTAGTAACCAGGGCTGGACTGACGTATTTGGGGCCCCGGGGCATCTACCGCCAGAGGGCCCCCCCAACTCCCAAAACTTCCTGCATTTCAACACATTTTGCGATTGGGCAGAGTGAGAAATTTGCAGTTATAAAATGCTATTCTACACATTTTTCCATGAAGCTGAGAGAAAATGGTGCTGTTTTTACAGCCAATTTCCTGCAAATCTACACATTTTGTCATGAGGCGGTGAGAAAATGTTGCCATTTTAAGCTAATTTCCTTACAATTCTACACATTTTGGCATTATGCTTATGACGTGTTCGTATGATATCTGGGTGGCCCCCAACCATCAACAAAAAACCCTGCTTGGCCTTTCGGTAATCCAGCGCTGGTAGTAACCAGCCAGCGTGTTGACAGTCAGTGATGGAATCCATGATGTTCGCTGAATTCTCTATAAGCCTAAGTAGGCCTACAGTACATTTGTATGTACAGCATATGTCTCAACCTACTTGCCAGCAGTACACAGTATATTCCATGGTTTAGTAGTAGCCAGCCTGAACACAGTCAGTAATGGACTATATTTGTATGCACAGTACAAGTCAACTTAATAGCCAGCAGTAGCTTATGTGTTGAAGTAGTAACCAACGTGTTGACAGTCAGTGATGGACACCATGGTGGGTCTATAACCAGATTAGCTGTATAGATTAGTCTCAGCCTTCTACTCCATCTGGCTGTTACACACATCATGAAAAGACACATCCACAGCCCCCAACCACCCGCTGTTACGGGACATAACAGGCGTTTACAACAGGCGTTTTGCTCTCGCCCCATATCTGCATCATGCAACTAAACAAGCACGCACACACACACACACACACACACACACACACACACACACCATCAGCAGCAGCAGACACATGTATCCAGCCACACATGCACCCAGGCATACACAGATGTACATGAAAGGGACACACACACACGTAAACACACCACCCACTCACACACACACACAGGCCTACAAACACGCATGGACAGACACATAGACAGAAACACACACATGCACATAGACTGATCTCTGATTAAGACTGGTCCTGAGTTTTCAATCATGGTTGAATAAATTAGAGACACTATCTGAGCAGCTAACCGATCGCTGCAGCTGTACATAGTCTATCGGTAAATAGCCCACCCAATTTTACCTACCTCCTCCCCATACTGTTTATATTTATTTACTTTTCTGCTCTTTTGCACACCAATATCTCTACCTGTACATGACCATCTGATCATTTATCACTCCAGTGTTAATCTGCAAAATTGTAATTATTCGCCTACCTCTTCATGCCTTTTAAACACAATGTATATAGACTCTTTTTTTTCTACTGTGTTATTGACTTGTTAATTGTTTACTCCATGTGTAACTCTGTGTTGTCTGTTCACACTGCTATGCTTTATCTTGGACAGGTCGCAGTTGTAAATGAGAACTTGTTCTCAACTAGCCTACCTGGTTAAATAAAGGTGAAATTTAAAAAATGTAAAAATAAATACAGGTCTACTTTAAAAAAAGGTCAGCGTCCCAAATCCCACTCTATTCCCTATACACGGAGTATACAAAACATTTAGGACACCTGCTCTTTCCATGACATACAGTGCATTCAGAACCCTTCCCTTCTTCCACATTTTGTTACGTTACAGCCTTGCTTGTAGTGTCATACCCAAGAGGCTGTAATCGCTGCCAAAGCTGCTTCAACAAGATAAGTAAAAGGTCTGAAAACTCTTTTACTTGTAATGAACGTGCAAACATTTCTAAAAACCTTTCCTTTGTCATTATGAGGTACTGTGTGTAGATTGATGAGGCGGAAAAAAAACATGTTATACATTTTAAAATAAGGCCGGTAACGTAACAAAATGTAGAGAAATTCAATGGGTCTGGATACTTTATGAATGACCTGTAGACTGACCAGGTGAGGGCTATGATCCCTTATTGACATCACTTGTTAAATCCACTTCAATCAGTGGAGATGAAGGGGAGGAGACAAGTTAGAGGAGGATTTTTAACCCTTGAGACATGGATTGTGTGTGTGTGTGCCATACAGAGGGTCAATGGGCAAGACAAGAGATTTAAGTGCTTTTGAACGGGGTACTGTATGATAGTAGGTGCCAGGCACACCGGTTTGTTTCAACAACTGCAACACTGCTGGGTTTTTCACACTCAACAGTTTCCTGTGTGTATCAAGAATGATCCACCAGCCAAAGGACATCCAGCCAACTTGACACAACTGTGCGAAGGACTGGAGTCAACATGGGTCAGCATCCCTTTGGAACGTTTTCGACACCTTGTAGAGTACGTCTCGACGAATTGAGGCTGTTTTGAGGGCAAAAGGGGGGTGCAACTCAATATTAGGAAAGTGTTCCTCATGTTTGGTATACTTTTGACATTGGCCCTGGTAAAAAAAAAGAAAAGTAGTGCACTATATTGGGAATAGGGTGCCATTTGGGACACAAGCCTGATCAGTGTGTTAGGGTCCAACTGGCTGGAATAGGTGACGCACGACTCTGGACCACAGCTGTCAGTCTGTCTCTACGGACGGAAATAGAGCACTGGGGCACAAAGGCAGGTGTGTGTGTGTGTGTGTGTGTGTGTGTGTGTGTGTGTGTGTGTGTGTGTGTGTGTGATGGACACACACACTCTCTCTCCCTGTAATGGAAGCAGCCTAAGTGGGTTAGAGCAGGCATGTTCACGTGGAGCGAGGAGGAGGCCAGTCAGTCATTATGTCAGTGGGGCAGCCTGACACGGATCCACGTACAGGTAATAAGGTAAAGTTACACAGTGGGAAGGATAACGGAGGTTACATACACAGATTACACACACCAGTGGTGTAGCGGAGGTAAATGCATGTATATGCCTCTTACACACCTTTTTGTATTGAGCATCACCGTTTACCCTCCAACCGTGGAAAAATGCTATGAAAACAGAAGGACGGTTACTTTATTCACCATGAAAACCACAAACGGCCATAAGCGTTTACCCAACTATTTTTATTTTTTACTGATATTCACACACACACTCACGACCACACACACACTCACGACCACACACACACACACACACACACACACACACACACACACACACACACACTAAAAGTCAGTCAGTGGGACAGCCTGATACTGATCTGTAAAATGACACACTGGGAGCTCTAAAATAGGCTACATAAACACACACAGACTCCCACACAATCAGACGGAACAGGACGACTCCTTCAAAGGCCCAGTCAGTCAGTCAGTCAGTCAGTGTCAGTCAGTCAGTCAGTCAGTCAGTCAGTGTCAGTAGGGCAGCTTCACACCGATCCACAGGTAGTCAGTCAGTCAGTGGCTCAGTGTCAGTAGGGCAGCTTCACACCGATCCACAGGTAGTCAGTCAGTCAGTGGCTCAGTGTCAGTAGGGCAGCTTCACACCGATCCACGGGTAGTCAGTCAGTCAGTGGCTCAGTGTCAGTAGGGCAGCTTCACACCGATCCACAGGTAGTCAGTCAGTCAGTGGCTCAGTGTCAGTAGGGCAGCTTCACACCGATCCACAGGTAGTCAGTCAGTCAGTGGCTCAGTGTCAGTAGGGCAGCTTCACACCGATCCACAGGTAGTCAGTCAGTCAGTGGCTCAGTGTCAGTAGGGCAGCTTCACACCGATCCACAGGTAGTCAGTCAGTCAGTGGCTCAGTGTCAGTAGGGCAGCTTCACACCGATCCACAGGTAGTCATGTAAAGTTACACTCTCCATAGAGGCTACATGTGACCCACAAACTCTCTCTAACACACACGTTCAAACCTCACAGAAATACACAATACAAAAGCACAACACAAATACAAACCACATGCAGAGTATTATCCTATCAATTATCTTCCAGTGGCATTTTGGTTTTTTTCCTAATCTTACCCAAACAAGCATGAACACCTGCCTACTACTCAGACTGTTCATACGCCCACACACCTAGTTTAAATAGAAAGATGAAGGCAGAAGGGGAGTGGGGAGAGGGGAAAGGTTAGAGGGAGACAGAGAGAGGGATGGGGGAAAGGTTAGAGGGAGACAGAGAGGGATAGGGGAAATGTTAGAGGGAGACAGAGAAAGGGATGGGGGAAAGGTTAGAGGGAGACAGAGAGGGATAGGGGAAATGTTAGAGGGAGACAGAGAAAGGGATGGGTTAGAGGGGGGTAGAGAGAGAGAGATGGGGGAAAGGTTAGAGGGAGACAGAGAGAGGGATGGGGGAAAGGTTAGAGGGAGACAGAGAGAGGGATGGGGGAAAGGTTAGAGGGAGACAGAGAAAGGGATGGGTTAGAGGGGGGTAGAGAGAGAGAGATGGGGGAAAGGTTAGAGGGAGACAGAGAGAGGGATGGGGGAAAGGTTAGAGGGAGACAGAGAGGGATAGGGGAAATGTTAGAGGGAGACAGAGAAAGGGATGGGTTAGAGGGGGGTAGAGAGAGAGAGATGGGGGAAAGGTTAGAGGGAGACAGAGAGAGGGATGGGGGAAAGGTTAGAGGGAGACAGAGAGGGATAGGGGAAATGTTAGAGGGAGACAAGGAGCGGGCTGGGTTAGAGGGGGTAGAGAGAGGGATGGGGGAAAGGTTAGAGGGAGACAAGGAGCGGGCTGGGTTAGAGGGAGGTAGAGAGAGGGATGGGGGAAAGGTTAGAGGGAGACAGAGAGCGGGCTGGGTTAGAGGGGGTAGAGAGAGAGAGATGGGGGAAAGGTTAGAGGGAGACAAGGAGCGGGCTGGGTTAGTGGGGGTAGAGAGAGGGATGGGGGAAAGGTTAGAGGGAGACAGAGAGCGGGCTGGGTTAGAGGGGGTAGAGAGAGAGATGGGGGAAAGGTTAGAGGGAGACAAGGAGCGGGCTGGGTTAGAGGGGGGTAGAGAGAGGGAAGGGGGAAAGGTTAGAGGGAGACAGAGAGCGGGCTGGGTTAGAGGGGGTAGAGAGAGGGAAGGGGGAAAGGTTAGAGGGAGACAGAGAGCGGGCTGGGTTAGAGGGGGGTAGAGAGAGGGATGGGGGAAAGGTTAGAGGGAGACAGAGAGCGGGCTGGGTTAGAGGGGGGTAGAGAGAGGGATGGGGAAAGGTTAGAGGGGGACAGAGAGTGGGCTGGGTTAGAGGGGGGTAGAGAGAGGGATGGGGGAAAGGTTAGAGGGAGACAGAGAGCGGGCTGGGTTAGTGGGGGATAGAGAGAGGGATGGGGGAAAGGTTAGAGGGAGACAGAGAGTGGGCTGGGTTAGAGGGGGGTAGAGAGAAGGATGGGGGAAAGGTTAGAGGGAGACAAGGAGCGGGCTGGGTTAGAGGGGGGTAGAGAGAGGGATGGGGGAAAGGTTAGAGGGAGACAGAGCGGGCTGGGTTAGAGGGAGACAGAGAGAGGGATAGGGGAAAGATTAGAGGGAGACAGAGAGAGGGATAGGGGAAAGGTTAGAGGGAGACAGAGAGCGGGCTGGGTTAGAGGGGTGTAGAGAGAGGGATAGGGGAAAGGTTAGAGGGAGACAGAGAGAGGGATAGGGGAAAGATTAGAGGGAGACAGAGAGAGGGATATGGGAAAGGTTAGAGGGAGACAGAGAGCGGGCTGGGTTAGAGGGGGGTAGAGAGAGGGATAGCGGAAAGGTTAGAGGGAGACAGAGAGCGGGCTGGGTTAGAGGGGGGTAGAGAGAGGGATAGGGGAAAGGTTAGAGGGAGACAGAGAGCGGGCTGGGTTAGAGGGGGGTAGAGTAGAGTCCAGGGGAAAGGTTGGAGAGGGATAGAGAGAGGGAAAGGTTAGAGAGGGATAGGGGATATGTTAGAGAGGGATATGGGAAAGGTTAGAGAGGGATAGGGGAAAGGTTAGAGGGGGATAGAGAGAGGGAAATGTTTGAGAGGGATAGAGAGAGGGATAGGGGAAAGGTTGGAGAGGGATAGAGAGAGGGATATGGGAAAGGTTAGAGGGGGGAGAAGACACATGAGGTCAAAGTCTGTTTTAAGTGGGCACCAATGTGCCGAGGGTGAGTCTGAGGCAAGTGTTTACAGTAAAGAGGGAAGTACTTTGCATCAGGGATGCGTAAACCCTCCCACTCACCCTCACAAACTGCACACATACTGCCTCCCTCCATTCAACACTCCAAAAAGTGAATTAAATTACTTTTTTTTTACAACTTCAAAATCAAACAGCATTCTTCACACTCATCTGCAACCCCAACCCTAAACCTGACCTAAACCAATGTTTTACATCCATACACAACCCAACCCTAACCCGAAACCTGACCTAAACCCATGTTTTACATCCATACACAATCCAACCCTAACCCTGACCTAAACCAATGTTTTACATCCATACACAACCCAACCCGAAACCTGACCTAAACCCATGTTTTACATTCATACACAACATCCATACACAACATCCATACACAACCCAACCCGAAACCTGACCTAAACCCATGTTTTACATCCATACACAATCCAACCCTAACCCTGACCTAAACCAATGTTTTACATCCATACACAACCCTAACCCGAAACCTGACCTAAACCCATGTTTTATATTCATACACAACATCCATACACAACATCCATACACAACCCTAACCCGAAACCTGACCTAAACCCATGTTTTACATCCATACACAACCCTAACCTTAAACCTGACCTAAACCCATGTTTTACATTCATACACAATCCAACCCTAAACCTGACCTAAACCAATGTTTTACATCCATACACAACCCAACCCCAACCCGAAACCTGACCTAAACCCATGTTTTACATTCATACACAATCCAACCCTAACCCTGACCTAAACCAATGTTTTACATTCATACACAATCCAACCCTAACCCTGACCTAAACCAATGTTTTACATCCATACACACCCCTAACCTTAAACCTGACCTAAACCAATGTTTTACATTCATACACAACCCAACCCTAAACCTGACCTAAACCAATGTTTTACATCCATACACAACCCAACCCTAACCCGAAACCTGACCTAAACCCATGTTTTACATTCATACACAACCCAACCCTAAACCTGACCTAAACCAATGTTTTACATCCATACACAACCCAACCCTAACCCTGACCTAAACCAATGTTTTACATCCATACACAACCCAACCCTAACCCGAAACCTGACCTAAACCCATGTTTTACATCCATACACAACATCCATACACAACCCTAACCCTAAACCTGACCTAAACCAATGTTTTACATCCATACACACCCCTAACCTTAAACCTGACCTAAACCCATGTTTTACATTCATACACAACCCAACCCTAACCCAGACCTAAACCCATGTTTTACATTCATACACAACATCCATACACAACCCTAACCCTAAACCTAGCTAACCTATACCCATGTTTTACATCCACACACACACAATGAGCATTCAGAGGTTAAAATGGAGGCCTGGTTAATGGTAATGAGGACCTGTGAAGACCACAACATCGACCACCACCAAGAAGGACCCCCCCCCCCCCACACACACACACACACACAAGGAATGTGCTAGACAGGGTCATGACCCGGAATGCTGCGGTCGCCAGACAGCGGTCACAGGGGGGAAGGGTGGCCCTTATTTCCTTATTTGGGGTGGATACTTAGAAGAGGCGTGTGATGTCTCGGCCCTGACGGACGGTCATTTGGTTTGTTTCTATCTATAAGGGGCTCACATGAGCATCTGTCACTTTGACCTCTGACCTCTGTTTGGTATCCATGATGAGAAGGTCAGAGTGGAGGAGGAGGGAGAGTGGCTGAGACGGGTGTCGTTCTTTCTCCTTCCCCCATGGCCTTCAGCTTATCGTTGAGGATGTGTTATGATGTTATTTCAATTATGGAACATTGACGTCAACTGACTAGGCTTTTGGCTTCTTTGTGAATACGGTATGAAAGAGACGCATCGTTTTTTCGAGTTAGAAGCCTTGTCATCTTTGAACTTTTCTATGCTTTTTGAATTGTATTCAATGTGCAAAAACGTTGCGCAATAGACTTCGGTGGCAAAGCTTCATAAAAGGCATCTGGCAGATGTAAATTCATCCAGACAGAAATATGTTTTTGATTAAATTACAGATTTTTCCTGAATTTGATATAATCATCAAACCCATTTAAAAGATTAGGAGACAGCAACCGGAAGGATGATGTGGTAGGAAAATATCACTTTCACATCGTGTATTGGTCATTTTAATGCTAAGTCTGTGCTTGCTGTAGGCCATTTTAGAAAACATTAGTTAAATCCAGACTCGCCCTGTTTCAGTCTGTCCTCTGTCCTACAATTAAAAAGAACAGCCAGTGCTGTACAAAGTGGTTAGATCACAGTGCACTTCACATTCCCTCATGGGGTTGTGGTGTGCTTGTCTGTTGATGTTTGTTTAGGCAGCACAATAAGGCTGTAAATGGTGCACATTTCAAGATTTATAGTTTGTGTACAAAACATTAAAAACACCTGCTCTTTCCATGACAGACTGACCAGGTAAAAGCTAAGATCCCATATTGATGTCACTTGTTAGATCCACTTAAAATCAGTGTAGGTGAAGGGGAGGATACAGGTTAAAGAAGGATTTTTAAGCCTTGAGACAGTTGAGAAATTGGTTGCGTGTGTGTGCCATTCAGAAAGAGAAAGAGCAAGACAAAAGATCGACGTGCCTTTGAACGGGGTATGGTAGCAGGTGCCAGGCGCACTGGTTTGTGTCAAGAACTGCAACGCTGATGGATTTCACACTCAACAATTTCCAGTGTGTATTAAGAATGGTCCACCACCCAAAGGACATCCAGCAAACTTGACAATGCGTTCAACACCTTGTAGAGTCCATGCCCCAATGAACTGCTGCTGTTCTGAGAGCAGGTTCTTAATGTTTTGTGAATTCAGTGTATGTACATTCCATTGGTGTTGAAATGGATTTGGAACAGTCTTACATTCTCTTCATTGTTCTTTGTCTCCAATAGACTTCATAAAGCGCTTCTGCCCACTAGTGGTTGAAATACAGACTGGAGTCAGCAGATCGTCAGAACAGTCTATCACCCCTCCCTACTCAACAAGCAGACCGCTGGCCGGAACCGGACCCAGAACGGGGGAAATACTGGCCGGATTCAAGACTAAAAATACAAAAATGTGGGCGAACTCAGTCGGGCTTCGTCCCCTAGTATCATATGAACATACGACATGGACAACTGTGTGGAATTGCCAACAAAAGGTGTGTAAACATTTTTGGATAGCATGGTTTGCGAGGGGTGGGTGTTTTACTACACCGATACTTTTCAATATCCATTTGGATCTTTGTCAAATACTTCACCCCGGCCGGCTCTATCGGTTTCATAGTTCCACTCAGACTGTAGTGCCACCATGTGGCGAGAAAGAGCATAGCCCATATTAAATGTCATACATTATTTATTCAATGCTCAAAGTCAGCCACCACATTTCAATGGAGGACAGGTTCAAAATCACATCTCTATAAAACAGAATAAACTTCAAACAAAGATACTACTGCAGTGACAGTAAGGTATTTTAATTGATAAAGCAATAAATAATGCAATAGTCTGTCAAACTCAAACAAAAACACTAACAATCAAAGTAAACAGTGGAATTACCTTTCCACACCCAAGACATTTCTTCAAACAGCATGGTTCTCCAAATGGTTCTCAGACACAGCATAGCAACGACACCACAGTCTCTACAAACTTCAGGTACAAAAATGCTCACCTGCATAGGTCGAAGGGACGCTTTTGTTTACTTTTTAACCAGTCCCTCACTACTTATAGTCCCAGAACGGGGGCAATACGGACCTCGATCATGAAAAATAAAGCTATATTTTTTTACATGGACTAGGTAACAAATAGCATGGACTAGGTGACTAGTGCGTAAGATATAATGCAAAGTCAACATGAGTTGAGTATATTAAATCTTTATTAATTAATATCCCATAGTTTAAAACAAAGTGACATTGAAAGAAAAGTGCTTGAATTAAAACACCCAACTATGTCTTACTAAACTCGTGAGGACGTTTTGGGGACCAACAATGATTCCCATTCAAAATCCTATTTTCCCTAACCCTATTTTCCCTAACCCCAACCCTAAAATAGCCTTTTTATAAGTGAGGACCGGCCAAACGTCCTCACTTCTCTGAAGTTGTTGGTTTACTATTCTAGTAAGGACTTCTGGTCCTCACAAGTTTAGTAAAATGTACACAAACGACAAATGACACTTTAAAACACTGATAGGGGTTTCAGCTAAATCTTAAGCAGCACAAAAGGTCAATTCATGCTTGTTCTCTGTTGTCTCCCCATCTGACTTGTAAACAGTTCTACACCTCACAACACTATCAGCAATACCCACATTCACAAACCACTAACCGCCCACTGCCCTCACACCGGCTAATGAATTCACCATAAATAACACTATCACATTCTGTGTCTTTCAACATCCACATTCAATAGTCATTCTCTTCCCCACTGAAATCAAATGGGCCTTTTTTTAAACCACGGGGGGGGGGGGTTGTTATCAGACATTGTTTGGGGGAAACCCTCTCCCTCCTCCGCTCTCTTTTTCTGCATTTCTTCAGAAAGCCTGTAGTCACGTATAGAAAACACAGTGTACAAAACAGTAAGAACACCCTCCTAATATTGAGTTGCACCACCACCTTTCCCCTCAAAACTGCCTAAATTTATTGGGGCATGGACTCTACAAGGTGCCAATAGCATTCCACAGAGATGCTGGCCCATGTTGACTCCAATGCTTCCCACAGTTATGTCAAGTTGGTTGGTGGACAATTCTTGATACACACAAGAAACTGTTGAGCGTGAAAAACCCAGCAGTGTTGCAGTTCTTGACACACACAAACCGGTGTGCCTGCAATCTACTACCATATCCTGTTGAAAGGCATTTAAATCTGGTCTTGCCATTCACCCTGTGACATATAGAAAATCCAAGGCTTAAAAACCCATGAACCTTCATCTACATTGATTGAAGTGGATTTAACAGGTGACATCAGGGATTATATCTTTCACCTGGTCAGTGTGAGTCATTAATGTTCTGTACACTGTTGATATCCTTCATTTGACATTCAAAACAAACGGTCTGATAAGAGACTTAAAGTGCCATCATCCCATTATAGTTAAGACATTAAACATACATTTACCAGGCACTGCCACTCCCTCCATTGAACAATTCAAATTACAAACAAATATCACTTTATAATTTGTAAAAAAAAAAAATCCCCTCGCTCAAAGCTGAAACACTGAAATGACACATAGCATTGAGAATAATTTCTGAAACGATCTGGTCTATATTCAAATTGCTAATAACACTATCATATCTACCGTTGTTAATTATTTCTGTCTCGGTCTGTGTGTCTGTGTGTGTGTGTGTGTATATCTAAAGCCTATCTATCTAAAGCCTATGGAACACATCCTGCTTCAACACTTAAATGTACCTTTCCTTCCTCACTTTCTGAAATGTTAGAACCGCGTACCCAGGGGTGTGGACCATGTGAATGGTCATCCCCTCAGCCCATAAGGACTGCATCATTATGTGAGATCTACACACCCCACTCAATCATGTTGGTCACTTCCATCGACCCAGGGTCAATGACCTGCATGCCCTTTATATTGGAAGATAACACACCTATTTAGAGTAGAAAGGGACATTTCCTGCCTCCAGGTTCCTTTTCTCCACAAATAAGTAGATGCATAGTCACTTGTGTTAATAGTCTTTGCTGTTCGGAGCTAAATTAATAACATGCAGTGCATTTGGAGTGTTGGTTCGATACACTGGTCTAAAGTGCCATAGCATATTTGTTGACATTAGCTGGTGTTAGTCTTGTGTAGAAAATAAAAATGGTTGTGGTTGATTTCTCATTTCTTCCATTGACATCCAAATGGCTTCAAACGACCGAAGTGGATATAAGGCCACAAAATGTCTGCTTGCGTCACTTCAATTCACCTGTTCAGTTTCGATCTCTGAGTACTCCATCTTCCACATACTTGTCCCCTCAAAACAGCACCTCTTGGCATATTTATCTCTCTTGGTTTTCAATCCTTCAATATGGAACCTCCTGGAATGCAACTATTCCCATCCTTGAATCCATGAGTATCAAAATAATCTCCTTTCCAATCATGAGTCAACCACGTCCTGGTGCAGAAACTTCATAATGGTGTTCACAATGCAAGTTCTCAGGCTGTGGCCAATGAAAGGCTTAAATGCGCATTTCTACCAAGCATCAGCAGCGAGCTCAGTTACAATGACTACGCCATGGTTCCAGTGGGGCACAATTCCACTTCCACCCTTTTCTATTGCTATAGTTCTCCCTCCAGACTAGGAGGTGGAGCTGTGGTGCCGTCTACTTGGCATGGCATCACCTGGCCTGGGCCCCGGGGCTAGAAGAAGTGCCCAGGCGTCTGCTGTGGCTCCTCCAGCGTTGGCGGAGGACAAAGTCATAGTTGGCCGAGGTGGCCATGGCATAGAACACGTTGGCCTTGTCAGGGATCTGGAGTTCTGGTGGGAGAGGAAGGGAATATATAGATCAGTATGGGGATTATATTGAGTGCCATACATATTTGGGGTGTATCTCAATTGTCTATGGTGGCTTCTTTTCCTTGTCTCCTCTCCTTTATCTGTACTGATCAACAACAGAGGTGAACACAATACAAAATGTAGTTTAAAAGTGCAGAGGAAGAAAGGTGACAAGGAGAGTAAGCTTCTTTCCTACTCTGACTGCGCTCACCTTTGTCCTGGGACAGCAGCTGTGTGAGGCTGAAGTCTGTACAGCTCATGTTCTCCAGGTTGTGTTTGTCAAGGGCCCTCTGGATCACCTGAGGAGTGTGGTCCTGACTGGTCAGCTGGACAAGAGGAACAGAGAGACAAGGTTAGCAGAACACACTGGACATAAGCTGCTTCAAGTGTACACTCTTATAGGAGGTGGAAATCCCAATTATTATTATTACTACAATCTAGAAAATCAACTACCATCCCTAACCAGTGAAGAGAGAGATCTACATTGGGGCACTTTAATGGAGTATGTGTTAGAGTTCACTCACCAGAATGCTCTTATAGACATTGCCGTTGTTGCCGCACTCCACGCTCACCCTCACGATGCAGGAGTCGGCTACCTGCTTGTTATAGACGGGCTTAGAGCACGGAGGAGAGGAGGAGGAGCAACAGGAGGAGGAGGAAGAGCAGTCAGGGCTCATGGCCATAGAGGAGTAGGAGAGGTCGGGCTGGGAGGAGCTGCAGGAGGCGTTGGAGGGAGTGGGGGAGGTGGTGTTGGAGGAGAGGCCTTCAGACACGTTGTGGAGGGAGCCTGACAGAGACTGGGAGAGAGGAGGCATAATAAATGCTCCATGCTAACTGGCTAATAGCTGTTATACATAAACAAGGTCAACATAGAACTTCAGACCTGGATTCAAAGAGTACTTTAGCTGTGCTTTATTGAGCTTTCCTGGCACATTGGAACCCCATTGGAATACTCCCCAAAGTGCAAACCCCACCCAAAAGGCTCTCAGGCAGGCTCAATCAAAATGCAAAGAAATATTTGAAAGAAATCAAATATTTGAACCCAGATCTGATTGAATCCTGGACATGGTTATCTACCTTGAGTTTGACTCTGAGGGGCGAGGGCTGTGGTGAGGACAGATCCTCCATCTCAGAACCACTGGAGCCTGATGACGACACACTGAGCTGGTCTGAATGGGTCTTTCTGCTGGAGACATCAGTGCCCGACAGCAACCGACACACACATGAAAAAGGAAAGAGTTAATTAAAGTGCTCACAAATACCTCAAAAACACTCACATGTTCAATAGAGATGAGGTATAGACAGACACCCTGATGAAGGCATTAGCCAAGACACGCTGGTGTGTTTTAATAATGCTGTAGCCCACACAAAGGCTTTTTAACCATTTGTGGATGTAATTTTTACTTTGCTCTTGGAGGGGAATAGTAATTTCAAAAGCTACTGTTGTTTGGGAATACCTGCAGGACTCTTGCTACTTCTTTTTCCTCAATAGATAAAGTATATTCCTAACATAGTCTTTGGCCAATGACAGGAGTGTATTCTGTATTTATTAGGATCCCCATTAAATCACTAAATATACTCCTGTCATTGGCTGAAGACAAAGAGATGACAGGAGTGGAATGTTAGCTAGAAAAAGACTGGTACCCAGCCTAGCTACAACACAGTAGAGTATTGTATTTGGGTAGAGTGGCACAGGGTAAATAATAAATTGTGTCAGAAAGGATTCTTGACATTTTGGCCATAGGAAGGCCAGACTTACGAGGGAAGCTTCTTGTTGAGCAGGCGCTGGCTCCAGGAAGAGGGCGAGTTTGGACAAGGGTCGACCGGATGCTCCAGAGCACGGGACAGCTCATAACTCTCCTGGTCATTGAGCATGGTGTGGTTCTGCAGCCAGGCTGAGATGGTCTGGTCTACCGGGAGGCTGTAGCAGGAGCAGAACGCCTGCAGCTGGCCAATCTGAGACAGGATCTCAAACTCCTGATAGAGGGAGAGAATGTCATGATACAGCCCACACACACAGTACTGTATGGTTACTGAGATTGGTTGCATTTATTTTAAAAACCACTAGGGGGTGACACTTACCCGTCTACGTTTCTCAAAGTTAATGAGGCTACCCTGTGAATTAAAATACAAATAGGATTGAAAGAGCTCACATACCAGACCATTGTAAATGCAGACAAATAATAGATAAGGAAAGTGGGTCATAAATAGGAGTGAGAAGTTGGGATGTTCTGACCACCAAAAGGTCTAGGAAGGCCACATCACAAAGCTAGGCTCGTATTGAATACATTGGGTTAGATATTAGAATTGTGATCTCACCTCTACTGTGTCTGAGAGTGCAGTATCCAGCATGGTGAGGACTGTCAGGTAGGTGCCCAGGTAGGGGACGACACCACTGGTGGGGCTCTGTTTGAGGGACGATAAGACACTACGTCATACAGCAGCCTATCCTGTATTATATATTCGTCCCAAATGGCACCCTATTCCTGCCTAGTGCACTCATTCCTCACCAGAGCCTTGGTCAAAAGAAGTGCACTAAATAAGGAGCCATTGGGGGACGTTCTAAATAATGTAAACAGTTTATATTGTGTGAAGGACAATGGGATGGTACGTCATATAACAGTTCACAGCGATCGTGTTTATACAGAAAGCGTCGCCTAACCTTTATATAACATTGACCTGATGATGATCCACAATGACTAAAAACAGTCTAAGTTAACTTTGTACAACGTGATTTCAAGTGTCATTAAAGTGTGCAAAAGGCAAGTGTTGTGATTTGAGCTGACTAAGAGTTTCCACTGGACGAGAGGATGGAAATTAAAAGGAGGAAGGTTGGAACGGAGAAAGATCTATATTAGGGAATTACTGTGTAACCCAAATGGCACCCTATTCCCTAAATAGTGCACTACTTTTGACCAGAATGTATTGCACTATATAGAAAATAGGGTGCCATTCAGGAAGCATCCAGTATCACAGACAGAGGCTGCATGTAACTTGTTTCAGAGAAGTCGAAACTAGGACGGGTCAGGACCATTAAGGGGTATTCCTACCTCACTTCCTCTTTTCGCTCTAAAGCATTAGGAAGAGACTTGTTTGCTGAGCTAACAGTATTATTTTAGTCTTCTCCACGTATCTCGTGCTTTGTGGTCCAAAGTCAAAGAATAAGGAAGCTACATAATGTTGGCAGATTTGAATGGATTCGCACGATTGTTGTGGACAGTAACTGAATATTATCAGCATGCTAGCTGTACATACAACATACTGTAGGTGCTCAGACAAAAGTTCTATCATTTTAGTACTAATCATGTTAGAACACCTAAAGCACGGGCAGGAAGTAGTCTTACCATCTGTTTAGACATGGGGCACAGCTGGGGTGACTTGGGGGTGACGTTGTCATCCGGCTGGCTGCCATCCTAAAGAACAGCAAAAACAACAGTCACATTAGGCTTGGTATAAAATGGGCACGGAAAATCATTCATTCAATTGCCAACCATTAGCCAAGAATCAATAAAGTCCTCTAAAGGTTCCTACACATGAGAGTGCTTGAAATAGTGTGCATTATTCACGGTCACACTACCTGCATCTACTTGTTTTGGGCTTAAACAAGTACATAGAGTTTGAGATGGGTGGGGAAATCATAACAAGCCAAATAGCTGTTCTATCATACTTCCTTGTACAGTACATAGTTAAGTTAATTAAATTAGAACTACTTAGTTCTTGTTATTATCGGGTGTGGTGTCAGATTGGTTGTCCCCCGTCATGATAAGGCTGAGATTGAGCATTGAATCTCCTATAAAACCCAAGCACACACCCTTCTTTAGATAAGCAGCCAGTGGTGGCTGATGGTACTTTAAATGGGAGGACGGGCTCATAGTAATGGCTGGAAAGGAATTAATGGAATTGTATCAAACACCTGGTTTTCCATGTGCTTAATACCATTCCATTAACTCCATTCCATCCATTATGAGCCATCCTCCCCTCACCAGCTTCCTCTGGAATCAACACATACCAAGTCACCTCCACCTGGTAATCGATGTTGCTAGCTTTACCCGGAGGCGTGTGTGGGTTCAGTCAAAGCAGTGTGACTCAATGTGCCCAGCCCGAAACTGGCAGTCATATTGAATACGCCACCTTAGATGTGGGCCATTTACAAAGCCAACAAGTAAAAGTGAATATAATATGATAGACAGTGCTATCGGATATGACTGACCCTATTTGATTGTGTGGCCAAAGTATAAAGTACAATGGCTCTCTTGTGCTGAAGTGTACACTTCCGATATGATAACAGCCCTATCATTATACTGTATTAACACATATCAGGTTAGCAGGTAGAAGTTAAGAGGGTTGGGCCAATAACTGGAAGGTCGCTGGTTCGGATCCCTGAGCTGACTAGGTGAAAAATCTGTCAATATGCCCTTGAGGATGGCACTTAACCCTAATTGCTCCGGATAAGTGCATCTGCTAAATTACTAAAATGTAAATGAAAAAAAAAATGCTTATGGAACAGAACAGTAAATGTTGCTACTCAGGTGGAAAATGTATTTTTAAGTGGTGTTCTTACTGTTGAACTCTACGGTTGTGGTGCCATTCTGTTTATTTTTTTAAATTGAACCTTTATTTAACTAGGCAAGTCAGTTAACAACAAATTCTTATTTACAATGACAGCCTACCCGGGAACAGTGGATTAACTGCCATGTTCAGTACGACAGATTTTTTTTTTACCTCGTCAGCTCGGGGATTCGATCCAGCGACCTTTCCGTAACTGGCCCAACGCTCAAACCACTACCATTATTTGGTTCTATTCTGTGGTTCTTACCTCCACCAGGATCTCTCTGCTGGTCAGAAAACAGTTCTCATCTGGGAACGTCTCACACAGCTGGTCAAAACAGGCCATACAATCCCTAAAATAAAATGGAGTCAGTTTTCAGAAATGTGCAGTATGCATCTCAGCCACCATATTCAGGGTTGCTTTCTGCTCAAAGAAGAATATCCAAGTGGTTTTCAGTTCAGAAGTAGAGTAAATCTGGGTCTGAGAACTTACCCTCAGAATCACTGGCTGACAAAATGTAAACCTGCTACCGTGCCTCTGCATATATCTTACCTGTTGACGGCAGCCCAGGTCTTCTTGAGGCGGTACACAGCGTTGGACTGCAGGGCTGACAGGATGGCTCTCAGAGAGGAGAAGTTCTTCAGCGTTCTGCACTCCTACAGAGGACAGGACCGAACACAATGCCTACATTTAGCCACTTAAGAAACAGTTTTCCTGTTGCTTTCCTAAATATCTACATTTTTTTTAAAGCTAAACATGTCTCTAAAGATCTTAAAATGTAGATATGTATATGTTCTATGTATACCATCTGGGCTTGCTGACCTGTGCTATGGCGATCCACCGCTCTAGCACCCTGGCCCTGAGGGTGGGGCTGGTGTGGGGGAGGAGAGGGGAGCTAGGGGCCGTAGATGGACTCAGGGTTGAGGAGGAGACAGAGATCGGAGATGTTGACGAGGAGCACAGCAGGGAGGTGATGACCCGGTTGGTGACAGCGTTGAACTGGGAGATGGTGGCACGGACGGTGGGCGCCACGTTGCGGCTCTCCTTCTTGTCCCGCTGAGACCAGACACAGCCCAGGCACTGGAACGGGACCACCTTGATGAAGAGGTCCTATAGAAAGGAGGGAAATACACTTTAAGATTTGTCATTCATGCAGAGTGATTGAACAGAAAGGGTTGGGTCATAAAGATGATTAACACTTACAGCGTCCAATCGTGTCAGCTGCTCTGCCACTTCTATGACAGGGAAGTCCATAAAGTCTCCAGTCGCCTCCTTCGGTACTTCCTCTCCTGATCCCTCCTCTTTCTGCTGACAATCACTATTATCTATTGGTGCAGACTGATGCAGACTAATGCGATCTAGGAAGAAAATAAGCAAAACATAAGCATAATCACAACTTGTAAGACTTCTGCTGGTGAGGTAGGATGCAGTTTTTTGCTTGTGAGAGAAAGGGGCAAGGATAAAAACTTGAAACAGCGAGGTACTACCTAAAATTGTCCAATAAAAACCAAGAGTTTGATTTCTGTTGAAAAACATTTTTCTACGGTTTGCCTTGCTGAATGCTACCAACCTTCTTCCTGGAGCTTCTTGAGCAGCGTCTCAGCTGTTTGTGCGAGGCGACGGAAGGCGAGGCGGTGGCGGAGGTGGAAACAGAGCAGCCTCAGGGAGGGGTGCCGAGGGGGTTCCCTGAAGTCCTCCCTGTGTTCCTCTAGCCAGGTTCTGATCAGGGGCACCAGGGTGCTGGAGAGGGGGGGTATTAATATCAAGGGTGTTTTATGGTAAGAAGACATTGTAGAAGTAGTTGAGAGAGTGAAGTTCCTCATACCTCCTTGGGCAGACTGTGTTGTCCAGGTTGGCAATCATATCATCCCTATGGAAAGAGAGACATGCAGTACTTAGAAAAAACCTGAATGTTTGCTCAATGGTTACTGCTCCTACAAGGGATTTAGGGGTACAAAGCAATGTTTTGACCAACATGGTCTTTGTCAAAGAAATAGTTGGCCCTCTGCTACTCTCTTCCCACACCATGAATCTGACAAGCAAGAGTAGCCCTTTACTAACATATAAACTAGAGACCTGACCTTCGGCGGAAAGCCCATTGCTGTCAATTACAATCCATGTGCCCTGGGGCTGGCATATGGTGACATCAGTTTCATAAGGTAGCCTGTTGCTACCAGCACTGCAGAAATTATGATGACAGCTTAACAACCAATTAATAATTATTTCTAGGGTTCTAAATGCCATAGGTCAAAGCAGATAGCTTTTTACTGGAGTTTAATGCTAACTACTGTACTGGTAAAGGGTCTTACTAGTGGATAGCTCAGAAAAGTTAAATACAATGTTATCACAGAATAAGGTTCCCAGATTTTCCAGAAATCCCAGTTAGAGAATTCCTGGATATCATGAGGGAATACGCAGGAGATCCAGGAATTCTCAAACTATGATATCTGAAAAACCTCTTTTTTTTTTTTTTTTTTTTTTTTTTTAATAAAATATTATTAATAACCTTTGAGGCAGCATTTTTAAAAAGGAGTCTTTCGACATTCTTGTTGGACCCGTCATGTGGTAGGTAATTAGGAACCGGTTAGGCAAACTCACAACTGAGTGACTGTCGCCTCCCCACGACGTCACACAAATATGTATGGGGTGAAACTGAATTATTCAAACTAGGAAAGACTTACAACATTAGACTGGTAGTCCTACATCATGCCAGATGCCTTGGAAATATTGTTGAAAGAGGTGCAACCAAAGTGCAGCCTCAGAGATTAGTCAGAGGTTAAAAGTCTGATAAGAATTCAGGTCATTTTGTATGGGTCCTATCTAGGCCAAGGACTCCAGGCAAGACTCAAGGGTTTACTTCACAAGATGTCTTTAGTCAACTGTTTTCAATTACTTTTCCCACTTACAAAAAACACATGCATTTAAAGGTTATCTTAACAATAAGTGTCTGCTAAATACATAATCATATCACAAAACATTCAGAAGTAACATAGCATCATATAATCTCTGTAACCATCTCACCTCTGGAAGAGCAAAAGCACAGTGCCACATACATTTAACACAAATGTAATTCAGTATGTTGCTCTGAATAACAAAGAACAACCACCATGAAATCCTATTGTGTCTTACCTCTGGAAGAGCAGTTCTATGAGTGTGTTGGAGGTGGTGAAGGTTCTGTAGGTGGACAGAAACACTCTGACGTAGTCAGATTCCTGGTGTTCTGAGTCCAGCAGGTGGGTTACCAGGCGCTCCAGGGTCCCCGCTTTCAACCGACGCACCTTCAATCAAATACAAATGCACTTTATTCATAATGAACTTTTTACATTAGCAGTTGTCGAAAAGTGTTCGTCTCCCTCTACCTACATATTTCCCTTTCTCCGCCTCTTGTCCTTTGTCTATCCCCAGTCTTTCCTTCTCCACATCTCTCTCTGATCATTCATTCTCTCAAAGCGCTTTTACCTTCACTGTGTGGTACTGGATGAAGTTGAAAGCCGATGGAGTCGACGGGGACATAGTGAGAGGCTCTGAGGGGACCTGGGTGGAGGAGCTGGGGAGCACAGGCTCCCTACATAGCGTTATGCCGAACACGGCCCCCTCTTCCACCTCCTCCCCCCACTCCTGCACTGGGTCCTGGTGGGAGACAAAGGAAGTGGAGGTGAGACTTCAATAGACTAGAATAGTAATTGCACATTAAGGGTTGTTGGCATTAGCCAAAAGTGCCATAACACACAGAATTAATCAAAATGGGTTTGCCGGTTCTACTAAATTCACATAGACGTTCAACGTCAACTGCAGTGAAGCGGCCTACATTTTCCTCATGCTTTGTGACACAAACACCACTAGCCACATTCAAAGCATTCAGGAAATGAGCAGTTTAAGTGAGAAGGTTAAGCACAGTTACGTCAATAGCACCGTTCCACAGACGCTGCTTTCAAACAACATAGAATTCTCAGTTCAATCTACGCAGGCACTGCAGAGGCATCAATGAGTCTGTCCAGCAGCTGGTATGAGAGCTTTTTAAACATTGATTGCACATCTCATAATGTTAAGGGACCAAATGTAAAACATGTGGCACATTTTCAGCTAGATATCCATCTATGCAAATGTAAATGCTGCAGAGGTACCTGCTTTTAGACTGAATGCCTGTACAGCAACAGGTATGTGACATCATTAAATAGATATTATACATTCACAATGTATAGGGACCTAAATGTCAATGTGTGGCATGTTTTCAGCTAGAAATGTTTTTACTATACTGTATGATTATATCCCATCTGACTGGTATGAGAGCACATTATACATTTTGAAATGTATAATTGCTAGTTATAGACCTGCATGTCTAAAATGTGGAACGTTTTAAGCAAGACATATACAACATAGTTGCTCCCTCCACTCAAGCTATACTACAGCAACTCCCATTCCATCACCCAGAGCAAAGTAAAGATAATATTCAATCTCCATCAAAGAGAACCACAATGGAAATACGTTTAAGTTCAACGTTTTTTAAATGCATTGCATCCATGTGTTGTTCAATTGTGCTATTAAAATGGTTAAAAATACAATTGCAAAAAAAACCACTATGGTGTTAAAACCAACCAAACACCATTTCACACAGAGGGTACATCCCAAATGGCAGCCTATTCCCTATGGGCCTTGGTCAAAAGTAGTGTACTATATAGTGAATAGGGTGCCATTTGACACACAGCCAGACACTTCCTGACACAGAAGGAGACCCACATAGCCCATATTAGCCCAACATCCCATAGACTAGACAGAGGTTATACCCTCACAATGTAACCAGAGGATGAAGTTTCAGTTTCACTGATAGGGCAGAGTGTAGAGTGGGTAGGGTGTGGCGCTACCAGCTCTGTAGCCCCTAGACTTTGACCTGACTGGGTGGGTAGACAGAAGACCCTACCTAGACCTGTAGCTTTTAGGCAAAGCAGAACTCACTGTATCCATGGGGCCTGCCTACCCATGCACTGGAGAGCACTACAGTACCTCTCAGTATCGCTGTGTTCTGTTCACGTCGGTCACAAAATCGGAGTAACACATTTCAGTAACATCTAGCAGTTCTCAGTCCCTCGAGATCCCATGAATTCCATATAATAACTTCTAGGGTGAAGATTCTAGCTAGTATCCCACTGGCACACAATGGAGAATCAAGCCATAAATAGAGGATGAGGAAACAAGGAAGTTTCCACACGGTCAGACATATTGGATCCGTGTCATATAGACGGCAATGTCCAAACTCTCCCCATATCGGTCTCTGGTTGATGCTATTCACAGCCACTAAAAGCCTGTCGATATCCATAGTCTGTCGTAAAGAACATTGACAGGTTCCAAATGACTGTTTGTTGTCATTATACAACACATAATGGAGTCTGGCTGGCTGCAGAGGGAATGAGAACAAGAGCCACTATTTACTGTGCCCTCCAGATCTGTGTCCTCCATATGCCAGACATGCAAGTTTTGTTGATAACTCTCCATGGTACACTGGTCTGGACCAATAGGCACCCTCAATGTTCTGTCCCTGTCTGCTGTGTGAACACATACACACAAATGCACCTTCAAAAGAATCAAAAAAATGACATAACCAAAATATTAAATCTTGAAGACAATATTGAGTTAAAGTTGTGATTACACTATATGGAAAACAAAATCACAATATGGTCCTATAATAATACTTTTTACTCTTTGCTTTGTCAGTAAATGTATTAATTATTTGAAATATTATGGTTTACTTATTTTAGGCTATTTTTTTATTTAAATATTAAAATCTCACAGGATAAAAGACTGTAATTAATTGATTGCATGCGACAAAAGTAGACCAAGTAGCCTAAAAGAACAGAGACATAACAGAAGTACAATAAGCAATGAATAAAGGTAAAACTAATACCATTGACAAACGCCATTTCCCCATATTCCCAGTCGTTTTAGTTGATGAAAGAAGTTAAAGTTTCCAGTAGTTTAGGGAGCCATTTCTTCTGTTTTGCTGCTGGTATATACTGATATTCCGATGAAGTAATCCGTGAGTAACCGAAATAAGTATTGGATGGCCAGTAAACCCAGTTCCGCAAATTACCTGGGATGTCGCTGATCCGACCAAAAGAACAATTCTGAAATGCGTATAATAGAGTATATTTTATATACTGTATCAACTCAAACGACATTAATAGATGAATATACTTCTAAGCAAGCTTCAAACTCGATAGCCTAACTGCTACACAGCCTGTCTGTGTGAGCTTCGCTGTGAGCTGTGCGACAGCCGGTTTCTTTTCAAAGTCGCAGCGACTAACTGCACCTGAGCGCGTGAGCAGAGGCTGTACTATCAGGTGAGGGCAGGGCGGGAATCTCGATACCACGCGCTTTTACGTGAACATATTTGGTGATAGCAGTGTCACAAACTGACAGTAACAGGCCATGTCCTTCACAACTTTCACACTTGTAATGTTTTTTTCAGATTATTTAGGTCAATAAAAATAATTTAAAACAATGTAATAAACAAACATCTTAATAGGTATAGATGATGTCTGATTACTGTAGGCCTACTATCGCCATAAAGGGAACATTTGCATTTTTTCCTAAAATGCATTAATCCACTTTCTATTCTCTAGGTACAGTATGAGCTTTTTGCTATTAGTGTTTTGGGAATTCTTAAACCATCACAAGTCTGAGAAAATTCTTCAGGCAAGAACCATGGGCCTTTAAGTGCTCCTGGTATCTCCTTCATACCTTACTGCCACTATTCTAAAATCCAGTCGGGACAGTTCTCAGGACTGCTCTCAACCCATGGTGTCTGTAAGAGGTATGGCATGGTTGGAAATTCCACAGGAAAACTAGTCTGTTTTGTTCCTATTGAGTGTTCCAAGCCAGTGTCACCTGTTGCTGTCCTTTTCTACTGGCTGGCTGAAAGTTCCAAAATTACTTAGAAGCAGACCATATTTATCATTTGGTGAAAAGAAACACGTAGGGTTTCTGTTGAGCTGAACAGTAGCTCTTTAGTCCCAATGTTCTTATAGCCTTGGCTTGTGCGAGCCAGAGCGAACAGCTCATATAGCAGGATCCTATCGCCTGTTTCTGTAGCGTGAGGCAGCTTAATGTACAAGTACACCCCGCCTGGACAGGACACTAGTCTATCGCAGGGTCTTACCCCCAACATATCTCCTTAATTCTGAGTACCACTCGAGACGCATCGGGTCCCATTTTTAGTCTTTAGTATGACTCAGCCAGGGATCGACTTGCCAACCTTTCACTACTCACATTTGATTATAAAATAGTCACTGTAGTCTAATCTACTTTTATCCCTAAATTGTCCCAATGAGAAAGCGCCTTGACCGCCCAATGATAAAGTGTCAACCATCTCTAGCGCAGCAGATGGTGTTTGATCAATGGCGGTTTCTATTATAAACCCCCCTCATTAGCAAACATTGGGTTTCAAAAGGGGAAAATGGGTAACTATTGCTTAATGAGTCCCCCCCCCCCCTCCCCCCTCCTCTGAATATCTGAACCATGGCCATCCAATGCCACACTCTGCCAGTCCAGAGGCACAAAGAGAATGAGAGGGGGTAGCAGAGGGGGAAGGGTGAATAATTAACGTTAATGAGACACAGTAAATTCCCAGCAACGCACAACAATTGTCCGATTAGATGACTTCAAAACAAATTCATCTCGATTTTGTATAATCGACGACATGAGTAAACTGTCTTTTTGGAACAATATTTTTTTGTTGGTATGAAATACGATTTACAACTGTGGGACATGTCCAAATGATAGCCCTTATCAGAAGAGGCGTGTTAAAACCAACACACTTCCTGGTGGACTTCCTTCCTCCTCAGTGTCAAAATAGCTACTGTGTTCAACAACACAAACTACTGAAGAAAAAGGAAACTGAAGCAGCAGCATACATGAGAACCACATCTGCTCTGACGTAAAACCACCTCACACCCAGGTACAACATGACAGCTGTTATACAGCACAGTGATGACCCCTCCCTCTTACCATTTACGCAGTAACCGAACCTAGACAGTAAAGCTGGCCCCTATAAATCTCAACCCTAGCTCTGCAACTAACGTCACTGGAGATGTCAGGCTCTTATAAATCAAATCCTAGTAAGCGGAAGCTTCCAAAAGTAAGGCAACTGGATATTCTGACACAAGAAAAGTGTTTTCATTTCATATTCAGGAGGCTCCCACTCACTGGTTTCACTTGCCAATTCCCTGTAGGTCTAATACCTGACATTTATATGGTTTTAATGGAGCTGCTAACTGACTGCTCAAATGTGTATGCACAATAACCATATAGGGTATCAGTCAGACAAAACCCTTCAGCCTCTACACATTCAGACTCAAGCAACTCTTTACCTAACTGGAAGGGGGAAAACACCATGCCACCAAATCTAACCTCTTAAATGAATACATTACCATTTGATAGGTACTTTACACAATACTGAGTCAGACAGACCTTTAATTGACACGCAATGCAACCCACGCCGCTCCCTTTGGCCCTTAGCTATAACGAAAGGGCAAACATCACCTTTCCACCAACTCACCTCAGTGACGTCTGTGTCCAGCAGCTGGAAGCGCCTCAGCCAGAGCCCCGGCTCCATGTCCGTCAGGACATCCACACGGTGGGTGTGTCGAAGGCACAGCAGTCTCTTCATCCTGCCTACCCGGGCTCTCAGGCCCCTGCCCTCCCCTTCTCCTCCACAGAGAGATAGTGTAGACCGCATCCTCATCCACAGGTTGTAGAGTCATCAAGGTTCTCACCTGACAAGGGGGAGTAGAAAGATCCCTTAACCGCCACACTATAGTACAACTATGTAGGACAAGTGACAACGAATGAATGATAGGTCTACAGGACAGAATGAAAGTCATCCTTTGTTATATGTTACATTCCGATACTTTATTGCCAATTGTCTAAGAAATGCAGTAATATTATGTTGCAAGGAAGAGGTTCAATAAAGAAGACAAGAGTCATTCAACATGGGAATTTCTTAGTGGTATTTAGAGGGCTGGATAGCAATTCCCGTACATTACCCTAACATATTCATTGGTTCATAGAAGCACAATGACATCCATTTTCTGACCCAATTCCATGAAAAGGGAATGTTGTCTACTTTTAAGAACAGTAAAAAAAAAACCAAAAATAATTTTAGATAACTCCTCCAGGCAATCTATGATACCATGACCAAGACAGTCAAGAAGTCACTGTCTGTCTATATCATCGCTGCTCTTTCCAGGACCGACAGGCTTTGTTCATTCTAAACCCATATAATCCTTTGTTGACTCCACACCTTTGAGGCATTAACATAAGTGACAAAATATTATGGTTACAGTTGTCGTCACTTAAGTTGATCTAAATAATGGTCCACAATAGTGTACTGTGTGAACATGAGTGAGGCTGGTCATACACACCAATCTGATTCACTATAGTCTTTCACATGCATCTCAACCCGTCCCTTCACCCAAACGTGTAGACAACACATAGCCTGGTGCTAGACTATGTTCTGTAGCCAACTTCATGGCAATGAACACACAGAGGAGTTGACTAAAGAACAAACAGACTATATTACCAGGCTAGGAAACTCAAATAGAAAGTACAGTAACTTAATGCATTTTCACCAGCTTTTCCTTAACCCCAGTTTAACAGATCAGCCCAGATTCATCTTTGGAGCCATAATGGCTGTACAGTTTCTCTCTGAGTCATGAAAATAACATTCCATACAGGGAAACTGTGTTGAGATGCCATATGACTTGGCAAGACTACAAACAGATCTGAGAACCACCCAACCTTTTCTTGCTAAGACAGATGAAGTAAATACAAACACTACAGAAGATATGTTGTGCCAACAAGAAGATGCCAGACAACATGTGTTGTCACAACATGCCCTTTTATAAAATGGGGCTTCTTTTACCAGCTTTACGGAGAAATAGGGACAGGAGGCATAGCATGACTTAGGCTACCTATAACAATAATAACAACACAGCCATTTTTACCCATATAATCCTTTGACTCCACGCCTCCATCTTTTGAGTCATTAACATAGGTGGTGCAATCAAAAAGACAAAATGGAATGGTCACTCAGTGATTGTTGATTGTACTGATTGGTGCTTGAACAACTTATGGTTACATTTTGGTTGCCACTTGGGTTGAATCAAATAATGCTTCACAATAATGTATGAACATGAATGACACTATTGGTCATACCAATCTGATTGACTATAATATTTCACATGCATCTCAACCGGTCCCTTCCCCCAAAAGGTCTAGACAACACGTCGCCTGGACCTAGGACTTTAAGAGTTCCTTAGCCAACTCTTCATGGCAATGAATGAACACAGAGAGGAGTTGGCTAAAGCAAAAACAGACAAGCTTCCCAGGCTAGGAAACACAAATAGAAACTACAGTAACTTACTGCGTTCGATTGGTGAGTGTCTCCTAAACCTCAGTTTGACAGATCAGCCCAGATTCATCTCTGGAGCCATGATGGTTGTACAGTTTCTCTCTGAGTGATGACAAGAACATTCCATACAGGGGAACTGTGTTGATGAGGAGCTTGGAGCTGGAGAGAGTTGATTGTACTGGTTGGAGCTTTAACAGCTGAACTATGGAGAGAGAGGGAAAGAGAGAAAGAAGGGCGGGTGGTCCCCTTTTTTCTCTTTCCTTGCTCCCCTCTTCTCCGTTGTGTAATACGGTCCTGTATAAGTAATCTGTTGATTACAGATCTGTCAGGTCCAATATCTTTCCGCTTAACTTGTCTCTTCATTAAAAGTGAACGAGCCCACAACTCCCTTTTGTTTTCTTGTTGGCAAACCATCAACACTGGAGAGATGAGCCATGCTACTGGCTCTCTGTGTGCATCGTGCCTGTATTTCTGACAATTAATATATAAGGAAATACTAGGCCTAAGGCCTACAACTATTAAGATTAAACTGTTTTTTGACCGTCAACTATATAGACAATAGTTTGTTTCTTACCTGCGAATTTCCCCACATTACACATTTGCATTGATTTCTAACCAGGGCTGATAGCACGTTTCATTATCATTTCACATGATGGTCATTTCATAAACATTGTTTTGATTAGAAGTCCATCCATACATACTGGCCTAATTGACAGAGTGAGTGGAGTGGAAGGGTAGTTCAATTTAAGAAAACACAGGTGTACAATGACTAATTGATTGCCTAGCTAATTATCTTAAAGAGGGAGGGTACCTGTTGGTCTCCCTCTCGCTCTCTCTCAAGTCATCAGGTTGAATAAGGGCATGAGGTAGCGTGCCTTGAATGATGTTCAGACAGGTTGTTAGAACGTACTCTTCAAGAGAATGAAGAAATTTGGGAGGTGTGTCTCATTGGCTACGCTCACACAGGCAGCCTAATTCACAAAAGATCTGAATTAGGCTGCCTGTGTGAACCTATGAGTTTTATATCCAGAACTAAGATTCAAAGCACACAAATCATGAATATTTTAAAGCTTAGATTAACGGTATAGGCCTATACATGAAAAGTGAAAATGCTTCCAAATCTTATTCCTTATGATGTATTTGTTTACAGGTATATATTTTTTTGCCATTTATGAATGTCATTCAATGAGTTTATATTGGCTATAGCAGTAAAGGCCAAATTCAATATATTTGTTTATACAGTTACACTTTTAAGAATGAAAAGCCTGTTGTATTAGATGAAGTGCCCTTTAATTTAGACCACATGGAGAATTCAATAAAACTGCAAAAATGTGAGTCACATTCTATCTATACATTTAATGTGTAGGCTAATGGGTGTGTCTGTGTGTATGGTGTGAGAGCAACCAATGGAAATCTAGCCCGAGCTCTTTATTAGGCCCTTTGAAATGAAGTCAATATTGTTTCCTGTTAGGAGAAAACATATCAAGAATAACAAATATACACACCCATTATGCCCTGGCCTTTGTTCTGTCTCTCTGCTTGACATTCACCTCTTACCCTCTGTGACTGCGTCATAACTTCAGAAACGTCAAACGCCCAATCTAAAGCTAGCACATCCTTCTTTCTTGTTGCGTCTGGGGAAAAAAATGTAAAGCTTAAACATTGGTTGCTAAGGCCTGTTATAGCCCTTTGAGTATCAATAATGAAATATCAGATAGATTTGCAGGTGCTACAAAACTACTAATTGAAGCCTGTTCTCATTAACCAAGCAGGACTAAAGCGATTTCCAAGTACGTTTCTCCTCTGTACTCTTACAGTACACTGTCTGAAACATGTTGTGCACCATGCATGCCAGGCACTCATACTGCCATACTGTCAAACTCACACAAACACACACAACAAAGAATGCTTAATCCCAATGACTCATTGTGCTGGTTTGAAAAAGCTTTTGTCCCTCTGCATGTCGCTCACCCCCAGCTGTCTGTCTGTCTGTCTGTCTGTCTGTCTGTCTGTCTGTCTGTCTGTCTGTCTGTCTGTCTGTCTGTCTGTCTCGTTACATAAGTCACACAGCTAGCATCATGTGAGCGAGCATGGAGAGAAGAAGGAAGAGAGAGAGGGACGGAGGGGAAGAGAGAGAGGGATTGAGGGGAAGAGATAGGGAAGGAGGGGAAGAGAGATAGAGACAGAGAGATGGAGGGAGGGGAGAGAGATGGAGGGGAGAGAGACAGAGAGAGGAAAGGAGGGGAAGAGAGAGAGCGAGAAGGAGGGGAAGAGAGAGACAGAGAGAGAGGGGGTGAAATAGTGAGATGGAGAAGGAGGAAGGGAGGGAGGGAGAGGAGAGAGAGAGAGTGAGAGTTCTTGGACTTGCATCTCTGATTCTACGATATGAGGAAAGGTTGTCCCATCAACAAAGTGTTGGGAGGAGATGACAGTCATTAGTCATAGTTCAACTCAAGCACAAACAACTGGGTTGTTACACCAAATGAGTGCCTTTGCATCCCTTTAATATTTTAAGTAGACATTGTGCATCAATATTGAATTTTAAAAGCCTGTTATATTAAATGAAGTGCCCTTTAGTATAGACCACATGGAGAATTCAATAAATCTGACTAACTAGTGCCAAAATGTCTCTCCATGCATCCTCTGTGACATCTAGGAAGATTTTAACTCACTTAACCCCAACATTTCTCCAAGTTTCTCTTGTTTTAATATGGTGAAACTTTAAATAAAAATATATATAAATACAATTCTCAAAAGAAACATTGAACATCTAATAGTCAAATCATAGTGTAAAAGTGGAGGCCTCCCGAGTGGAGCACTAGTGCCACTAGAGATCCTGGTTTGAGTCCAGGCTCTGTCACAGCCATCCGCAACCCGGGAGACCCATGGGCTGTACACAATTGGCCCAGCGTCATCTGGGTTAGGGGATGGTCTGTCCTGCAGGGATGCTCTTGTCCCATTGTGCACTAGAGACTCCTGTGGCGGGCTGGGTGCAATGCACCCAATGCCAGGTGTACAGTGTTTCCTCTGACACATTGGTGCGGCTGGCTTCCGGGTTAAGCGGGTATTGTGTCAAGAAGCAATGTGGCTTGGCTGGGTTGTGTTTCTGAGGGGACACACCTCCCCAAGTCTGTACGGGAGTTGCAGTGATGGGACGAGACTGTAACTACCAATTGGATACCACGAAAAAGGGGTAAAAATAAACAAAAGTAGAAGAGATTTGTAGTAACCTGGTATATTTATGTTTACCAATAGATGGCAGAATTGACTCAAGACAGGTTTCTTTCCACATCAGGAGCCGTTTCCTGTCTGCCATATATAACCGCCAGGTGCATTAGGGAATGTTATTCTAAGTTACAATTAAATACTCAAATGTACTTATGTGTCCGGTGTCATCAATCTAAGAAGCATTTTAAGCTACTACATATTTGGCGACGAGGATGAATATGGAGGACTGCTTTGGATTTGTTTGCCACGAATTCAACGGAGTGTTTGGCTTGTGGCGCTGGATGTGAGACTCAGGTGAGCGGTGGAAGATTCGGAAAGATTGATTCCCTGGATACGGATAGGACAAATTATTGACTGTGTGAGGGGAGAGAGAATCGGAAAAGATGGCTTAGGCAACAATGGGCTCGCTACCACCATTTGATCCTACAAATCAGGAATGTGAAATAATGGACCATAAGCATCTGATCTCTCTGTTCCATGAACAAAAGCCAGTACCACAAATGGTCTCTCCAAGAGTTCAACGTTGGGCTGTGTGGCTCAGGGCCTACGAGTACAGAATAATTTATAAACCAGGTAGATACCATGGGAATGCCGATGCTCTGAGTAGGCTGCCTGTTCCACAAATCATCGCTCAGGAAGGAAAAAATGACCAAGTCTTGATGATCAATGTGTTGGATGACACACCGGTGAACACAGCACAAATCAGGCAATGGACTTCAAAGGATGTGACGTTATCACAAATGCATGAATTTATCCTGACAGGATGGCCTACAGTGACAGAGCCTCAGATCATGCCTTACTGCGCTCGTCGCTTGGCCTTGAGTGTTGGAGATGGGTGTGTTCTGTGGGGTTCAAGAGTAGTTATCCCACCACAAGGCCGGGGTTTGCTACTGAAGTTCTTACACCAATCACATCCAGGTATGTCGGGAATGAAAGGCCTAGCAAGGTCATAGGTCTGGTGATCAAAGATGGACCAGGATGTAGAAAATGAGGTTAGCCGGTGTACAGATTGTCAGAGTAACAGGAAGTCACCCCCCACCGCACCATTACATCCATGGGAATGGCCAGAAAAACCATGGACAGGGCTACATGTGGACTATTCTGAAACCTTCCTCGGGAAAATGTTCCTTTTGCTGATTGATTCTCATTCAAAGTGGATGGATGTTTACCCCGTGAACACATCCACGTCTTACGCTACGATTGAGAAGTTCAGTGTCATGAGATTGCCTCAGATGTTGGTTAGCGACAATGCTACCTGTTTTACAAGCACTGAATTCACAAGTTTCATGAAACAAAATGGAATTCAGCCTATAATGTTGGCCCCTTTTCACCCATCTTCAAACGGATTAGCAGAAGGTGCGGTTCAGACCTTGAAGGAGGGGATGAGGAAGATACAAGGGGACAGCATTGAAACAAAGGTGTCCAGATTGTTGTTTAGCTACAGGATCACTCCTAAAGCTACAACTGGGTTGTCACCTGAAGAAATGCTAACGTCAAGGAGGTTAAGGACAACCTTGGATCTCATCAGACCAGACCTGAAAGTGAAAATACAGCAAAAGCAATGGATTCAAAAACAGAATCATGACAACAGAGCCACACTCACAAGTTTCTCACCTGGAGATGTCTACACAAGAAACTATGGGTTTGGTCCTAAATGGATTCCAGCTACAATTGAGGATTGCTCAGGACCAGTATCCTATACTGTGATCATCAGAAGTGGACAAAGACTAAGGAGACGTGGATCAGATCCGAGCTCGAATTCCAGTTCCATCCGTGGAAACGGATCCATGCTTAAACGAGCAGGACAGGACATTGGAACGTTCCCCAGAGTTGTAGTTGGACAAACAACCTGAGACCAACAAGTCTCAACTTCCTGAGACCACCATTCCAAGATGACCCCTTCCTGTGACGTCTCCACAAAAGGACTTTGTTTCACCATCAGGGGGTGAAGTACTCTGAGTGAAGTGCTCTATTAGAGATACGTCCACCAGACTATTTTAGATCCTAAGGGAGATCATGGTCGAAAAAAATGTAATATAAAAATAGCATGTGGTTGTTATGAGAAAATCATCAAATGTTAAAGTTGGGTTATTAGCTTTAAATGGGGGAATGTAGTAACCTGGTATATTTATGTTTACCAAAAGATTGTTTTTCTATGTCGGCCATGTATAAACGTTCTTGAGAAAGTCTCAGGTAGCTTACGCCAGGTGCATTAGGGTATGTTATTCTAAGTTACAATTAAATACTAAAACAAACTTATGTGTCCGGTGCCATCAATCTAAGAAGCTTTTTAAGATACTGTTATACTCTTTTTGGCCAATTTTTGGGTGTTTTGTGGTGGAAAACTCAGTGGCTCAAGCAATAACACATCAACCCTCTTACCCAACTTGCATTCAATTGCACCTCCCTGTGGTTCACAACAAGCTTCCATTCCCCCTGCCAGAAGGGAATATATGGCTGATTTAAGATGAAATTGTCAACCCTGTCACGGTCGACTCTGTTACTTTATTTGGCACTTAATAGGCATTTAGTATAGTATTCTTGTGTATTTAACCTCTTCAGATGGGAAAATGTGTTTTTATGAAGTTGAAAATGTTCAAATTAGGTGACCAATTAGGTACACTTCTCAAAAGGCAACGAATTGGTGGAACGACCCACTTTAGATCAGTAGCGTGAGGTTCCCTGTAGTTCCTCAGAGGTGAGGTGTGTGTCTTTCCCGTAAAGCCCACTGATGTTACACAGGATCTCATGTCAAACATAGACAATGGCACTCGTTTGTTAAGTAGTGTAGTGCATTGGATCGTAAGGTGACCCCTTTATTACAATAGATGGGTTTAGACCATAAAGAGAGAAAAAGTCAAGAACAGAAACAGGTGACCTGTTCTTATGAAACCAAGTGATGCTTTTATACTATTCACAATACCTTAGGTATATAGTGGACGTGTCAATATACTTGGTACCGGTAGTTTCATTCAAATACACTATATTGTCAGGGTAAACACTTATTCAATTATTTTCAGTTTCAGAGTGCGTACAGTACACTAATTAAAGTTGGTGTTTGGTTTCATATTGTAAAGACATACAGTACAGAATGGCGTGATTGATGTGTAAAGACAGTGGGTCCAAAATTCTAATGAAGCCAGAATATTATTGATATAACCAGGCAAGTCAGTTAAGAACAAATTATTATTTACTATGACAGCCGACCCCGCCCAAAATCGGACGCCACCCTATGGGACTCCCTATCACGGCTGGATGTGATGCAGCCTGGATTTGAAAGAGGGACTTGCTGTGACGCCTCTTGCACTGAGATTCAGTCTCTTAGACCGCTGGGCCACTCCAGAGACCCAAGTGTGAGTAATAGTGAAGGAAATGTTTTCGTGGGTAGGCTACCATGTTTGGCATGACAATGACCATATGATTTGGCAAGACAGTACAAACAGATCTGAGAACAGCCCAGCTTTTCTTGCTAAAACAGAGGAAGTAAACACAAGCAGTACAAAATAGAGAGAATATCTGTTGTGCCAACAAGAAGATGCCGTATAACATTTCTGTTGTAACAACATGGCCTGTTATAAATGGAGTTTCTTTTACCATCTTTACGGAGAAATAGGGAAATGAGGCATTGCATGACTAATTCAACCGTTTTTTCTATTGTATATTCTACTAAATCAGGGATCATCAACTAGATTCAGCCGCAGGACGATTTTTTCAAGCTTCCTAACTGTCTAGCTTTCGTTCCGATGACGTTTATGAATCTGGGCAAGAGTGAAGAGACTGTAGATGTAGGGCCATTATCATTTCCAAGGCTCAACCTTAAGGTTTGTCCACTTGTCTGGTGCAAGTTTTAAAACATCGGACAACCAGAATATATAGATTTCAGTAAAAAAAATCACAATATCAAACAATTACTCCGATCAGAATTGGATCAGACAGCAGGGTCGTAAATTGCCTATATTCCTATTTGCTATAGCCTATAGTTATAGTTATATTTATAGTTATATTTACAAAACGCAAGAGGACAATGTAGACAGCTAAGTCTCACCAAAGCTGCGCGAAATATCCAATCAGAATCTTTATTTATCTTTCTTGAATATCGGATGATCTGGGCCAAAAGTCAAAGTATATTTTTATAGCGGACAATCCGGTGTCATATTGTTATAGAATCCCAAATGTTCTATTTCCTCTCCATTTTATATGAATATGACTTGGCCTAGTACACCATTCTTTCAGCTAAATGCATGCTAGGTTTCTCCTGCCGCGCAATTTCATGATCAAACATTGAATTAATCTAACGGAGTTCTAGGCTATCTCAGAAGGTTTTAAGTTGTTTTTGAATAACCCAAACACGTGGAAGGCTTAAGGTAATAATGAGAGATATATAAGATACAATAGAAAGATATAAAATCTAATGAGAATTTCGAACAAACCTTGACAGTTGACCAACGCATTATAAGACAGAAATGATGCATGCATTCTAGGAATGCGAACCGAACGACCAAAATCTTAATCCTACTAACTGAAATATCATAAAAGCATGGACAAATTAAAGTTATGAAGAGTATTTTCCAAACGATTCTAATGAAGTGTTTAATGTCCTAAAGTTGCAGCTTTCAAATGGGAATAATTATGAAAGTCGGAGTCTATGCTATTCTCATAGATTTATTTTGAATTACATATATGTTAGGCCACAATAACTGAAATTGAGCAATACCAAGATGGACAAATATAATGAGTCAAAAGAAAACTTAGGCTTCAGCTGAGGAAAGCTTATGAAAGAAATAATGCATAGTTGGCGTAGACCTATTTCCATGTTATCCTAGCAATGTGAAACCTAACTACAACACATACTGGCATATAGTAAGTAGCCTAGATGTGAATCAGTGTATAGTTATCCAGTTGTGAGGAGAGCAGAGTTGCTCTACAGTCCATGATGATTTACAACCCATCACAAGACCCACAGCCAGCGATCCTTGACTGTGTCACTGCTCCATCTACACACTTCCACACACACAGGGTCATACAACAGTAATCATACAGCAGTAATCATACAGCAGTAATCATACAGCAGTAATCATACAGGAGTAATCATACAGCAGTAATCATACAGCAGTAATCATACAGCAGTAATCATACAGGAGTAATCATACAGCAGTAATCATACAGGAGTAATCATACAGCAGTAATCATACAGGAGTAATCATACAGCAGTAATCATACAGGAGTAATCATACAGGAGTAATCATACAACAGTAATCATACAGGAGTAATCATACAGCAGTAATCATAATCACACAGTAATCATACAGGAGTAATCATACAGGAGTAATCATACAGGAGTAATCATACAGAGTAATCATACAGCAGTAATCATACAGGAGTAATCATACAGCAGTAATCATAACAGCAGTAATCATACAGCAGTAATCATACAGGAGTAAAGTAATCATACAGCAGTAATCATACAGGAGTAATCATACAGCAGTAATCATACAACAGTAATCATACAGGAGTAATCATACAGCAGTAATCATACAGGAGTAATCATACAGCAGTAATCATACAGGAGTAATCATACAGCAGTAATCATACAGGAGTAATCATACAGCAGTAATCATACAACAGTAATCATACAGCAGTAATCATACAGGAGTAATCATACAGCAGTAATCATACAGCAGTAATCATACAGGTGTAATCATACAGCAGTAATCATACAGCAGTAATCATACAGGAGTAATCATACAGGAGTAATCAAAGAGTAATCATACAGCAGTAATCATACAGCAGTAATCATACAGAAGTAATCATACAGAAGTAATCATACAGGAGTAATCATACAGCAGTAATCATACAGCAGTAATCATACAGCAGTAATCATACAGGAGTAATCATACAGCAGTAATCATACAGCAGTAATCATACAGGAGTAATCAAAGAGTAATCATACAACAGTAATCATACAGCAGTAATCATACAGGAGTAATCATACAGCAGTAATCATACAGCAGTAATCATACAGGAGTAATCAAAGAGTAATCATACAGGAGTAATCATACAGGAGTAATCATACAGCAGTAATCATACATCAGTAATCATACAGCAGTAATCATACAGGAGTAATCATACAGGAGTAATCATACAGCAGTAATCAAAGAGGAGTAATAAAGGCCTAGTACACTAATTTAATCACTAATTTATTAATAAAGTGATTTATTAGGGGGTGATGCTGTACCCTTAACACCCCTAATTCCCACGGATATGTGTACTTCACTCATTTTCACTCACCCTTTTGGCTTGTGATACAGACCTTTTTTGGGGGGGACAAGTGACTTTGGTAAACAAGTAAAAAATCTGTCCTACTTGTCCAAAAGCTAAAAAGGTTAATGTCAAGCCCTGATTCCTACACAGTTTCAATATTTAAGCCATTTCAATGCAGATTAAAAAATATATATATTATACAACAACAAAAAACATACCATGGGCTGTGTGTTTGACACCCCTGCATTAGAGCAATCTTACCTTGAGTAACTGAGTAAATCTTCAAATCAAGCTTTTTATTGATTTTCATTCCTATTTTGATTACAATGTTATAATCTACAAATCAGTGGTGCAAGTGGGAAATTATTTTCTGTTGAACTGCTTTGTGATAAAATCAAGGTACTATATGATCTGCCACCACAACGTTCCCCTAGCTACAGTATCATCCCAATATACATTTACTGTGCATTCCATTAGTTAATAAGGAATATAATTATTTAGCTAACTGAATAATTATATGTGAGGAGTAAGATTTCACTCAAGTCCCCTATGCCATCTAAGCAAAAGTATTTTCACTCAATCCAGGGCACAAATATGACCTATGACCTCACACTAAACACAAACTCCCCATTCTAGCAATTATATTTCTATGGCTCTTGTGACCTCTAGCCAGCCTAACTGATCTAGGATCAGAGCTTGCCCTTTTTCTTCTTGGTCCTGGTCTTCCTCTTAGTCTTGGAGTCGATGATGAGCTGAGACTGGTGCTTCAGTATTGCCCTGGTGATAATGTCACCCTCATCGTCCCCGCTCTCCTCCTCTTCTGAAAGAGAGGGAAAAGGGAGAGGGATCGCGAGATAGAGTGTGTCTGTGTGTCTGTGGGTGTGTAATTATGCGTCTTATCCCATCTCACCATCATATGGGTCCTGTCTCTGAGCCTCAGGCAGCTTGATGCGGGTGTTGCAATGGGGCAGCTTCCCCTCGATGCTGGCATGGAACTGACAGACACAAAACCACAGACACAGAGAGACAGTTGTTCTCATCATAATAAGATGTCAAAGGGAACATGTTAGTCAAGAAGATCTGTTTATTCAACCTTAGGAGTTGGCTGTAAAGCACAAAGATCTGGGACCAGGGCTTATGCCTTAAAAATGTAAAGGCAAACAACTTGAGAGCAGTCAAAGCCAACGTCATTAGAGAATCACAGACAGACATTGCTACATCACAAGAGCTAACGGTGTACCACTACCCGCACCCTCTGACTCCTGAACAACCCGTACCCTCTGACTCCTGAACACAGTGTTCTCAAACACACACCAGGGGGTGACTTCAAGGTGGCCGGCTGGCTGTGACTCGTTAATAATCCAGATCAAACACCTAATGGCCGTATTTCCATCCAGGAACAGATAAGCTATTCAAGCACCAGTGCACAGATTAAAGAACATGGTCTGTATGTAGCATCTAGTCTGCCTGGCGTGGCTGGCAAAAACCTTGGAGTTACAGTAGCGAATGGACGGAAAATAAGAAGATGGTTTCAGGTCACAAAGCTTTACCCTGGCAGGACCTATTTGAGGAGATGCTCCATGTACTGTCTGAAACACCTGTCTGTCTCTACAATACCACATTCACTGTTGGGAGCAGCAACCACCGAAAAAAATAATGAGTTTACACATGTGTACTGTCAAATTGCCCTGGTCTAAGGGGCTTTTCCATTCATTCAGTTTCTATGGCAACAACAGTCAGTTAACGAATAAGGAAGAGTCCTATCTCTGATCCTCTCCTCCATCCCCTTCATGATGGCAGCCATGTCCTTCCCCTCTCCCTCGCCCTACCCCCACCTCTCCTCCTCCTCCTCACCTCCTCTTCCTCCATCTCCTTCATGACGGCGGCCAGGTCCTTCCCCTGGAGCTCCTCCTGCAATAACAGCAGCTTCTGCTCTGACTGGGACAGCAGTTCCACCACGTACTCCTCTGAGCCGGGGGGCAGCTGGGGCTCCGGTCGCTCACCCTGGAGGAGGGGAGGTGTTTGAGGACACAATTGACGTAATGTTTCTGAGCACCTTCACATTTATTTACGAGGTTTCAACTTGATCTAAAGAATCTGACAGGTCTCAGGTCAGTGCACATTATATTGTTAATGGGGTCTTCTCTGTACCAGCTTGATGTGCTGCAGTTTGTCAGATAGGTGTTCCACTCCGGCCCGGACCGTGTTCAGGGTACGGGTCAGCCAGTCCAGACGCTCCTTGGCGGCGTCGCGGCTCCCCTGCTCCGCCTGCAGGTGGCGCTTACAGTCCTCCAGCATCTGCTGACCACTGTAGAAGACAGTAAGAAATATCCATCAGAATGACTTTACAGACACACTCAACTCAACACTAGGAAGGGAACCTTTCAGACCAACTTCTGTACCACCACAAGTCTTCTCTCACAAGTTCTCCCACAATTTACAATCTTCAAGGATCTGTTCTGAGGGTCATTGTTTTAATAAATAATACCTTCCATTGAAGGTGTCAGCATCCGCTTACAACTTCTCTGGTCTGCTACATTTGCTGTGTAATCCCTAACCCTTGACCTCTAACCCCTGCCCACTGACCTGGAGAGCTTGGTCTCCCCGGAGTACTTGATGTCCTGGAAGTGTTCCTGCAGACGGTCCCTGTCCTCCTTCAGCTGTACCAGGGTTCTCTGGTTCTCCTTCTTCAGATCCTCCAGGTGCTGCTGGGTGTCTCCCTGGGAGATGAACCTCTCCACCACCTCCTGCATAGGGACACGGAGATGGATCAACACACACACACACACACACACACACACACACACACACACACACACACACACACACACACACACACACACACACATAGATTAATACACACACACACACACACACACACACACACACACACACACACACACACACACACACACACACACAGATATAGATTAATACACACACACACATACATACAGATATAGATTAATACACACACACATACACACAGATATAGATTAATACACACACACACATACATACAGATATAGATTAATACACACACACATACACATACAGATATAGATAAATACACACACACAGATATAGATTAATACACACACACACACACACACACACACACAAATAACTGAAAAACACACAACACTTGCATACACACACATGGATACAGTAGGTGCATAGACAAACTAACACACATGTACCACGCACACACTTGCATACAAAGACACACAAAGCGAAAGAATCCTATAAAATGACCTCCTCTCCGTACCCGTGTGTCAGTGACCCCCGTGGCCTCCTTGATGCGTCTGAAGGCCTCTTCGAAGGTGGAGATGGCCCTCTCCTCCTCCCCCAGCCCGGTGGCACTGCGCTGGGCGTCGCTACTCAGCTCGTCAGGCTGCATGGCTGCCCGCTGGGCCTGGAGGGAAGGGGGGCAGACGTCAGGACATTTACTCTGTAGACTAAGTGATATGTAAGAAGTGTAGATATATAGCTAAATAGAATGGACACAGCACCTCATGTTATATTCCTTGATATGGGTACACCCAGTGCCGTCTCTAGGCATAAGCGATATAAGCGGACTCTTGGGGTCCTGCGAACACCCCCCACCATGAAAACAACATTTATTTAGATTTGTTTTAGGAAATCAGTCGGGGTCTTAGCTTACTGTTAGTTACAATAGTAGAACACACAAGGTGCGATTTTGAAATGTGGTTGTGTATCAGCAGTTTTTCTCTTGTTATGTCAGTCACTGACAGTCACTCAATTATCCATGTCAGCTAACATGTTAAAGATTGTTAGGTCAGTTGCTATCTAAACCTTGTTGTATTCCTGGCTGAATTACTGACCGGGCACGCAAGGCACCTGCCCAAGGGCCAAAATTAGTAGAATCACATATGTTTTAAAACGGCTAAATGTTCTCTCTGCCCCATGGAAAAACATGTAGAATTGCAGATCATTAACTTGACAATTTTCCAAGAGGGTGGCCACTGAAATGTTTTGCCCGCTAGGTGGGGGAAGCCCCCAACCAAATCTCGCATAGGGCCCCCGAAATGCTAGAAACGGCCCTGGGTACACCCTATATGGCAGCCGGTCCAGCCATCATGGAACGTTGACTTGAATAGGAAAATCCCTTCTTGTCATTGTTATTCTGTGGATGTAGGTGTAAAGTGGTGGGGACCAACCCTTCTCTCCACTCTCTCAGCCTGAGCCTTACGGTCCTCTGCCTCTTTCTTGTAACGGGTGAGGATACACTCTCTGTCCTTCCTCTCCCTATACATCTGTTCTTCTTGACGCTGCAGCTCTGCCTGAGAGAGAGAAAGAGAAAGAGACCGAGAGAGTCAATTAACTACTGTTTATCGTACAAACAGCAAAGAAAAGCATTCAACTCACAACAAATAGCTGTAAACTCAGACAGCTGGACTTTACAAGATGGACACATCAATGACTGTAACGTGATGCATGAGGGGGAGAGGTACGGGACAGTCCTCAGTTACAATAATAATACCCATGCTGGTCACCTTGGCAGTGTCTTTGGAGAGGAGTGTGTATGTGTGCTGGTCACCTTGGCAGTGTCTTTAGAGAGGAGTGTGTATGTGTGCTGGTCACCTTGGCACCTTGGCAGTGTCTTTGGAGAGAGGTGTGTATGTGTGCTGGTCACCTTGGCAGTGTCTTTGGAGAGGAGTGTGTATGTGTGCTGGTCACCTTGGCAGTGTCTTTGGAGAGGAGTGTGTATGTGTGCTGGTCACCTTGGCAGTGTCTTTGGAGAGGAGTGTGTATGTGTGCTGGTCACCTTGGCATGTGTCTTTGGAGAGGAGTGTGTATGTGTGCTGGTCACCTTGGCAGTGTCTTTGGAGAGGAGTGTGTATGTGTGCTGGTCACCTTGGCAGTGTCTTTAGAGAGGAGTGTCTTTGTGTATGTGTGCTGGTCACCTTGGCAATGTCTTTGGAGAGGAGTGTGTATGTGTGCTGGTCACCTTGGCAGTGTCTTTGGAGAGGAGTGTGTATGTGTGCTGGTCACTTTGGAGAGGAGTGTGTATGTGTGCTGGTCACCTTGGCAGTGTCTTTAGAGAGGAGTGTTTATGTGTGCTGGTCACCTTGGCAATGTCTTTGGAGAGGAGTGTGTATGTGTGCTGGTCACCTTGGCAGTGTCTTTGGAGAGGAGTGTGTATGTGTGCTGGTCACCTTGGCAATGTCTTTGGAGAGGATGTCTTTGGAGAGGAGTGTGTATGTGTGCTGGTCACCTTGGCAGTGTCTTTGGAGAGGAGTGTGTATGTGTGCTGGTCACCTTGGCAGTGTCTTTGGAGAGGAGTGTGTATGCTGGTCACCTTGGCAGTGTCTTTGGAGATGTGTGCTGGTGTGTCTTTATGTGTGCTGGTCACCTTGGCAGTGTCTTTGGAGAGGAGTGTGTATGTGTGCTGGTCACCTTGGCAGTGTCTTTGGAGAGGAGTGTGTATGTGTGCTGGTCACCTTGGCAGTGTCTTTGGAGAGGAGTGTGTATGTGTGCTGGTCACCTTGGCAGTGTCTTTGGAGAGGAGTGTGTATGTGTGCTGGTCACCTTGGCAGTGTCTTTGGAGAGGAGTGTGTATGTGTGCTGGTCACCTTGGCAGTGCATGTGTGCTGGTCACCTTGGCAGTGTCTTTGGAGAGGAGTGTGTATGTGTGCTGGTCACCTTGGCAGTGTCTTTGGAGAGGAGTGTGTATGTGTGCTGGTCACCTTGGCAGTGTCTTTGGAGAGGAGTGTGTATGTGTGCTGGTCACCTTGGCAGTGTCTTTAGAGAGGAGTGTGTATGTGTGCTGGTCACCTTGGCAGTGTCTTTAGAGAGGAGTGTGTATGTGTGCTGGTCACCTTGGCATTGTCTTTGGAGACCTTGGAGTGTGTGTATGTGTGCTGGTCACCTTGGCAATGTCTTTGGAGAGGAGTGTGTATGTGTGCTGGTCACCTTGGCAGTGTCTTTGGAGAGGAGTGTGTATGTGTGCTGGCAATGTCACCTTGGCATCTGGTCTTTGGAGAGGAGTGTGTATGTGTGCTGGTCACCTTGGCAGTGTCTTTGGAGAGGAGTGTGTATGTGTGCTGGTCACCTTGGCAGTGTCTTTGGAGAGGAGTGTGTATGTGTGCTGGTCACCTTGGCAGTGTCTTTGGAGAGGAGTGTGTATGTGTGCTGGTCACCTTGGCAGTGTCTTTGGAGAGGAGTGTGTATGTGTGCTGGTCACCTTGGCAGTGTCTTTGGAGAGGAGTGTGTATGTGTGCTGGTCACCTTGGCAGTGTCTTTGGAGAGGAGTGTGTATGTGTGCTGGTCACCTTGGCAGTGTCTTTGGAGAGGAGTGTGTATGTGTGCTGGTCACCTTGGCAGTGTCACCTTGGCAGTGTCTTTGGAGAGGAGTGTGTATGTGTGCTGGTCACCTTGGCAGTGTCTTTGGAGAGGAGTGTGTATGTGTGCTGGTCACCTTGGCAGTGTCTTTGGAGAGGAGTGTGTATGTGTGCTGGTCACCTTGGCAGTGTCTTTGGAGAGGAGTGCGTCACTGTTCAGGACCTGCAGGTCCTTCAGCTCCTGTCTCTGTCGCAGGATCTCAGCCTCTAGTTTATCCAGCTGGGTCTGGAAGGTCAGGCTCTCCTCCTAATTATAATATATGCCAATTAGCACACGCCTTTCTCCAAAGCTACTTACGTCAATGAGTGCATACGTTTCCGTATGGGTAGCCCCAGCGGGAATTGAACCCACGACTTAGCCACAGGACAAAGCGAGGTAGAGTAGTTTATCATCCGTTAGGAAATTAGAGTAGGTCGTGAAAAAGGATTCAACTACCCAAAGAGCACATTGGAGAGGGTGTGTAGGCATGGTTTGGATGCATAAAGTTAAATGTGGGACGAGCTGGCGAAACAGCACAAAGAGACCTGGGACCAGGCTAGGACTAACCTGTAGGTGGGCCTTTAGTTTCAGATAGCCTCTCATGATGTGTTCAGCCTCCTGGCACTTCAGCTGGGCTTTCTCCAGACGATTCTCCAGCACCCGCAAGTTCTGGAAAACACACACACACACACACACACACACTTATAGACGGTTGATTTATCCTGAGATGGGCATGCTAAGTGTTTGAAAAGTTTCTGATTGTTGATAAGACTGGCTAGAATCAGAGGGGTGAGGCAGCGTGGAAGGAAAGAGCGTAACCTTTTGGGGATGCTCCTCAGCCGCCTCTCCTTCACTCTGTGGACCAAGGGCAACACATCAGTCACCTCCACTATATTCATACCACTATATTCCCTATTTTGTGTGTGTGTGTCTGTCAGTTAATCAATCAGTCAGTCAGTCGGTCGGTCATGCACTACATAGAGAATAGGGTTCCATTCCAGTCGCATCCTATGCTGCACTGTTTGTCTCTATATAGTACCTTGGCCTCCTCGCTGTGTCTCTCCGTGTCTCTCTCTGGTCCCCTGTTCTCTAGCTTCATACTCTGGTACAGTGTCTGTAGGTCCTCCAGGCGACGACGGTACGTCTGGGTGGTGTGCTTTAGAGCGTTCAGCTTCTTCATCTTGTCACACACCTTCTGGTCCAGCGCCTTGAGAGCAGCCTGCTTACCAGGATGCAAAGTAGATCATCTTGATTATCCCCAATGGGCAATTTGCATTACAGATGATAGTCAATAATACATAAAAACACATACATCAAACTAACATAGCTATGTGTTTGCGATGTCCCCACCTTCCCTGACATGTTTCTGAAGGCAGCTTTCTCCATGCCTCGGCTTTGGAAGGCCTCCTTTATCACCTGCTCGTCCCCCTGGAAGAGAGAAAGGGAAGGACTACCTCAACTATTCCAATAATAAAGGCTCCTTTTCATTTTCAGTTCCAAAATGTTTTGTTACGATGTGCACTATTGAATATGACCCTGCACTCCAAAACTCTAACAGGGAAAAACAAGCTGAGCATTGAAACCAAAACGTTTTTGATAGAATAACCGGTTTTACTTACAGCAAGAGCGCTAGCCAACTTCTTGTGTAGTCTCTTGTTCTCCTGCCTCAGCTGAAGGATAGAATTCCTGTTTTTCTTGATGCTTGACTGAGACATTTCATAGTATGCACTTCTGTCGCCCTCTGTTGGGCGAATTCACAGTTTCGTTATTTCAGCATCCTCTGACTGACTTTTGGCCTTCTCTTAGTCTTATTCAAAGAAACAGGGAACTAGCTGTTACATAAAAAGTTGAATGCCATTTATATGTTTGTGTCCCAAACTGTTCTCCATTACTCAGGGGGTGTTAATGGCTAGAAAGGTAGGCTAAATATCTCAACAGGCATTTTACTATTTCTAGCTAAGCCCATTTTGCTGGCAACATAGCCTACACATCACCTGGCCTTGCAAAATGATTGCAACAAAGTAGCTAGTAGTTAACGTTCTATCTTTCATCATAGCTTCATGTGGCCATACATTTTTCAGCGAGAGTAAATTAACCTGTAATTAACCTCACAGATGGAGGTAACGTTGGCGAAGAATCTTTAGTAATAATGTTAGCAAGATAGCGCGAATGCAAAGTCTGAATTTGCTATTCAACATGGCGTTTACACACACAACTAGGCCTAGCTAGTTAACAAGCATAAGTTACCGGTCCTAGCTAGCCTGCTGCAAGTCTTAACCTACCAAGAAGTTGAATTTTCCTCTGCAGTTCTGTTATTTGGTCATGAAGGGGCGGCTTAATGGCCTCGGCGCTGAACGGCATTGTCAGTGTGCACTAATCACAAACTAATAGTCGACTTTAGAAGTAGCTAGCTAGCATTAGATGCAAACTGACGCACTTTTAGGTAGTTGTGTCCCTATATGAGCGGAATTCCCGTGAAAACATCGTCGTTCGGATGGCCTCTCGTTGCCTAGCAACATGTACACTGACTTTCCTATCAGGTCGAGGCTGGAGACCGAACACGAACCTGGAGAGCAAACCACAAAGCACCACCGACTTGACTTCAGCTCACTTTAATTAGGTATTTTTCTAGATACAATAACTTTAAATAATAAGTTAGTATGTAGCAGTAAAAAAAAAACTTTATTATTTACAACACATCCTGCTCCAAAAACACACGTTTAACACAATCCTTCTCTTGAAAATGAAATATACAAAAGCTTGCATTTGAGGTTAAGTAAATAGTCCATGGGCCAGCAGGCCAAATTTCACATATTTGTCTACTTTGGGGTGGCAAAGTCTAATGAGGATTTTCATTTAGGTTACATGTTGGTATGATACCCATGATTCTGAGGTAGGTAAATGTGTGCATTTTATGTTTTGACCTCTTTGTGGTTAGTTGGTGCCACAGGATTGATGGTATGAAATAATGTTGTATTATCTGGGAACAATCTTTTCAAACAAATGGAATTTTCTATGTTATTCACTTCATAATACAACATATTAAGGTATGAAAAAACTGGAATGGTAATGACATCTCTATGGTCCAATCTTTCGGGGGTCAAAGGTCATAAATGTATGCATTTTGGGGTATATCAAGACAGAATGGGAAGTACAGAAATATCTAGTTCCGCTATTTATAACAGTGTCGTTTCAACGATGAGTCAGTCTAGGTAAATCATTTTGAAGAGATGGCAAAAATGTACCAAATACCATGTTTTTACGATGAGATCCACCCAATGGAATGTTCTATTGTTGTTTGATACAGTCATTTTCAATTAGCATCATATCTATTTGTTCATAGGAATGGGGGGAATAAGATGAGACTATTAAACCTTTACCACCCCAAGGTGGACTACATTTTTCACTGGCCCATGGACTCCTTAACAAACCTTCAGTCCCAAAACTAATACTGCATTAGAACATGTTTTCTTTACTTTGGTAAGTTACAGTAAATGTACACTGCAATATGCAGCCATTATACAAAGATCAACAGCAGCAATAGTGAAAAATAATATTATTAACAAACCTGATGCAAAAATTATTTAGCATTTAAGCAAAACATTTTTGTAAAAGAAATGTGAGAAAATCTATGTAATTCATTATACATTTGAGAAAACTGACAAAAATTTGAGAATTCTCATGTAAAACATGTGTTCAAATTGAACACATTATACAGTCAGCCACAAAACCCCAAAAAGGTAACAAAGTTTTGTATGTTCAAAGAGAGTTTCAAGAGGACTGCAGAAAGTAAAACGGCCTAGCCAAAGTAAAACGGCCTAGCCAAAGTAAAACGGCCTAGCCAAAGTAAAACAGCCTAGCCAAAGTAAAACAGCCTAGCCAAAGTAAAACAGCCTAGCCAAAGTAAAACGGCCTAGCCAAAGTAAAACAGCCTAGCCAAAGTAAAACAGCCTAGCCAAAGTAAAACAGCCTAGCCAAAGTAAAACAGCCTAGCCAAAGTAAAACGGCCTAGCCAAAGTAAAACGGCCTAGCCAAAGTAAAACGGCCTAGCCAAAGTAAAACGGCCTAGCCAAAGTAAAACAGCCTAGCCAAAGTAAAACAGCCTAGCCAAAGTAAAACAGCCTAGCCAAAGTAAAACAGCCTAGCCAAAGTAAAACAGCCTAGCCAAAGTAAAACAGCCTAGCCAAAGTAAAACAGCCTAGCCAAAGTAAAACAGCCTAGCCAAAGTAAAACGGCCTAGCCAAAGTAAAACAGCCTAGCCAAAGTAAAACAGCCTAGCCAAAGTAAAACAGCCTAGCCAAACAAAAGGCACAACAAAAGCAACAACAAAAATGATAATAAAACAAGAACAGATTTACATCTTTAAAAAAAACAAATATTATAAGCTCTGTCATAGACACCTTCTGTGGGAAACACAACGGAATATGTTGACTACGTTTGTGACGATGGCATCCTTCTGTAGCCATACAGTATCGTGATCTTAAGGCACATTCGACACACACAGCACACTGCGCAGGCAAGGCGGCTTGACCTCATCTTTCTCTGTTCTCCTCACATGTACGCACGCACACACCAACAGCTAGTCTACAGTCTTGGCTTGATTCTCGTTGGACTTCTTCAGAATGGTGAGAAGGTTCTGAGACATGAAGTAGGGTCTCTCTGCAGTTCCGTCATTGCGTTCCAGGTCTTCCACTGGAAAATCAATGGATTGATGAGACAACAATAAGAGAAGCAACCATTGTCAAACTCAACATCTCTTCAGGTAAAACAGCATCCTATTCCTAACAACATAAAGGTTACCCAGACACAGTCTAAACTTAATCCTGTACTGAAAAGCATGCGTTGATGAAAGTGCTTGTATAGTCCAGGACTAAACTTATTAAGTCTGTATCTGGGAAACTGTCCCAAAGTGAATAGAAACTCACCATTGTGTCATTCTCCCACTGTCCTATCGTCATTCAATATGATTACATTTGTCATTTACATGCAAAAAAAAAGCTATATATTGATCCATACAACAAACTTTAATCAACAGCTGCATCCAACAGAAACAAACTGAGTGGAATGTATCATATATAAGTGAAATACTACATCAGCTAACATGGTTACAATGTGACACACACTGACAGAAACAGATAGAAAACATTGACAGAAGGTTGCAAGGTTAGTTTTGATAAAGCACTCAAAGGCAATGTTACTGAAACACCATGCAGCACAGAGATAGGGAGAAGAGAGAGAGAGAAAGAGAGACAGATCGAGAGAAAGAAGAAAACAAAGGCAAATAGGGTCAGTAAACATTGAACAGTGCTTGCAGTGTCGTATTCATTAGGCCATGCAGCGGAAAACGTTTAAAAACATTTCGCAACGGAAAACAAAAATAATGAGGCCGGAATGGAGTAAATGGAATGGCATCAAACACATGGAAACAATGTGTTTGATGTATTTGATACCATTCCACTGATTCCGCTCCAGCCATTACCAAGAGCCTGTCCTCCCCAATTAAGGTGCCACCAACCTCCTGTGGTTAATACGACCTAGATCTGAGAGGTTAAAACGATTGCGTCACAGCAACACAATCACAGCAGTTAAGCCAGTCCGAAATTCCAAGGCAAGTAGTTTGTGGAATTTCCCTACAATACATTGAGTCCAAAAACGTGTTCTTGGCTGGAGGGATCATCTATGTAATTGATACAGAACTTAATAAGCAAAATAAATAATTACACACAGATGTAATAAGACATAATAAGCATACCTATTAATAAATACATACTGTACATACACATTGATTCCATTGGAAATCACATTTTCATATCAAAGGATATCAAAGGATTTACCATTTGGTGTCAGCTGGTATCAGTTAGTTGAAGTTTTGTTTTGATTGACTGTAAACATTGTAATAGTGAATTCATAGTGCATTCATTACTCATTACTTCATGATATTAAGACAATTAAATATTCATAATAACAATTGTAGTAGTCAGGCACAGGTTTAGCACTCACAGATCTACAGATCCTCACGATAAAAAAAACATCACTGTCTAAAACCAAACCAACACAATAAATTAATAATCAATAAATAAACATAATATTTTCAAGCTACAGAGATGCACTGGGTTTTTGATCAGCCTTTTACAACCACAGGACCTTGTTAAAACCGTCTACCTTTACGTTAAAACAACCCTATGTGTGAATACAATACATTAGCACTGTGAAAAGTCTTGCATTTAAAAGCTGGTCATACATTTAACTGGTTCAAATCACACAGTCGTTAGCATAGAATGACATATTAGCATAGAATGACATATTACGTATTTAGTAACAGGTAGTGTATACTGGCTCCATACGGCACATGTTATATGAGGAGGGCCAGGAGCATTTCCTGACCTAGTTATGAGGTTTACCAAGCTTCACGTCTCCATGACAACGTAAACTACTACTCCTGGGGTGTAGAAGGATGGTCTTTAGGCTCCGCCTCTTGAGGTTTCTTTTCCTCTATCTCTTCCTTTTTAGGTTCTGTCGCCTGGTGATCCTTCTCTCCAGGCTTGCCCTCCTTTGATCCCTTTTCTTCCACTCCTTCCTCCTCTTCTGGTCCCGTCTTTTCTGGTCCCTTCTCTTCCTCCTCCTCCTTCACTTCAGATTTCTCCTCTTGTGTTTCTTCCACTTCCGCCTCTTCGGTCTTCTCCTTCAGAGGTTGCTCCTCTTCGTTGGCCTGCATGAACACATCTTGGCGTTTCAGTTGTATCTCTCCATCTTGTTCTTTCAGCGGTACTTCCTCCTCCAGGCGAACTTCGTCCATCAGTGTAGGTTCACTTGGGTCAGCGTCTCGCTGTTCCGTACCATCTTTGTTTTCCTCTTCCTCCGCCATTTTGGTTTTGGAGAGAATCTCGTGAAGCTCCGGAGACATGAAGTACGGCCTTTCTGGAGAGCCGTCGTTTCTCTCCAGGTCTTCACCTTCGTTGTGTGTGTGTTTGATGAGTATTATGGGGTTATGTTTGTTCGGGTTAGTGGAAAAAAAGAACAGAAGCAAAACGTGTGGAATAAGAAATAGTGAAGTGTGGAATAAGGAGGGAAGAGACAAAGAGAAGGAAAAGTCAGAAACATGACAGGCAAAAGAGGAATCTCAGGTAAAAAGAGCATTTCAGATTTGGAAAGTTGTGTGAGTGACTAAAGAGTATACCAATAAAATAGGATATTACTCACAGAAGCAGAGGAAGAGTGTGTCCACACACATAGCGTACACACTGAAGAATCCATGGGCAATCAGGTAGGATCCCACCACCACCGTCTAGGAAGAGAGGAACAGGCACACACACAGTGTTGGAATCAATACAAACAACACTTAGACACTCTAAGGCAGTATTTCTCAGACTTGAGTCAGTAGACCGGCCCTGGGATAATGTTGACCAGTTTTAATGTAAGGATCCTATAAATAAGTATGACCTTTAGCTTACCAATCCATAGCACAAAAAAACATTGAGAAACATGGATTGAAGTAACAGTATAAGAGTTCATTCAGGCTTGTCTCTCACCAGAATGGGAACCCAGTAGTAGTTGAGAGAGGGGGCAGTCTGCTCCACAGCCTTAATCCTCCCAGAGAAGAAGAAGAAAGAACAGATTCCTGGCAAGAGAAGAAGAGATGCATATTATTAGGATATGAGGGCTCACTGAAAGGTATCACAGATGGTGGGAAACTGTACAAGGTGTCAATCAAGTCTCTCTGCTTGTGTTTCTGAGGATCACTTACCCACAATTCCAACGATGAGGAGCTTCCCCAAAAACAATAGGAAGTCAGTCACCTTGTCCAAGACAGCCACCCTGAGAAGCCAACAGAGAAATGAATCAAAAGAGACAGAAACACAAAGAGATACATGAATACTGTCTATATGAATGGAGATGTGGAGTTGTTAAAGATGCTATTGCTCTTCAGAAAAGGTCCCAGAGACTTGGGTTTGAGAAGGAGATGTGAAGGGTTCATGGAGGGTTTACGAAGGGTAGTCAACAACACTCACCTGATTATATTTCTCATGAGGAGGAAGAAGGCATCTCTGGCTGAGGTACAGAAGCTTTTACCATATATTGCCACCTAGGGGAAACATGTGTTGTTACATACAGTGTCAATTCACACAGTCTTCAATTCACACAGTTCACACTGTCTTCAATTCACACAGTTCACACTGTCTTCAATTCACACAGTTCACACGGTCTTCAATTCACACAGTTCACACTGTCTTCAATTCACACAGTTCACACAGTCTTCAATTCACACAGTTCACACTGTCTTCAATTCACACAGTTCACATTTCCTTCAATTCACTCAGTTCACACAGTCTTCAATTCACACAGTTCGCACTGCCTTCAATTCACACAGTTCACACTGCCTTCAATTCACTCAGTTCACACGGTCTTCAATTCACACAGTTCACACTGCCTTCAATTCACACAGTTCACACTGCCTTCAATTCACACAGTTCACACTGCCTTCAATTCACACAGTTCACACTGCCTTCAATTCACACAGTTCACACTGCCTTCAATTCACTCAGTTCACACTGTCTTCAATTCACACAGTTCACACTGCCTTCAATTCACACAGTTCACACTGCCTTCAATTCACACAGTTCACACTGTCTTCAATTCACACAGTTCACACTGTCTTCAATTCACACAGTTCACATTGCCTTCAATTCACACAGTTCACACTGCCTTCAATTCACTCAGTTCACACGGTCTTCAATTCACACAGTTCACACTGCCTTCAATTCACACAGTTCACACTGCCTTCAATTCACACAGTTCACACTGCCTTCAATTCATACAGTTCACACTGCCTTCAATTCACACAGTTCACATTGCCTTTAATTCACACAGTTCACACAGTCTTTAACACCCAAAGAACGTACATTCGCACAGTTAGGTTGATGAACTCACCATGATGTAGGCGTTTCTGTTGAGGAACTTGATGAATTTCTCCAGGCACCAGAAGCAGCACTTCAGGCAGCTGAGCAGGAACTTGGCAAAGCGATTCTGGGCAGCTAGTGGGGTACATAACAACAAACAGGAGATAATGACATCTGTTCCTGTTCATTTAGATAACAACCATCTATTACAATGTAATAATTAGTAGTGACATTTTTTTGTCCATTTCCCACTGAATGATGTCAATGAGGAAGTATCCCAGTCATTCACGTCTGAGAATGGAACAGGATATGTGAGAACACCACCTCACCTTTCAGCTTCTGGTCCAGGTACTCCAGCAGAACCCTGATGACCTGAACCAGAGACAGGATGAGGGAACCGAAGGCAAGGGAGCCTGTATGGTATCTAGACAGGGGGAAGAAGGTAAAAGATTGTGCCCAAATTATTGGTCTCTCACTAACTCTCCATGCAACCTTTCTTTCTTTCTTTCTTTCTTTCTTTCTTTCTTTCTTTCTATCTTTCTTTCTATCTTTCTTTCTATCACTCACACACTCACTCAGTCACTCACCCCCCCCCCCCCCACCCATCCACGTGCACTGCTTACACACACACACACATGCATCCAAACCCCCACCCCCCATCCCATACACTACCCCTCCTACCTGAGGGCTCGACCAAGTGAGGAGCAGATGGGGTTGGCTGGGATGTCGTCGGGCTTCTTGAAGGCCCAGTAGTAGGATGCGAAGGCCCCAGCCAGGGTCACCTGACCCAGCGCCGTCACGAAGTTAGCACACCAGAAGAAGAGGAACACGTTGTAGAACTGGAACAGGATGAGGTATTTATGGTAGTAGGTCTCGCCTCCGTAGAAGGCAAACAGGCACTCGGCGTCCGGGCACCGGGCTGTGATGTTGGTGGTGTTGAACGTCTGAGGAAAGAGTGGGGAAATCTCTGTGATATTAGCACTTCTGCTGGTATTAAAGGAGTAGTCCACTTATATTCAATAAATGAGAAAAAAGGCAGTTTTTGAACACTATATACAGATAGAATAGAAGGAACATATAAAAGTTTACAAAAAAATAAGCCTGATGTGTAAACAGGCAGATATGGAAGAACAGAGACATCTTGTGGCTCACCTCGGGATTGCAGGTGTCTCTGGAGTAATCACACTCAGTGGTGTTGAACACTTTGTACACCTGCTCATTGGAGGTGGACAGGAAGCTGGGAAAGGTGGTCAAGGAGGTTCCATCACTAAGGAAGTAGATACTGAGACATGTCATACAGACGTGACCATCTGCATGGAAACTTTATGGATACATTTAGTTTCTGCAGCGATGACTTGTGGAGGAGTCATCCCAGTTATTTTCCTTGACGGTCTCAGTCTGTCCACATTTCAATCTGCACGGTTCCCTTCACCATCTACAGCTATCTAGGTTAGCGCTACAACAAAACCTATAACTAAAAGTAATCTAGCACATTTCACATCATTACAAGGACCAATACAGGAACACTTCTTTCCCTTGACAGACATGTAAACATGAATAACATGATTGACAGCTGAAGGATACACAGCGGTGATGGCCCAGTAGGCTATGACCAGGGCCAGCAGGGCAAAGGTCAACAGAGGGTAGAACAGTGATGACATCACATGGCCAACAGCCCTGCTGGCCTCCTTGATGAGGGCAATGGCGATGAGGACTCTCTTCCTGAGGAAGATGAGCAGCAGGATGACAACCACCTCCACGATGGACAGGATGATCACTGACGAAGGAGCGGAGTGCAGTTAGAGTGTTGGTGTGTGTGTGTGTCTCAACTTGAGTTGAATGAGTTGATGTGAGAGAGTGAGGGAGAAAGAGTATAGAAAGGGAGAGATAGGGAGAGAGAGTGTCATTTCCCCAAATTTGACATCCTTATTCAAGGTTTCAAAGACCTCTCTGATGAGAGTAGGCTGCCCGTCCTGTTGGGGGAGGACGCAGAGAGCTGTGGGTTGGCAGCGCACTACATTGCTGCCTGCCATAACATGAGGGACAGTGTCTGACAGACCAACCAACCTGCACATGCCCTCTATGCTTACTGTTATTGTTCAATGTATGGTTATTTTGACCCTTGATTATTGTTGTTACTGGTGTCCTATTGACTATATTGATTATTATTATTTTAATTATGTTAATATTGTAAACCTCCAAAGTAAGCTTTGGCAATATGTACATTGTCACATCATGCCAATGAAGCAAATTCAAATGAATTGAGAGAGAAAGAGAAAGTGAGAGAGCAGAAGAGAGAAAAAAATAAATAGAGAGGGAGAGAGAGAAAGAGGGAGAATGAGTGCATGTACTCACTGAAAGCCAGCCAGGTCTGTCTGATCTGCAGGTAAACAGAGAAGTCTGTCTGCAGTCCCAGATCACGGATAGTGACGTCAGAACCCGGCTCTCCCTTCAGGCTGCGGTACTCCATGGCACAATGGAAGATCCCTAAACATTTTAAAGGTAAGAGTCAGCCAAATGACGTTGCACGAGCAGCAGCGCAGATATCTGTACACGTGTACGGGGTTTTCTTCACACCGTTACAGCCTGGTAGCCATGGGACCAAATCAGCCGAGAAGTTTAGCCTTGCACTTCAACGCTCTTAGTTGTTGCTGCGGAAATTGACCCACTCTGATGTTTACTTAGTGCACCTACGTCATATCACTGAGCCTACCTCTAACATTTCTTAATGGTTAACTTGATAAAGCACAATGTTGATTTTATTATTTTTAATGGTACTTTAAATAGGTAAAACAACAGTATGTTTTCAGTTAGATAGGTTTCGGGAAAGGGGAATATAATACCATATCCGATGACCAGTATCACCATGACGATCATGACCCAGATCATGATCCCGGCCAGGTAGCGCAGGAGGACGATGAAGATGAGACTGACCACCATGGCTATCACCAGACCACTGGAGGAGAGACAGGAAATCACATTCAGAGAACCTTATTAAGATGAGACTGACCCCCCTCCCACACACTGTCACCAGACCACTGGAGGAGAGACAGGAAATCACATTCACATTCACAGAACCTTATTAAGATGAGACTGACCCCCCTCCCACACACTGTCACCAGACCACTGGAGGAGAGACAGGAAATCACATTCACAGAACCTTATTAAGATGAGACTGACCCCCCTCCCACACACTGTCACCAGACCACTGGAGGTGAGACAGGAAATCACATTCAGAGAACCTTATTAAGACGAGACTGACCCCCCTCCCACACACTGTTACCAGACCACTGGAGGAGAGACAGGAAATCACATTCACATTCACAGAACCTTATTAAGATGAGACTGACCCCCCTCCCACACACTGTCACCAGACCACTGGAGGAGAGACAGGAAATCACATTCACAGAACCTTATTAAGATGAGACTGACCCCCCTCCCACACACTGTCACCAGACCACTGGAGGTGAGACAGGAAATCACATTCAGAGAACCTTATTAAGATGAGACTGACCCCCCTTCCACACACTGTCACCAGACCACTGGAGGAGAGACAGGAAATCACATTCAGAGAACCTTATTAAGATGAGACTGACCCCCCTCCCACACACTGTTACCAGACCACTGGAGGAGAGACAGGAAATCACATTCACATTCACAGAACCTTATTAAGATGAGGCTTCCCACACACTGTCACCAGACCACTGGAGGAGAGACAGGAAATCACATTCACAGAACCTTATTAAGATGAGACTGACCCCCCTCCCACACACTGTCACCAGACCACTGTAGGAGAGACAGGAAATCACATTCACATTCACAGAACCTTATTAAGATGAGACTGACCCCCCTCCCACACACTGTCACCAGACCACTGTAGGAGAGACAGGAAATCACATTCACAGAACCTTATTAAGATGAGGCTGACCCCCCTCCCACACACTGTCACCAGACCACTGGAGGAGAGACAGGAAATCACATTCAGAGAACCTTATTAAGATGAGACTGACCCCCTCCCACACACTGTCACCAGACCACTGGAGGAGAGACAGGAAATCACATTCAGAGAACCTTATTAAGATGAGGCTGACCCCCTCCCACACACTGTCACCAGACCACTGGAGGAGAGACAGGAAATCACATTCACAGAACCTTATTAAGATGAGACTGACCCCCTCCCACACACTGTCACCAGACCACTGGAGGAGAGACAGGAAATCACATTCACAGAACCTTATTAAGATGAGGCTGACCCCCCTCCCACACACTGTCACCAGACCACTGGAGGAGAGACAGGAAATCACATTCACAGAACCTTATTAAGATGAGACTGACCCCCCTCCCACACACTGTCACCAGACCACTGGAGGAGAGACAGGAAATCACATTCACAGAACCTTATTAAGATGAGACTGACCCCCCTCCCACACACTGTTACCAGACCACTGGAGGAGAGACAGGAAATCACATTCACATTCACAGAACCTTATTAAGATGAGACTGACCCCCCTCCCACACACTGTCACGCGACCACTGGAGGATAGACAGGAAATCACATTCACAGAACCTTATTAAGATGAGACTGACCCCCCTCCCACACACTGTCACCAGACCACTGGAGGAGAGACAGGAAATCACATTCAGAGAACCTTATTAAGATGAGACTGACCCCCTCCCACACACTGTCACCAGACCACTGGAGGAGAGACAGGAAATCACATTCAGAGAACCTTATTAAGATGAGGCTGACCCCCTCCCACACACTGTCACCAGACCACTGGAGGAGAGACAGGAAATCACATTCAGAGAACCTTATTAAGATGAGACTGACCCCCTCCCACACACTGTCACCAGACCACTGGAGGAGAGACAGGAAATCACATTCACAGAACCTTATTAAGATGAGGCTGACCCCCTCCCACACACTGTCACCAGACCACTGGAGGAGAGACAGGAAATCACATTCACAGAACCTTATTAAGATGAGACTGACCCCCCTCCCACACACTGTCACCAGACCACTGGAGGAGAGACAGGAAATCACATTCACAGAACCTTATTAAGATGAGACTGACCCCCCTCCCACACACTGTTACCAGACCACTGGAGGAGAGACAGGAAATCACATTCACATTCACAGAACCTTATTAAGATGAGACTGACCCCCCTCCCACACACTGTCACCAGACCACTGTAGGAGAGACAGGAAATCACATTCACAGAACCTTATTAAGATGAGGCTGACCCCCCTCCCACACACTGTCACCAGACCACTGGAGGAGAGACAGGAAATCACATTCAGAGAACCTTATTAAGATGAGACTGACCCCCCTCCCACACACTGTCACCAGACCACTGGAGGAGAGACAGGAAATCACATTCAGAGAACCTTATTAAGATGAGGCTGACCCCCCTCCCACACACTGTCACCAGACCACTGGAGGAGAGACAGGAAATCACATTCACAGAACCTTATTAAGATGAGACTGACCCCCCTCCCACACACTGTCACCAGACCACTGGAGGAGAGACAGGAAATCACATTCACAGAACCTTATTAAGATGAGACTGACCCCCCTCCCACACACTGTCACCAGACCACTGGAGGTGAGACAGGAAATCACATTCAGAGAACCTTATTAAGATGAGACTGACCCCCCTCCCACACACTGTCACCAGACCACTGGAGGAGAGACAGGAAATCACATTCAGAGAACCTTATTAAGATGAGACTGACCCCCCTCCCACACACTGTTACCAGACCACTGGAGGAGAGACAGGAAATCACATTCACATTCACAGAACCTTATTAAGATGAGACTGACCCCCCTCCCACACACTGTCACCAGACCACTGTAGGAGAGACAGGAAATCACATTCACAGAACCTTATTAAGATGAGACTGACCCCCCTCCCACACACTGTCACCAGACCACTGTAGGAGAGACAGGAAATCACATTCACAGAACCTTATTAAGATGAGGCTGACCCCCCTCCCACACACTGTCACCAGACCACTGGAGGAGAGACAGGAAATCACATTCAGAGAACCTTATTAAGATGAGACTGACCCCCTCCCACACACTGTCACCAGACCACTGGAGGAGAGACAGGAAATCACATTCAGAGAACCTTATTAAGATGAGGCTGACCCCCTCCCACACACTGTCACCAGACCACTGGAGGAGAGACAGGAAATCACATTCACAGAACCTTATTAAGATGAGACTGACCCCCTCCCACACACTGTCACCAGACCACTGGAGGAGAGACAGGAAATCACATTCACAGAACCTTATTAAGATGAGGCTGACCCCCTCCCACACACTGTCACCAGACCACTGGAGGAGAGACAGGAAATCACATTCACAGAACCTTATTAAGATGAGACTGACCCCCCTCCCACACACTGTCACCAGACCACTGGAGGAGAGACAGGAAATCACATTCACAGAACCTTATTAAGATGAGACTGACCCCCCTCCCACACACTGTTACCAGACCACTGGAGGAGAGACAGGAAATCACATTCACATTCACAGAACCTTATTAAGATGAGACTGACCCCCCTCCCACACACTGTCACGCGACCACTGGAGGATAGACAGGAAATCACATTCACAGAACCTTATTAAGATGAGACTGACCCCCCTCCCACACACTGTCACCAGACCACTGGAGGAGAGACAGGAAATCACATTCAGAGAACCTTATTAAGATGAGACTGACCCCCCTCCCACACACTGTCACCAGACCACTGGAGGAGAGACAGGAAATCACATTCAGAGAACCTTATTAAGATGAGGCTGACCCCCCTCCCACACACTGTCACCAGACCACTGGAGGAGAGACAGGAAATCACATTCAGAGAACCTTATTAAGATGAGACTGACCCCACTCCCACACACTGTCACCAGACCACTGGAGGAGAGACAGGAAATCACATTCACAGAACCTTATTAAGATGAGGCTGACCCCCCTCCCACACACTGTCACCAGACCACTGGAGGAGAGACAGGAAATCACATTCACAGAACCTTATTAAGATGAGACTGACCCCCCTCCCACACACTGTCACCAGACCACTGGAGGAGAGACAGGAAATCACATTCACAGAACCTTATTAAGATGAGACTGACCCCCCTCCCACACACTGTTACCAGACCACTGGAGGAGAGACAGGAAATCACATTCACATTCACAGAACCTTATTAAGATGAGACTGACCCCCCTCCCACACACTGTCACGAGACCACTGGAGGATAGACAGGAAATCACATTCACAGAACCTTATTAAGATGAGACTGACCCCCCTCCCACACACTGTCACCAGACCACTGGAGGAGAGACAGGAAATCACATTCACATTCACAGAACTTTGTTATTCCTGTGAGGGAACATTTATCTCTATGGGGAAATGTTGGCTCAGCAATACATTATTGGGATAATACAGGTAACTATAGAGTGTGCAACTTTCTTTATTGGCTTGTGTCATGAGTGTGTTTACCACGGAGAGACACTCACATCAGTATCCAGTACCAGGACACAGTGTAGTCCTCAAAGATCCTCATGGCGACCTGGCGAGCCTCAACAACCACATTGGACTTCCTGTAAGAACAACAAGTCCACTTAACACTTTGCTAACAATTGACAGACAGACAGGCGGGCGGACAGACAGACAGACAGACAGATTGATAGGTTGGTTGGTAGGTAGGTTGATTGATTGATTAATTCATACAGTACCAGTCAAAAGTTTGGACACACCTACTCATTCAAGGGTTTTTCTTTGTTTTGACTATTTTCGAATATTGTAGAATAATAGTGAAGACATCAAAACTATGAAATAACACATATGGAATCATGTAGTAACCAAAGAAGTGTTTTTAAAGTAGCCACACTTTGCCTTGATGACAGCATTGCACACTCTTGGCATTCTCTCAACCAACTTCATGAGGTAGTCACCTGGAATGTATTTCAATGAACAGGTGTGCCTAGTTAAAAGTTAAATTGTGGAATTTATTTCCTTCTTAATGCATTTGAACCAATCAATTGTGTTGTGACAAGATAGGGGTGGTATACAGAAGACCAAATCCATATTATGGCAAGAACAGCTTAAATAAGCAAAGTGAAACGACAGTCCATCATTACTTTAAGCCATGAAGGTCAGTCAATCAGGAACATTTCAAGAACTTTGAAAGTTTCTTCAAGTGTAGTTGCAAAAACCATCAAGCGTTATGATAAAACTGGCTCTCATGAGGACCGCCACAGGAAAGGAAGACTCAGAGTTACCTCTGCTGCAGAGGATAAATTCATTAGAGTTAACTGCACGCCAGAAATAAATGCTTCATAGAGTTCAAGTAACAGACACGTCTCAACATCAGCTGTTCAGAGGAGACTGTGTGAATCAGGCCTTCATGGTCAAATTGCTGCAAAGAAACCACTACTAAAATACACCAATAATAAGAAAAAAATTGATTCGGCCAAGAAACAGAAGCAATGGACATTAGACCAGTGGAAATCTCTCCTTTGGTCTGATGAGTCCAATTTTGAGGTTTTTGGTTCCAACCTCCATGTCTTTGTGAGACGCAGAGTGGGTGACCGAATGATCTCCGCATGTGTGGTTCCCACCGTGAAGCATGGAGGAGGAGGTGTGATGATGTGGGGGTGCTTTGCTGTTGACACTGTCAGTGATTTATTTAGAATTCAAGGCACACTTATCCAGCATGGCTACCATAGAATTCTGCAGCGATTCACCATCCCATCTGGTTTGCACTTAGTGGGACTATCGTATGTTTTTCAACAGGACAATGACCCAATACACCTCCAGGCTGCGTAAGGGCTATTTGACCAAGGAGAGTGATGGAGTGATACATTAGATGACCTGGCCTCCACAATCCCCCGACCTCAACCCAATTGAGATGGTTTGGGATGAGTTGGACCGCACAGTAAAGGAAAAGCAGCCAACAAATGCTCAGCATATGTGGGAACTCCTTCAAGACTGTTGGAAAAGCATTGCAGGTGAAGCTGGTTAAGAGAATGCCAAGAGTGCGCAAAGGTGTCCTCAAGGCAAAGGGTGGCTACTTTGAAGAATCTAATTTGTTTAACATTTTTTTGTTTATGTCACACCCTGACCATAGTTTGCTTTGTATGTTTCTATGTTTTGTTTGGTCAGGGTGTGATCTAAGTGGGCATTATATGTTTCATGTCTAGTTTGTCTAGTTCTATGTTTGGCCTGATATGGTTCTCAATCAGAGGCAGGTGTGAATCATTGTCTCTGATTGGGAACCATATTTAGGTAGCCTGTTTGGTGTTGGGTTTTGTGGGTGATTGTTCCTGTTCCTTGTTCCTGTGTTAGTTTGCACCAGTTTAGGCTGGTTTGGTTTTCACGTTACGTTTGTTGCTTTAGTATTGATTCGTGTTCCTTTTTTCATTAAAACATGAATCTAAATAGCCACTCCGCATTTTGGTCCAACTCTCCTTCACATAAAGAAAGCCGTTACAGTTTACTACATGATTCCTTACGTGTTATTTCATAGTTCTGATGTCTTCACTATTACTCTACAATGTAGAAAATAGTCCAAATAAAGAAAAACCCTTGAATGAGTAGGTATGTCCAAACTTTTGACTGGTACTGTATATTGACGGTGTTTCAGGTTGAGGCATGAGGACTCACTTTGAAGCGTCCAGAAAATCAGTGGCGTTCACCTTCTCTCCCTCCCCGTTGTCAAAAATAGTCTCGTTGCCAACGACAACCACACCACCTTTCATGGTACTGAGAGCTGGAAGGCACCGACGAGTGACTGGAGGGAGTGGAGAGAGAGTGGAGATCAATAATCACTAACTGTGTGGCCACCATACATTTACTAAGTCTTTATAAAAACACACACACACACACACACACAGTGCACACCATGGCTCCTGAGAAGACGTACATGGTTTGCTGGACATGAGCATGGAAGGACACAGGCCATCCCTCAGGATCTCGGGAGCACTCTGCGAAACAAAACAAAGTCACCCTTAGTTACACATTATTTCCCTAACTACATACTTTGCCACTGCAAATGTATCTCCTCTGTCACCCACCATTTTGGAGAAGTCCACTCCTTCCTTGCAGAACTGCTTGTAGTACTCCTGCTCTCCTCTGTTCAGGTAGGCTTTCAGCAATGTCATGTGTTTGGTAGGACAGCTTTCCACACATAACTGAGTGGTGGGGCACTGGAACTCCAGCAGGGTCAGGGGACTGGCACACTTCAGGATGTTGAAGTAGAACAGGAGAGGTTTCTTCCTGTTAGAGACAATTACAGTTTACATACACCTTAGCCAAATACATGGAAACTCAGTTTTCACAATTCCTAACATTTAATCCTAGTAAAAATTCCCTGTCTTAGGTCAGTTAGGATCAGTGCTTTATTTTATGAATGTGAAATGTCAGAATAGTAGTAGAGAGAATGATTTATTTCAGCTTTTATTTCTTTCATCACATTCCCAGTGGGTCAGAAGTTTACATACACTCAATTAGTATTCAGTAGCATTGCCTTTAAATTGTTGAACTTGGGACAAACATTTTGGGTAGCCTTCCACAAACTTCCCACAATATTGTCCATTTGGAAGACCCATTTGCGACCAAGCAAATGATGGCATGGCTTTAGAAGCTTTTGATAGGCTAATTGACATCATTTGAGTCTACCTTCAAACTCAGTGCCTCTTTGCTTGACATCATGGGAATTTTTTTTTAATTCAGCCAAGACCTCAGAAAAAAATTGTAGACCTCCACAAGTCTGGTTCATCATTGGGAGCAATTTCCAAATGCCTGAATGTACCACGTTCATCTGTACAAACAATAGTACGCAAGTATAAACACCATGGGACCACAATCCCGCAGGAAGGACCTTGTCTCCTAGAGATGATGCTGGAGCAAATCAATCCCTGAACAACAGCAAAGGACCTTGTGAAGATGCTGGAGGAAACAGGTACAAAAGTATCTATATCTACAGTAAAACGAGTCCTATATCGATAATAACCTGAAAAGCCACTCAGCAAGGAAGAAGCCACTGCTCCAAATCCGCTATAAAAAAGCCAACTACACATGGGGACAAAGATCGTACTTTTTGGAGAAATGTCCTCTGGTCTGATGAAACAAAAATAGAACTGTTTGGCCATAATGACCATTGTTATGTGTGGAGGAAAAAGGGGAGGCTTGCAAGCTGAAGAACACCATCCCAAACGTGAAGCACGGGGGTGGCATCATCATGTTGTGGGGGTGCTTTGCTGCAGGAGAGACTGGTGCACTTTACAAAATAGATGACATCATGAGGCAGGAAAATCATGTGGATATATTGAAGCAACATCTCAAGACATCAGTCAGGAAGTTAAAGCTTGGTCGCAAATGGGTCTTCCAAATGGACATCGACCCCAAACATACTTCCAAAGTTGTGGCAAAATGGCTGAAGGACAACAAAGTCAAAGTATTTCTGTGGCCATCACAAAGCCCTGACCTCAATCCTATAGAAAATTTGTGGGCAGAACTGAAAAATCGTGTGCGAGCAAGAAGGCCTACAATCCTGACTCAGTTACACCAGCTCTGTCTGGAGGAATGGGCCAAAATTCTCTTAACTTATTGTGGGAAGCTTGCTACCCGAAACGTTTGACTCAAGTTAAACAATTTAAAGGCAATGCTAACAAAAACTAATTGAGTGTATGTAAACTTCTGATCCACTGGGAATGTGATGAAAGAAATAAAAGCTGAAATAAATAATTCTCTCTACTATTATTCTGACATTTCACATTCTTAAAATAAAGTGGTGATCCTAACTGACCTAAAGACAGGGAGGGAATTTTACTAGGATTAAATGTCATGAATTGTGAAAAACTGAGTTTAAATGTATTTGGCTAAGGTGTATGTAATCTTCCGACTTCAACTGTAGTAGTTCATATGTAGAAACAGTTATATAGTAGTTCATATGTAGAGACAGTTATATAGTAGTTCATATGTAGAGACAGTTATATAGTAGTTCATATGTAGAGACAGTTATATAGTAGTTCATATGTAGAGACAGTTATATAGTAGTTCATATGTAGAAACAGTTATATAGTAGTGATTATGTAGAGACAGTTATATAGTAGTTCATATGTAGAGACAGTTATATAGTAGTTCATATGTAGAAACAGTTATATAGTAGTTCATATGTAGAGACAGTTATATAGTAGTTCATATGTAGAGACAGTTATATAGTAGTTCATATTTACAGGAAGTACAAATACAGCGGTTATAACACATCCTTCAGGATGTTCTTTTTATCTTCACACAACAGGTCACAGGCTCACCACAGAGCATCAGGATGATACCACAAAAGCCATATAACACAAAGACACAGATAATATCTCGACGTGTGAATGGACAAGAGGAATTCTAAAGGATCAGTGTTGAAGAGAGATGTTCAAAGGCAGAATAAATAGGGGGGTAATGGAAGGGGCTTACTCCAAGGGGGTCCCGGCCTGGCCACAGAACTGTCCTCTGCTGTCAGTCGGGTAGATAACCTTCCTGGGGTCCCCTTGAGACCAGGCTGGAGTAGGAGGAAGTATAACAACACTGTAGTTCAGATACTGTCCAGTTATCATAACGACACACGATGGAATCGAATAGAATCATTTCAAATAGAATAAAATATCACTTTACTGTGTCTTGTTTGGGCCTTGTGTTTTGGTTAATCACGTCACATGACCTGGAATTTAAACTTTACTTAAAGCTCTTTCATCAAACTGCCCCCTTTTCTTTTTATGTCCGACCGCCCAGCACCATCCTCAGACAATTTCTTACATTTTTGGTCCAATTATCATTTCTGGAAAAGGCTTACAATAAAAGTTAAAATCCAGGTCATGTGACATGATTAACCAAAACACAGGGCCCTAGAACTGATGTAATGGCCAGTAATAGTGTAGTTGTGGAGACACTGACCCAGGATCCCCACAGCAAAGTATCCCAGGATGGCCAAGATGAAGAGAATACAGCAGAACACATCTGTGCAGCCCCTGGCAACCACAGGAGCAGAGAGGGAGGGAGAGAGAGATGTTCGACTGCTATTTTTTGACGTTGAGCTTTATTAAGCTTTGCTATGTGGGTAATTGATAGACTGAGGTTTGGCTGTCAAAGCTGATAATGAGATGATTACCTGTTGTGGATGGGTCCTTTGAAGGTAGGGTCAAACTTCCGTGCTTCACCTTTGAACAAGTAAAGAGAGAGAGTTTATTATTTTTCTTTACATTTATACACAGATGTGTGTGTGTGTGTGTGTGTGTGTGTGTGTGTGTGTGTGTGTGTGTGTGTGTGTGTGTGTGTGTGTGTGTGTGTGCGTGCGTGCGTGCGTGTGTGTTTATATCTGTGTATCAGTATATCTGTAAGTGTGTGTGTTTATATCTGTGTATCAGTATATCTGTAAGTGTGTGTGTTTATATCTGTGTATCAGTATATCTGTAAGTGTGTGTGTTTATATCTGTGTATCAGTATATCTGTAAGTGTGTGTGTTTATATCTGTGTATCAGTATATCTGTAAGTGTGTGTGTTTATATCTGTGTATCAGTATATCTGTAAGTGTGTGTGTTTATATCTGTGTATCAGTATATCTGTAAGTGTGTGTGTTTATATCTGTGTATCAGTATATCTGTAAGTGTGTGTGTTTATATCTGTGTATCAGTATATCTGTAAGTGTGTGTGTTTATATCTGTGTATCAGTATATCTGTAAGTGTGTGTGTGTGTTTATATCTGTGTATCAGTATATCTGTAAGTGTGTGTGTTTATATCTGTGTATCAGTATATCTGTAAGTGTGTGTACACATTAACAACGCTGAGACGTATTTTCCATAACAAAAGGATTCTCCCGCAAGACTGACATGCCTAGCAACCCACAAAATGGCTCCCCGGTGACTCAGAGCTCCCGGTGGACATTCTTAGGTGCCATAGTAACGCTATGGTAACACCTCAGAGACTAGGCAGGCGCCACATCAGACAGCGCATTGACTCAATTGACCATAGTCTGGTAACAGAGCAAGACAATTATAATGCTGTGTATACAGTCTGAATGGTCCTGATACAATGTATTCTACATAACATCTAGAAACCAACACAAAAAGCTCAATCACCCAAGAACATTTTTAGTTCTTACCCAGAGTGACTTACAGTACTGAGTGCATACAGTGTCATTCTTCCCCCCCGTGGGAATCAAACCCACAACCCTGGCATTGCCAACGCCATGCTCTACTAACTGAGCTACACAGTTCCACAATACGCAAATGATGTGGGGCAACATTGTATTTCCTGTTTTGCGTCTAAGATCTTGACCCTTATCCTGTTATGACATGTGTCTTGTTAACGAACGTGTCACATTATTTTCTGAACATAGAGCACAGTGTGACTGAGAACATTGTTGCAGCTTCTTGTGGACATGATATACTGTTCTGTCAACGTGAGATATAACAGTGAGTCAGGCTTTCCATCCTGCTCAACAAAACAATAGGAAACACCCCTTTTCTTCAGATGGCAGAACAATTAGTTTGACTGTACAGTATTTAAGAACATTACGAGTGTTGGAAATCCCATTGTACACAACGGCTGCAATGTGATGACACACTGTCGCCTACACTCCTGGAAAAAAGGGTTCCAAAATGGTTCTTCGGGCTGTCCCCATAGGAGAACCCTTTTTGGTTCCAGGTAGAACCCTTTTTGGTTCTAAGAGTGTACACTATTTCACTGTGTCATCAGATCACACACGTTGCAACCGACAAACACCCAGTGTCCCATAGAATAAACCATATTGGTTTGTAAACAAAAGTGAGTTGCCTCAATCTCATTCATTTACTGTCTTTAATTTACAGTCCATAATGTTCAGTTCAAAACATAAACAACGTCACAGACAACAACTGCAAAGGCTACTCCCATCATGCCCTCAATCAGTGAGAAGTGAAAGAAACAACAGGCACAAAGAAAACCGTTACACCGCCGTCCTGAATATTTACAATACCTTTATTCTTCGCCATTCTCACTCCTCAGTCACTCCTTTTCTGTCTTTTTCATCAACAGGTTGGCTGTATTCATGTGTTGTGCTGTGTTGCCTATATTTCTTTCAGTACACTTTTAATGTGTTAAGTGTGTCTCGACTCCAGACCACCACCTCAGACCTCACTTCCTTCTTCCTGTGTATTGCAAAATAAAGAACGAGTCAAATCTTGTATCTCGCAGAGTTCTGCCTTCCTTTACCATTACGCTCCCTCCATTCCCTCGCGCTCTTCATTTCTCCCTCTCTTTGCCTATTTTACTGGGCTGTTATCATGGGAATGGGTGGCACACAGGAGGGTTGGAGAGGAGAGAGAGAGGTAACAGTGTTTTCCTTTTCCCTCGACCGGCATAACTTAACCTTTTTCACTCCTAAAATGACTTTGGTGAGTTCACCCTAATAGAGGGGATTTTAAAACCTTTACAGGACTTGCATCTTATCCTAAAATAGATGGGTGTGGATGCAAAAGTCAGGGTGACTAGAAAACGAAGCTAAACATCTATCACTCTCATTTAGGTCAAGTATGTAGACACTGATATAATATGATCATTCGTAAAACTCAACTGCAGTTCCCTTCCTATTCAGGGGATAGCAACAGGCTATGCACCTAACTGGGTCGACTGCAAACACACAGTGTGTGGTGCACTGTGCATGACTTAGTTAGGTCTATGTTCCTTCAAATAACACATGCAACCTTATATCTGTAAAAAGCCTACAGGAAGAGGATCCTTCATATGAGTTGGCAGTTCTCTTGCTAGCCAGCGATGATGGGACTTCTCTGAACTTTCTAACTTCTTGTTTCAAAGTTCAACTTTTCACTCCTGATTGCCTTCACAACCGTGCTGAAAGTATCTATAACTAGATTACATATGATTTACAAACAATTGATGAACTATCAAATATATGATATATACGTCTATAGTCTATAAATGAGTTTTCAACAAAACACTGGCAATGTTTGTAGTCTAGCCAGCATTTTCTTTTGTACTGTAATGTATTTTAATGTGTATTTTAATGTGTATTTTATATTGCATTAGACAGGGCGCATTTGGAAAAGAGAGCTCTCAATATGTCTTCCCAGTCGAAATAAAGGTTAAATCAAAAATGAAAATGCAGCCTGCATAGACCACCATACATACAGTATCTGAGACGGACTGTGTCTGTTCTGGAAGGACATATGCCCTCCTACATGCTCTCACTGGTCTGGCCATGACACCTTCCCGCCTTCCAACCAAGGCCATGTGATAGACACACAGCGTAGACAATACTGACTGGTGTGTATTGACAGATTTCAGTCTGACAATGGGACCTAGAGTGGGAGTAGCCTGGCAGCAGATCTGTTTGTGCTGTCTTGTCAATTGTCACATGACATAAGCAATAAAGTTCAAACAGTTCTGGGGCCAGCCTAGAAGAAGCTTTTATCCAAAACGCTCAGTTCAGTGAGTCCTTTCACTATGTGACCCCTGGGGGAATCGAACCCACGACCCTGACGGCGCAATGCCCTTACCAGCTGAGCCACACAGTGCTGTCATGATGGACATGTTCCACTTCCAGACCCAGTGGGACTATTGAATGTCCACTACCTAGACACTCTTAATGGGGTTGAGGTCTTAGTGATCGAATGGTTTAGTGTCTGTTGTGGTCTAGTGATCTAATGGTTTAGTGTCTGCTGGTCTGTTGTGGTCTAGTGATCTAATGGTTTAGTGTCTGCTGGTCTGTTGTGGTCTAGTGATCTAATGGTTTAGTGTCTGCTGGTCTGTTGTGGTCTAGTGATCTAATGGTTTAGTGTCTGCTGGTCTGTTGTGGTCTAGTGATCTAATGGTTTAGTGTCTGCTGGTCTGTTGTGGTCTAGTGATCTAATGGTTTAGTGTCTGCTGGTCTGTTGTGGTCTAGTGATCTAATGGTTTAGTGTCTGCTGGTCTGTTGTGGTCTAGTGATCTAATGGTTTAGTGTCTGCTGGTCTGTTGTGGTCTAGTGATCTAATGGTTTAGTGTCTGCTGGTCTGTTGTGGTCTAGTGATCTAATGGTTTAGTGTCTGCTGGTCTGTTGTGGTCTAATGGTTTAGTGTCTGCTGGTCTGTTGTGGCCTAATGGTTTAGTGTCTGCTGGTCTGTTGTGGTCTAATGGTTTAGTGTCTGCTGGTCTGTTGTGGTCTAATGGTTTCGTGTCTGCTGGTCTGTTGTGGCCTGCTGGCTACTTAGTGGCTAATGGTAGTGTCTGCTGGTCTGTTGTGGTCTAATGGTTTAGTGTCTGCTGGTCTGTTGTGGTCTAATGGTTTAGTGTCTGCTGGTCTGTTGTGGTCTAATGGTTTAGTGTCTGCTGGTCTGTTGTGGTCTAATGGTTTAGTGTCTGCTGGTCTGTTGTGGTCGAGCACACAGAGACAGGGCATTACTGCCATGGCTGGATGGCCAACATAACAGTAGCAGCAGATCGGTGGTGGAGAAAGAAGCCTCTCGTTCCAATGTTACTCAAAAACATTGCATTTGAGTGTCGATATGAATCTTGTATATTGATGAGTTATTACTAATTCCATGTGTCTGTACAGGAATAGGTTGGAAGGACTTCGCTAATAACACAGGCTACTATAGTGGCAGGTAGCCTAGTGGTTAAATTGTTGGGTCAGTATCAAAAGGTCACTGGTTCTAATACCTGAGCAGACAAGATGATGAAAATATGTTGATGTGCCCTTGAGCAATGCACTCACACCTAACTTGCTCCAGGGGTGCTATACTACTATGGCTGACTCCATAAAACAACCCATTTCATTGCACCTATCTGGTGTAGGTGACAATTCAACAACAGTACATCATATTGATGTGTATATGGAATAGGTCATGGTGTAGTTTATACTGCACAACTCAACTGCTTCCAGAGGAAACTCTTCTGTGGCAGTAGCCTGAGAGAAGAAGTCAGATATTCCTGAGACTGAAGAAGGAATGTCCAATTCCCTTTTCTGAAGTGTCTATACTTGCCGCTGGTTGCCAAATAAATCCAGCCCAAATCCTGCCTGCCGCTCCGCTCTCATTCCCCTACATGGCTCACTATGAACACACTAAACAACTCTGTCTAACAGTTTTGCTGTGACCTGACAGCCAGAGACAGCATGACAAAGGATCATTGTGAAACAACACACTCACTCATATGCTGTGTGTGTGTGTGTGTGTGCCACTTGAGTTCATGAGTTGACTCGGTGCCCGTAGACTCAGTGTGATAAGTGGGTACATCAGACACTCAGCAACAGGCCTGTGCATGCTGCTACCGGCGGGTGATTTAGACAAGACAAGACATCCAGCCGGCACACTGGCCCACTCATACAGTCAGAGGATATTCATATAGACAGACAACATGGCAGGAAACTAGCCTGGTCCCTGGGCTGTTTGGTCTGTTTTGCTGTCGCCAGGTTGGTGGCAAAACAGCACAATGAGACATGATACCAGGGCCTGTATGTGTCTCAGAGTAATGCTGATCTAGGATCAGTTTCAATACTCCTACTCCAAGATAAACACTACTACCTCCTAGATCAGCACTCCTTCCCCTAGATCAGCACTCCTACCCCCTAGATCAGCACTTACCTCTTAGATCAGCACTCCTACCCCATAGATCAGCACTCCTACCCCATAGATCAGCACTCCTACCCCATAGATCAGCACTCCTACCCCCTAGATCAGCACTTACCTCTTAGATCAGCACTCCTACCTCTTAGATCAGCACTTACCTCTTAGATCAGCACTCCTACCCCATAGATCAGCACTCCTACCCCATAGATCAGCACTCCTACCCCATAGATCAGCACTCCTACCCCCTAGATCAGCACTTACCTCTTAGATCAGCACTCCTACCTCCTAGATCAGCACTCCTACCTCCTAGATCAGCACTCCTTCCCCTAGATCAGCACTCCTACCCCCTAGATCAGCACTCCTACCCCATAGATCAGCACTCCTACCCCATAGATCAGCACTCCTACCCCATAGATCAGCACTCCTTCCCCTAGATCAGCACTCCTACCCCATAGATCAGCACTCCTTCCCCTAGATCAGCACTCCTACCCCATAGATCAGCACTCCTACCCCATAGATCAGCACTCCTACCCCATAGATCAGCACTCCTCCTCCTAGATCAGCACTCCTTCCCTAGATCAGCACTTACCTCTTAGATCAGCACTCCTACCCCATAGATCAGCACTCCTACCTCCTAGATCAGCACTCCTCCTCCTAGATCAGCACTCCTCCTCCTAGATCAGCACTTACCTCTTAGATCAGCACTCCTACCCCATAGATCAGCACTCCTTCCCCTAGATCAGCACTCCTACCCCATAGATCAGCACTCCTACCCCATAGATCAGCACTCCTACCCCATAGATCAGCACTCCTCCTCCTAGATCAGCACTCCTTCCCTAGATCAGCACTTACCTCTTAGATCAGCACTCCTACCTCCTAGATCAGCACTCCTCCTCCTAGATCAGCACTCCTCCTCCTAGATCAGCACTCCTACCTCATAGATCAGCACTCCTACCTTCTAGATCAGCACTCCTACCTCATAGATCAGCACTCATCCTCCTAGATCAGCACTCCTACCTCCTAGATCAGCACTCCTACCTCCTAGATCAGCACTGCTACCTCATAGATCAGCACTCCTCCTAGATCAGCACTCCTCCTCCTAGATCAGCACTCCTCCTCCTAGATCAGCACTTCTCCTCTTAGATCAGCACTCCTACCTCATAGATCAGCACTCCTACCTCATAGATCAGCACTCCTCCTCCTAGATCAGCACTTCTCCTCTTAGATCAGCACTCCTACCTCATAGATCAGCACTCCTCCTCCTAGATCAGCACTTCTCCTCTTAGATCAGCACTCCTACCTCATAGATCAGCACTCCTACCTCATAGATCAGCACTCCTACCTCCTAGATCAGCACTCCTCCTCCTAGATCAGCACTCCTACCTCATAGATCAGCACTTCTACTCTGAGACACTTTATGGATACAGGCCATGGCTAGCAGAAAACTGGGATCCAGGCTTTGACTCACTATAGGTACCTGAAACATTGGTTTAAAGGCCTTCTGTTCAGTTTATGACCTTTCTGGCTGATGTGTGATGTGGGGGCAGGGAGCTGACTGTGGACAAGGCCTGTTTACATGGCAACAGGAAAGTCACAAGGATACTGTACTGACATCAGTGGCTCCTTAGATAAACCATAGAGCAGGGATCATCAACTAGATTTAGGACAATGTTTTCTTGAGCGGATCGTCGGTGGGCCGGAACATAGTTACAAATCATTTGTAGACTGCAAACTGCCTGCAAGAAGCCCAAACAGATAATAACATAATAATTTCAAACCTTGCTTACATTTGTATACGATCATGTCTCTCTGTTATGCGTGGGAATACTTTGTAGCAGATTTCCAAAATTAAAATCACTTGGAGCTGATTTTCTGGTGTTTTTACAGTCTTATGTCCACCAATGAAAATGCCAACAAAAAATGATGATTATTCAAATACATTTTTGTTTGGCTCAGATAACTTGGGCGGCCAAATAAAATCACCTGCCAGTTGGGGAACCCTGCCGTAGAGAATGTGCCTATAAGGCAACTATTGTCCGTCTCTCACTCCCTTTCTTACAAACTAGTCATACTGAATGGATGTCAGTGAATCCTATTTAACATGACTTAGATTACATTGGAATTAATGACTGTAAGTCGCTTTGGATAAAAGTGTCTGTTAAATGGCATATATATATTATATATATTATTACAAACCTAGGCCTCTATCTTCATCATAATATGACTCGGGTGGGGCCTAAATGCTGAATTACCGACAAAGTATTGTAAGCCTGCTATGTTGGTAATCAGTTGAGGTTTGAAGTGCAGGTCTATTCCAACATGTGATGACATTGACTGGAGGGATTAAGGCTAAACAGGATGGAGGACCTTGATGACTCAACAGATCTTCTGAACAACAACTCAACCCAAAGTCCAACCACCATTTGGAAGTGCAAGTGCAGCGAATGACAGGCTGACTATCTGTCTACCTCTTGAGAGACATGTGACATGCCACGCAATGAGTGACATTTTAGAAAGTCGTTATGGCAAAACTTAAATAAATCACTGTTAATGATGCACTATAGCTGAGGGCCAATTGTTTCCGCTGCGGTGATGTGTGTGTGTGTGTGTGTGTGTGTGTGTGTGTGTGTGTGTGTGTGTGTGTGTGTGTGTGTGTGTGTGTGTGTGTGTGTGTGTGTGAGTAATAACCATATGGCATTCTAGATATCACCACATGGGTGTTGTCACACAAACAACTTCTGCTTCTGTGAGGGAGCAGACTGAGCAAACCTCACCATTATAAGCTGTCAATACACAATCACTCTATTGATTATTCTGTTGTAGAAATGAATTGGCAATGAATTAATCATTGCCCGCAAAGCAACATTTGACTAATAGCTTTGTCCTATATACCTGTTCAAGTCAAATGGACTAAGGCTGTAGAATAGACTATCCGACTTTGCTTTCTGATTCTTCTGATTCCATTTAGTGGGAACAATGGACCATGTGGGAGACGTATTGGCCGAGGCCATAGGGGGTTATTCATTTCCATATGATCAGTGTACATCATAGGGCAACAATGAATATCACTTAGTCCTTAAATTGAACATAAACAGCGCATCTCTTGATAGATGTAGGCTGAAGCAGCACAGCTGCAAGCCTTTGATAAATGCAGGATTGATTATTTGTAAAGCGTATTTATAATGGGAAACGTAAACTATTCTTCTGCACGCTGATTATGATGATGTTGCGATGTAAATCTGTTTGGGAGTGGGACACACGCGGCCGGTCCCCACCCATCATTCACGAGTCATTGTTTCCATTTTTTTCCACCCACACCCCTTTTTTCAAAAATAACGGTGCGAAGAGAATGCGAAGAAAGGGAACATTTCTTACCATATTTCGAGTCCGGAGTCGGGTTCTTCTCGTTTAGCTCCATGGTTGAATACTTGGGTGTTCTCGCTGCTGCCTGCTGATCAAATTTTGGACAGTTACCATGGAAATGTCGAAGAAAAAAAACATTGAGCGATTCCCTATTCGCGGTCAAAACCGAACGTACTGTGTGTGGCAAGACCCATCCCAAATCATGATACATTCCATACCACGAGAGAGAGAGACAGTGGCCAATCAGCTATAAAAACTAACAACTGACAGCTTGCTCGGCCAATTAAATAACCCTGAAGGCCGGACCAAAACTATTTATTTCTTGCTGCCACTTCAAAGGAATGTGAAGAAGGGTTGTGCTGTCACACACTGTGAATAGCCTATTTTAATGTAAAATTCATTAGGCAAAATGATTCTTTACAACATGCAAATAAAATATAGAGACTGTAAGTTGTTAAAATTAAAGGAAATCTCTCACAGCTTTGAGTGGAAAAATTTACTTGATAGCAAACAAAATCGAAAAGAATGCAAACAGTAAAAAGGTGCATGCAGTGAAGAGAGGAAGAAAGAGAGCACTTGTGTTAAAATAGCAGAGAGAGAGAGAGAGAGAGAGAGAGAGAGAGAGAGAGAAGGGGTTCTGAGTCTTTTCACCAAAAGAGCAGAAACCCAGGCCTCACCAAAGAAATCAGGAATATAGACATTGTCATCCTGCAAGAAACATGGTATAAAGGAGATGGACCCAATTGTTGCCCTCTAGGTGTTACACAGGGAAGGGGGTATGCTAATTCCCACATTTTTGGGGGTCTTGCCTGTTTTGCATGTAATTTTGTCATTAATGTGTGTCACATATCAGTTTGCAAACAATGTAAAATATATATATATAATGGAGTTAATAGAGCCACATACAAACATGGTCTATTTTTGTTTTCTTGAGTAAGGCAGCTCCATAATGACAGTGTTTCAGCCTAGCTAAGTGCTTTCTGTGGTGGTGGATCAAGCCAACAGAACACACAGAGCTTTACGCCGCGACTGGCTCAGTGTTCTGGCACTCATGGGGACACTACTTCACCTCCAAGTCTAAGGGTAGACCTCGGAAATTCTAGCACTTTGGATGCTGCCATAGAGTTCAATTAGAAGTTCCCATCCAAGAAGGCTCAAGGTCATTGGCCACAGATAAAATGACATCAAATCATGTTATATCTACAGTAGTATTGATTGGACTGATCACATCAACTTCGTACTTTCAAAATCTTAGCTAGCAGTCATCATCATGAATGAAGTCGACAATCTACTAGCAAATCCTTTTTAATCCTTGTCATACAAAGATACATAATGAAGAAAAAGTATAGATGAAATGTATTGGTACTCATCGGGCCATTGGACATAAACATTGCACAACAAGTTGGAAATCGTAAATTCAACAATGAGTGATTTGGAAGGAATCAGTGACAGTGGCTGTGGGGTCCCAATTCTGGGATTTTCCAAATTTAAAATGATAAACGTTCAACATGGTCAATGCTGTCAATAAAGTGTGATTTGTGTCGTGCTCAAAACAACTGTTAACTCGTAACTGCGAAAACTTGACTTCAGTGAGTTCAAGACAACTGAGAGGTCGGGAATAAACAAGCTCCGACTGGGAAAATAAGTTTTGAACGGTCATCCAACTCAGAATTGTAAATCTGGCCTCTTTCTAGAACTACGACCTGAAGATTAATGATGTCATCATATTTCGACTGTGTTTTTTTTTCAGAGGTTCCAGATGTTTGAAAAGCACCATAAATCCAGAGAATGCCAAATTTTGATTGCAAAATTTGCCCACGAAGGACCGCCACACCATCTTCCTGTTCAAGTGAGCACAGCACAACAAGGTGAGTCCAAAAATGTATTGTATGCTGCTGTTAGTAGCCCATGTGCCTCACCCTAATAATTTGGTCTATTTACCCCTCTTAATTTCGCCTACTGTTCTGACTTGGTGGTGCACATGTAGCCTATAGCCTGTTTTAGAGAAAGATTTTAGAGAATATTGTAAGAGCTTTCATTGTGTGTTTATATGCCCCCTTTATTTATTATATGGTTCTGACTTGGTGTACAGGGAGAACACTGTAAGAACGGCCCATGTTCTGAATTCTGTTGCTGTACATTTCAAAAGTGCTTAAAAAATGGTTATATTGACTACGTCTGTCCTAGCTCGCTCATTAATGTCTTAATCGAAATCACGGATTGCCTTTTATCCACTTGTCGTCCCCTTATGCCACAGTTTGTACATCTCAATTGTCATTAGAAACCATATTTGTTTAATAGCAGCTATGTTTTTTTTAAGTCAGTAAATGAAGCTGAATGAACTGTTTCGCTGCCAGACAAGGCTCCGCTGGGACTGCTGTTGGGACAGCTTTATGTAGGCTCTAACAGTTTGTGGGAACCGTTTGTCACCGTTATAGTACAGTTAATGATTTGTTTAGTGTTGTGTTGTGGCTTTGCTGGCATGCATCCCACTTGATTTATTTTTGCACCACCAAGATTTACATGCTAAAATCGCCACTGCAAAGAACTATACCTACCTCGGCCTAAACATCAACACCACAGGTAACTTCAACCAGGCTGTGAACAATCTAAAAGACAAGGCAAGGGCCTTCTACGCCATCAAAAGGAACATAAAACTCGACATCACAATCAGGATCTGGCTAAAAATATTTCAATCAGTTATAGAACCCATTGCCCTCTATGGTTGTGCGGTCTGGGGTCCCCTCAGCAACCAATAATTCACAAAATGGAACAAACACCCCAAAATATACTTTGTGTACAACGTAAAACCCCAAACAATGCATGCAGAGCATTAGGACTATACCCACCAGAAAAGAGCTGTTCAATTATACGACCACCTAAAAGGAAACAATGTCGTCACGTTCCACCACAAAGCTCTCACCTGCAGAGAGACAAACCTAAAGAAAAGTCTCCTCAGCCAGCTGGCTCTGTTCACAAACATTAAACGACCCAACAGAGCTTCAAGACAGCAACACAATTACTTGACACATTGGAAAGAATCAACCAAGAAACAGAGAAAATTGGAACCCTATCTGTCCCTAAACAGAGAGTAAACAGTGGCAGAATACAGGGCCACTGTGACTGACCCAAAATTAAGAAAATCCTTGACTATGTACAGACAGTGAGCATAGCCTTGCTATTGATAGAGGTCGCCGCAGGCAGTGGGCTATGTGCCCACTGTCCACAAAATGAGGTGGAAACTAAGCTGCACTTCCTAACCTTCCAAATGAATGACCACATTAGAGATACATATTTCCCACAGATCACACAGACCCACAAAGAATTTGAAAACAATCAAACATTGATAAACTCCCATATTTGGTAGGTGAAATACTGCAGTGTGCATTCATAGCAACACGATTTGTGGCCCATTGCCTTGAGAAAAGGGCAACCAGTGGAGCACAAACAACATTGTAAATAACACCAATTTCATATTTATCTTCCCCTAATATTCGTACTACAATTATTTTGCACATTGCTAAAACACTGTACATAACTGATAATATAACACTTGAAATGTCTTTATCTTTTTTTAAACCTTTTTCAGTGCAATATTTACTGTCAAATTCAAATCGTTTTTTGTTGATGTTGTTTTGTATCTTCTCACTTTTGTTTATTGTTTATTTCACGTGTTTTGGCAATGTAAACACATGTTTCCCATGCCAATAAAGCCCCTTTCAATTGATTTAAGAGAGAGAGAGATCCTACCTCAGCAACCGTGTAGGCCGGGTGACAAAGCAAATAGAGGCTATTGTGGTCAGCCCTGACAACCCTGTCCTTGCTTTCAGGGGTGTCATGTGGATGAACTATGCCAAGATTCGTCTAACATAACATACCATGAATAATGAATGAGGTTACACTTCTCATATTTAGTTTCCTGGCCTTTGAATGCTTGGAAGTAATCATGTTGCCTAATTAATCATTTCTGCATAATGCATTTTATGTTGTTGTTAATTTGCATTGACAACTGTAATCATTATACACACATTTCATTCAGCAAACCGATCTATTCAAAGTATCGTGTTGAGCTATTTACTTTTTCTATATGAAAATATCCCAACCACACATGTTGTTCACCAAACAAACACATTTAGGCTTATGTCATTAAATTCTGATTAATGCCACATAGCCTAATATCAGTGGCGTAAAGTACTTAAGTAAAAATACTTTAAAGTATTTTTGCTTAATGTAGGGAATTTAGGGAATTTGAAACAATTTATACTTTTACCTTTGATACGTATATTTTTGCAATTACATTTACTTTTGATACTTAAGTATATTTATAACCAAATACTTTTAGACTTTACTCAAGTAGTATTTTACTGGGTGACTTTCACTTTTACTTGAGTAATGTTCTATTAAAGATATCATTACTTTTACTCAAGTATGACAATTGTGTACTTTTTCCACCACTGCCTAATATAAAGCCTACATTTCACTTCTCAATATGTCTAATTGAAAACGTTCAACAAATGTGTTTTTTGTTATGTTTTTTAACAAATATGTGTATGGTTATGGTAAATAAACCCTATAATTGCATAATACTTTTACTATTACACTCCTATACAATTGTGGTCTCTTCGGGCTTGGTTTAAGATACAGTATTTTGAACCTAATCTTCAGAAGCACATGGCCATTTGGCCATTTGTCACCTGTACCTATTTTTTTATAATCTAGTGGTGCATTCACGGCAACTGGGAACTCTGAAATATACGAGGTCAAATAATGACGTCAGTGATCTTCAAGTCGGCCCTCTAGGCCGAGTTGGAATTCCGAGTTGGATGACCGTTCAAAATAATATTTCCCAGTCGCAGATCGTTTTTTCCGAGTTTCCAGTTTTCTTGACCCCACTGAAGTCGGAGATTTACGAATTCGCAGTTGCCAGTTGTTTTGAAGGTGGCATATGACGAACATATTTAACGAATTGGCAAATCAAAAAATTCCGAGTAGCATTTGAACGCGGCATTTATATACTCACAGCCAATGAGATGGGAAGGAAGTGTGCCAACGCCTCTCGGTCCGATGGCTATACATTAGCGCCATTTTGAGTGTGGCATTCTTCACTTTTGGAAAAAGGTCCAAAAAGAAAAATCAATAACAAAAAGTATTTAACCCACACATAACTTTATGAATCATTACACTCTAAATATGTTATAATGCAAATATATATGCATTTGTTTTTATGCTTTAATTGAAAGGTTAACAAAATCAAAGTTTCATAACGCACTCTGTTGCGTAATCTTCTATATCACAGGTGGCGTGTCTATTGGCTTGACTCGCTTATGATGACAAGCTGTCCCCACGCAGCCATTTGACGTCACTTTGCAGCGATTACAAAACAACCAGCTTTGCACGAGATAAGGCCATCATTCGACGTTATCAGATCATCGGAAATAATTATCAGACAAGAACAGGTACAGTAATGATAATATGTTGTGCATGAAGTTGCTCACTGCAATGTTACATTGTTGCGGAGGAAGACTTGTTTTTACTGCTACTGTTTATTTAGAACGTTGTTTTTTTTAAACCTGCTGTTCAACATGTGTTATACAATGTTTTGTAACAGGCTTGTGTAATGAAGGACAGCTACCATAAAACATGACATTTCTTATCTTATTCGTTCAAATAGAGCGATGGAGGAACACCAGGAAAATGATATTAATACAAGAATCTGTACCATAGGATTTTTTTCCTTTTGATTATAACTGTCATTATTGGTACAGTATCTTACAGTATTGTCACTGAAATGCTTCAAATGTGATTTTTGACCATCACATTGTTTTAAATGTCATACATTTTTCTCAAAATAAATAATTCACTTGATAATATGATAATATCATGTTTTGTAAATGTATAATCTTTACTCTCCTTAGTGTACCATTAAATCTGTGTTGTAATTTCTTTCAGACTGTGTACCATGGCTCTCAGAGGTGCTGTGACTCGTTTGCTCTCCAACGCTAGGAAACGTGCTGCAGTCTCAGCCTCCCGGGCACAGGGCACAGCAGCAGCTTCACCAGCCCAAAACGGTGAGTTTACATGTGAGCAATAAATAACATAGAATGGGATTGTATTAAAGTGACATTTTAATACAATCCCATTTTATGTGTCTAGGATGTATTGCTGCTTTTGTGTTGGTCTCGGTTGATGACTTATTGTGCCGTTGACTCTTTCAGAAGCCGAAGTGGTCACCAAGAAGTCAGTAAAAGCACGTAAGTCATTTTTACAAGTTAAACTCGTAAAGCTACAGTATTGGACAAACCACATCTTGTGTACATTACCAATGTATTACATATGTAAACTTAACCGCTAGATGCCACTGGCTACACATACAGACATGGTGTATCATATTATGAAACGTGGTGGTGGACAGTATGACATCACCATGTTTGTGTCACCTCATGTTCTAATTCCCATGGCCCTCTGCAGCCAAGGTGCAGTTTAACTGGCGTGACGCCCTGGAGCTGGACGGCCTGCTGACAGAGGAGGAGGTGATGATCAGAGACTCTTTCAGGACCTACTGCCAGGAGAAACTAATGCCACGCATCATCATGGCCAACAGACACGAACGTAAGCACTGGCACAGTGTGTAAGCACAGACACGGGCTGAGGCATGGTCATGGCCAACAGACACGAACGTAAGCACTGGCACAGTGTGTAAGCACAGACACAGGCTGAGGCATGGTCATGGCCAACAGACACAGGCTGAGGCATGGTCATGGCCAACAGCGACAAGCTGAGGCATGGTCATGGCCAACAGACACAGGCTGAGGCATGGTCATGGCCAACAGACACAGGCTGAGGCATGGTCAGGGCCAACAGACACAGGCTGAGGCATGGTCATGGCCAACAGACACAGGCTGAGGCATGGTCATGGCCAACAGACACAGGCTGAGGCATGGTCATGGCCAACAGACACAGGCTGAGGCATGGTCATGGCCAACAGACACAGGCTGAGGCATGGTCATGGCCAACAGACACGGGCTGAGGCATGGTCATGGCCAACAGACACGGGCTGAGGCATGGTCATGGCCAACAGACACAGGCTGAGGCATGGTCATGGCCAACAGACACAGGCTGAGGCATGGTCATGGCCAACAGACACAGGCTGAGGCACTGACAAATGGCCAGCGGACACGAACGTCAGCACTGACACAAGGCCAACGGAGATAAATGTCAACACTGACACATGCCCAACGGAGATAAATGTCAACACTGACACATGGCCAACGGAGACACACGTAAATACTGACATTTGGCAAACAGACACACATGTAAACACAGGCTGAGGTGCTATTCCTGGAGAGAAGACTTCTCATATCACACAATGAACTTCCCTATAAACTATTTATTCATGCTCACTTTCCCTTTGTTTGTTGTCGTCCCCCCCCCCCCCCACAGATTTCCACCGTGAGATTGTCTCAGAGATGGGAGAGCTGGGTGTCTTGGGGCCAACCATCCAAGGTAAATAATAAAAGAAACATGCATCATCCTGTTATTGATGTGTTCATACTCAATCTTCATGCTCAACTCGATTAGTCCACTAACTGTCCATCTTCCTCAACGTTGTCTCTTCTTCACCCAGGTTATGGTTGTGCCGGAACCAGCTACGTGGCCTACGGGCTCATTGCCAGGGAGGTGGAGAGGGTGGACAGTGGCTACCGGTCAGTCATGAGTGTCCAGTCCTCACTGGTCATGCACCCCATCAACGCCTACGGCACAGAGGATCAGAAGGAGAAGTGGCTACCCAGGCTAGGTAAGCAATAACTACTATATGTTCCATAGTAAAATGACACATAGTATAGCAACTAGATCTGGGCGATATGGAAAAAAATCCATATCCTGATAAATTGAAGTATCACAATAACAATAAATTCATAACATTAATGTGCGCCAGTTACTTTTTTACATTACCCTTAAAACTACTACTACTTTAGATGTTGTAGCTATCGATTGAAGAAAGGAAAAACCCGCACTCACTCAGCTATCAATTGTCCCATTAGCAATAGCCCATATTAGCACTTACTTCATTTCAAACTTCTTATCGTTATTATCGATATCAATGTCCTCAATAAATGGTTGGTTCGGTCAGTATCAATAATTTTCGGTTTAGAAACTGTGTTGGGTCTCAGTTCATAAGTATTAATAAAAATAACATAGATGAACAAACAACAAGTGTTTATAGATAGTTAATATTGGCACATAGACAAAGGTCTAAGTTGTTGTACAAAGTAAATGTGGTACGAAAGTGAGAATGAAACTAATGCAGACTGAAGCAGAGCTCATATTCCAGTTCGATAAGGCCTCTTCATAATCCCATCTCTCTCTGTAATGCTGCAGCTCGTGGGGAGATCTTGGGCTGTTTCGGCCTGACTGAGCCCAACCACGGCAGTGACCCCGCGGGCATGGAGACCAAGGCCAAATACAACCCCTCCAGTAGCACCTTCACCATCAGCGGAGCCAAGACATGGTAAGGTTCTTCTAACCTGGGTACCAGTCGGCATGTATGTCTGACTGGGGAGGTTCTAGTCTGGGTTACCATACGTTTCTGCTTTAGTTCATTTCTTTGATAGGCCAGGCTAGGTAGGTAGAGTAGTTATGAGTAGTTATGAGGAGACATATCCC
>NC_088216.1:19065364-19207864 GCF_036934945.1 Oncorhynchus masou masou
AAAAGAGCATGGTCAGCAGCACTCACACACCTCTGCTCCCAATGCCAGTGGGTTCAGAGAGAGACTGAGGTATGTATTTTATTCAAACAGAGCAAATGTTGTTTGAAAAGAAGTGGAGCAACCGTAAAGCTGTCCAACTATCTAAGACCAATTTGATCATGACGTTTGGACTTACGTGAACACCCTTCAGTTGAGTTATTACAGTCATCACCCCTTGTCAGAGCCTGGCCTTTTTGAGTCAATTAAATTTGAACACTGGCAAATGCTTTCTCCCTGATTCTTAACTGCAGTGCAGTGAAATAGCCTAGTCGCCAGAGGGCAGCATGTACAAGGATAAATAGATGATTTGGACCTTCAATGCTAATGCTGAGACCCAATGATCAATATAGCAAAAGCCTTGAAAGATTTAACAGATTGGCATCAATATGTACAAACTACAGGAAAACTAATCCAAAATGTTATTTATTCTTTAAATGAACACACAAAAACAAAACAAAAAAAATCATACAACATCCTTTATTTATTAAAATACATTATTCTCCTTCATGCTACATTCAGGCAAACTCATAATGCCAAAGTTGTTTTCTAAAACTCAACCTGAACTCATCCATCCACCAAACATGAGCTATAAAACCTGCCAGTCTGTATCCACACCTCAGCCATCCATCCTATTGTACATGGTCAATATCTAGCCCTTACGAAGGACTACATCTGAGTAAATTGTAATTTGACAGAATTGAACTGCTAAAGTAGAAGTATTGTAAAATAAATCAATGTAGTCCTTAATTTAAGGGCTCGGTCATATATATACACACAGGTCAATTGTGACCGTCTATTTCAAATCATCTCTTCCACTAGGGCTAATCCTCCTCGCCGCTGTCATTTTGGTCATCGTCGATGTCCCTGCGTGGCAAGACAGTGCGGTACAGAGACGTCCCTTTAGCCTGGATGAAGGTGAGGGTCATCTTGTGCTTGGTTACCTTCAATACAATACAACTTTATTGACCCCCTCCTCCAGAAACAGGAAAATGTACGTCTTAAATGGCACCCTATTCCCCATGTAGTGCACTATTGATCAGAGACTATTGAGAATAGGCTGCCATATGACACATCCAAAGTCAGTCTACAAGTATCAAAACCACAAACAGTATACAGATACGACAATTCATTAAACCAGTAGAATGGACAATTATATTTATGACTGACCTCTCCGTGGACAAAGCCTCCCAGGGTAGAGGCCTGGCCTGTAAAAAACTTGAGGGTGTCTTTGGGGACATGATGCCAGTGACGCGTGTCTGGGTCCAGGAAGTTACCGCACCGCTCACAACATAGCCCACACCAGACTCCTTCAGGTACTGAGGAGAGAATGGGGGGTCAGTCAGGGTCATGTTTGGAAGAGCGCAAACATTTTAAAACAGAGCCACTAACTGAAAATATTTTTTAATTGTGTTGAACATTTTTCTACAGTTTGCCATTCCAAACAATACTATTATGCAACTTAAAAACAGCTTAAGTATTCATCCCTTTTTTTCAATTTTCACCTAAAATGACAGACCCAAACCTAATGTAGCTCAGGCCCTGAAGCAAGGATATGCATATTCATGGTACCATTTGAAAGGAAACACTTTGAAGTTTGTGGAAATGTGAAAGAAATCTAGAAGACTATAACACAATAGATCTGGTAAAAGATAATACAAAGAAGAAAAAAAAGAAGTTATTTTGTATTTTTTTGTACCTTCATCTTTGAAATGCAAAAGGCCATAATGTATTTCTTTATTAATAACTTTGTTCAAAATTGTGCACTCTCCTCAAACAGAATGGTATTATTTCACTGTAATAGCTACTGTAAATTGGTCGGTGCAGTTAGATTAACAAACATTTAAGCTTTCTGCCAATATCAGATATGTCTATGTCCTGGGAAATGATCTTGTTACTTACACCCTCTTGCTAATCGCATTAGCCTACGTTAGCTCAACCGTCCCGTGAAAGGACACTGATCCCGAGGAGTTTTAACATTATCCATCAATAAATCGAGAACGCTAAAGTGACACGCTAAAGTAAACAATCCATCTTCCATATGGCCTTCCTTTATCTAACAGCAACCCTCTGGTTGATAGAATAGAATAGTTGAGGAGAAGACTATGCTAAATTAAGTTTCAAAACCTCCGCAAACCTGCAGGTTGTGATCGTGACCACAGAAGTATGCAGTGGCCTTGTGCTTGACCAGAAGGGGGCGTAGTCTCTTCAGGAGGCACTCTGTGGGGCCGTGCTCAGACACTGACCACACGGGTAGTGACCAGCCACAAGCAGGAAGTCAGCCTTGGACTGGGCCATCCTCTTTTTGCAGCCAGGTCAGCTGGTAGGTGGATACAGTAAATTAAGACTTAGTTCTTGATCATTTCCTCTATTACATTGTTTTTGGGATTTCTGATGGAGAATTTGTCAGCAGTTGGAATTAATTAACCATAAGGACAAGAAGAATAACAAGTGTAAAAAGTACATCCAGTTGCAACAATAGTCAGGTTGACAGGGTCGGTGGAACAAAGTCAGTCAATAGAATCTCAAATCTTAAAGTGACTTTAAAAGTTCAAGCCAAAAACATTTTATTTAACAAAGCCCAGAATAATCTGTGTACCTGTCGGTTGGCCTCAATGGTGCTGGAGGGTCCGCGAGGCTTCTCATCATCGTAGTCGTCAGAGTTACCACACAGCATCACTGTATCCAGCATCATGATGCTCAGCGTGCGCTTGGTGTTGGGGATATGGAAGTTCAGCTCGTAGTAGTAGTGAGGGAACCGCCTGAGGGGGATTGAGGCTCAATGAATGAAGACTGATCAATGAAGGTTAAGATAGAAACAACTCAGTGAAACAGTCTGCATCCCAAATGGCACCCTAATCCCAACATAGTGTACTATTTTAGACATTTGGGATTCAGACTAGGGTTATGCAATGAAAAGACTGATTCTGCTGCATGATAAAACATTCATGATGAACAGATATGAAAAACCTTAAAGGTTTTATGCTGTCAAAGACTTGCATAAGGTCTAAGCAAAGACAGTGGATAAATGAAGATGTTCCACTCAGGCCATTTACCAATGAAAAATGGGTCACAGTTCCGTTCTGCTGAAGGAGTGGCTGTTGCATAGGCACCAATGCATTATCAGCTGGGTCTTGTCTGCTTAGTTCATGAACCAGACAAGAGGTGCGAGTGAGATGTCTCGCTCTGTCTCTGGTATAAGTGTCCGTTTCTTACCATCTGTCAGACTTGCGGCTGTAGTCGATCTGAGCCTTGACGTTGCCGCGTGGTCGTGGTTTCCAGCCAGGATGTACCAGGGAATGTTGAGAGAGTCAGCCGTGTACACGTGCTCAAAGGTATCCTGAGAGGGCAAAGGTCATTTTAGATTGATAAACAAGTGCATTCCGTTTGCAAACCATACACATTTAAAATTCCTCAAGATGTAACACAGACACAGCAACTAACAATTAGGATCAGAAAACATTCACAGCAAAGAAAGTAAGGATATTTGATCCATTCTGCCATAGCTGGAGTAACTCTGCTTAACAACTGACCTGGAATCTTGGGGAATCTGCACTGTTCACTCCAGAGTAGTAGAAGTTATCACCCAGGGCAAGAACAAAGTCTGCGCCCATCTGCTCTGCTATCTTGCCCATCTCCCAGGCTGTAGCCTTCTCCACCGGTGTGATGTAGGGAGGGTAGGGCACCCCGCCCCAGTCCCCAAGAGCCAGGAACCGGATGGACGTTTGGTTCTCTGGGGAGAAACCACCATACATGTAGAATTATAGACATTTAACTTTTAACCAAATAAATGTACAGTTCAAGTGTACAAGGCCCATGCAGGAATCAAACCCATTACATCCTCCAACAAACACATAGCGTCCCCAGAAAATGTAGTTTATATACACAATTTACTATAACAGATTGATTTGTAGCCAAATGGGATGCATCAGTGGAAGTGTAACTGAAAAGCAGTGGAGACTGGTGGGAGGAGCTATAGGAGGACAGGCTCATTGTAATGTCTGGAATGAAATCAATGAAACAGCGTCGAACATGAGTTTTCCATATATTTGATACCATTCCATTTATTCCAATCGAGCCATTACATGACACCCGTCCTCTTATAGCACCTCCCACCACTGTTCTAAATGTACATACTACTGCTTTGCTCCAGGTCCTGGAAGGTAGTGGGGAGGCAGTGGACCACAGGAAGGGCAGTCAGCAGGAGGGTGAACAGGGGAAGGGCCATCTGAAGGACAAAAACAATTCATGATAACTTGCTTTGGTTTTATTTGACAAAATCCAAGTCCAATGTTAGGACCACAGAATAACTGAAAATACTCTGATATGGCACTACAGATTGTAGCATTTTCCATGACAAAGCACAAACTGCAGATTGAAACTAAAACATGCAAACACTGCCAACTCAGAACAAGCAATAACCTTACATTGCACCAACTAAGCAAGAAAACTACCACAAGTAACCAAGGCTCTCACATGTGTTGACAGACTCATTCTCTATCTTCCCCAGAGTAAGCACCACTTGTAAATTCAAAATGGCTGCTTATTGATTGTTTAGTGAGTTGACCAATCCCAGCTGGGACTCGCTGTTGCCAATCAGAGTTCTAGTACCACTGTGGCAGGGAAGAGAGTAACACAACTTGTCAGAGTTGACCATTCATAGCCGGTTAGGATAATTAGGTTAATGTTAGGGTTAGCTAAAACGCTAACAAATTCAACTTTTGAATTCAATTTGACATAAGCTGTATCCGGTCGAACCATGACCCAGGGAAGGGTCATGTCTCGTGATCTCATCTCTCTCATGCCCGTTGCATTAGAAGTGTCAAAGAATGAATCTAGCAGAAGTTTTGTAACTAACAAACTATTTTAAATAACCTACAACTCACCTACAGAACTACTTCTCCAAAACCTAGATACAGAGCAGTCAACTTTACATCAAAATAAAACAGAAAATGCAGATCTATTTAGCAAAAAAACAAATAGCCAGCCATATTCCTTATGAAAAATCCTGAAAGTGCTGTTTCTACTACACTGAAACCCTACAGGTTGATAAGAATGTCATGTAAATACACTCACTGTGATAAGTGATGGTGGTGAGGTGTCCTACTGCAGCCGTGTCAACACTAGTCTGTCTAGTCAGTCTCCACTCCTCTTTTATCAGCTCCTGTCTGTCTGTCCTGATAGAACCAAGGTAACCCGGGGCCAACCCCCAGCCACAACCCCCGCCCCGCCCCACCCCCAGCCACAACCCCCAGTCACAACCCCCGCCCCACCCCCAGGCCAGTCTGTGATCAAACCCAGACCACAACCTTGCCACTGGAGCATGACAGTTGCTCACACCCTTGACCCCGAGTCAGTCTTGGGACCAGAGAAGGAGTGCTGGCAGCATGTGACTGACATTGTTTTTAAAAGCTAATGATCAGACTCCACATTTTCCACCTCAGTGTTAATCAGTGTTTCTCCTTATCTCTCAAGCTTCCTTCTTCCCCCCTCTCCTCTGTTTGCTCTTTCTCTCCTTATCCTCTGTTCACCGGTATCTTGAAGGCTTGATGGATTGCTTTTGAGCAAAGGGTCTTCTTCCTTTTCTTGGAATGCCACCCCCCAATCATATGTTTACAATGCTACATGTCCACCTCATATATTTACAATGTAACATGCTTATAAATCACAGCTAGTTTCACTTCACTGATGTTAACTACTGTACATTTACCTCTATGACCCCACCAGGCCCCACCTAGCAGCATTGTGTGACCTTGCCATATTCATTCATCTGTCAATGTTTGGGCAGATTCTCAGAAACATGACCTGAGGTCCTGAGTTCAAAAGAGCTGCACATCAATGATCTAACATGTCAAAACACAGATTATCCATTATATTGACCAGATACTCAATTGGCGCTCTATTCCACAATGTAGAAAATAGTAAATAAATTAAAACACTTGAATATGGTCCAAACTAGGTGTCCAAACTTTTGATTGGTATGGTCTATCTATATATCTACACACACACACGTATGTAGCAGCATTGTATAGATACAGTGCCTTGCGAAAGTATTCGGCCCCTTGAACTTTGCGACCTTTTTGCCACATTTCGGCTTCAAACATAAATATATAAAATTGTATTATTTTGTGAAGAATCAACAAGTGGGACACAATCATGAAGTGGAACGACATTTATTGATATTTCAAACTTTTTTAACAAATCAAAACTGAAAAATTGGGCGTGCAAAATTATTCAGCCCCTTAAGTTAATACTTTGTAGCGCCACCTTTTGCTGCGATTACAGCTGTAAGTCACTTAGGTATGTCTCTATCAGTTTTGCACATCGAGAGACTGAAATTTTTCCCATTCCTCCCTCCTTGCAAAACAGCTCGAGCTCATTGAGGTTGGATGGAGAACATTTGTGAACAGCAGTTTTCAGTTCTCTCCACAGATTCTCGATTGGATTCAGGTCTGGACTTTGACTTGGCCATTCTAACACCTGGATATGTTTATTTTTGAACCATTCCATTGTAGATTTTACTTTATGTTTTGGATCATTGTCTTGTTGGAAGACAAATCTCCGTCCCAGTCTCAGGTCTTTTGCAGACTCCATCAGGTTCTCTTCCAGAATGGTCCTGTATTTGGCTCCATCCATCTTCCCATCAATTTTAACCATCTTCCCTGTCCCTGCTGAAGAAAAGCAGGCCCAAACCATGATGCTGCCACCACCATGTTTGACAGTGGGGATGTGTGGTCAGGGTGATGAGCTGTGTTGCTTTTACGCCAAACATAACGTTTTGCATTGTTGCCAAAAAGTTCAATTTTGGTTTCATCTGACCAGAGCACCTTCTTCCACATGTTTGGTGTGTCTCCCAGGTGGCTTGTGGCAAACTTTAAACAACACTTTTTATGCATATCTTTAAGAAATGGCTTTCTTCTTGCCACTCTTCCATAAAGGCCAGATTTGTGCAATATATGACTGATTGTTGTCCTATGGACAGAGTCTCCCACCTCAGCTGTAGATCTCTGCAGTTCATCCAGAGTGATCATGGGCCTCTTGGCTGCATCTCTGATCAGTCTTCTCCTTGTATGAGCTGAAAGTTTAGAGGGACGGCCAGGTCTTGGTAGATTTGCAGTGGTCTGATACTCCTTCCATTTCAATATTATCGCTTGCACAGTGCTCCTTGGGATGTTTAAAGCTTGGGAAATCTTTTTGTATCCAAACCGGCTTTAAACTTCTTCACAACAGTATCTCGGACCTGCATTTATACGGAGACTTGATTACACACAGGTGGATTGTATTTATCATCATTAGTCATTTAGGTCAACATTGGATCATTCAGAGATCCTCACTGAACTTCTGGAGAGAGTTTGCTGCACTGAAAGTAAAGACGCTGAATAATTTTGCACGCCCAATTTTTCAGTTTTTGATTTGTTAAAAAAGTTTGAAATATCCAATAAATGTCATTCCACTTCATGATTGTGTCTTGTTGTTGATTCTTCACAAAAAATACAGTTTTATATCTTTATGTTTGAAGCCTGAAATGTGGCAAAAGGTTGCAAAGTTCAAGGGGGCCGAATACTTTCGCAAGGCACTGTAGATATCTATATTGATGACTTTTTCAATGCTACTTTAAACTTATCCAATCACAGCTGTGAAACACAGGAGGGACTTACATGGTCTACATGTTTGCAGCAGACACAATCACAGTTCAATAGAAAATGCTGGTGGCGAGTGATTGATCCGTTTGTTAAACTCAAATAGTGTTTTTTTCTCAAATTTGCCAGGATGTTACCTGTCCTACTTATATCGGTAGACTCAGAACAACATAAACATTACAAAAACGTACATTAGATCAAATAAGCCACAGCAGCAAATAAGCCATTACATTTTTTGTTAACCAAATTCGACACTCATTGACCTCCACACAAAAACGACTGGCTTGGCGAGGAAAAAACACCACCTGATGGAGAAAACAGATTTTGGGCCGTTATCCCTCTCGCGTCACCTCTTCCTCTCTGCTCAAACTGATTCCATGTTAAGCTGTGGGTTCTTTCCTCCTTTTACTTGATTGATGTTATTAAAGGTCACTAATTAGTAAGGAACTTGCCCCACCTGGTAGTCTAGGTCTTAAACAACAAAAACAGCAGACAATAGGCCCTTCATAGAATGAGTTTGACACCCCGTAAGTAGTAGAACAGGACAGAGAATATGTATGGAGGTTTATCAGAATTGTGGGAAAAAGCTGTGAATAAAACAATATTGCATGTATATGGGGCTACATTTAATGTAAAATGTACACCACAATGGATGTTTTTCCATTTATGTCATATGGTTTTTGAAGAATGATTAACTGATAGTTGTAAGTTACAAATAAACTATTCTAGCTATAGTACATACAGTGGGGTATGGTAGGCCAGGCTCTAGAACCACAATGATGAAGTGCATTCAGTGGCTATTGGCTAAGAGTAGAAAATAAAGCATAGCATACCTTCAGAGAAAGCATTTGGGTCATTGGCTCACAATGCATGAGCCATAATCGGCATCGTAATGTTACTTGTGATGAACATCCCTGGTATTTTAAAGTGATGCTCAAGATGAGCATAGTCTTTCTAGGGATTTAAAATGTAACCACTGCCAGTCAGGTCAACTATAGGATTTAGTCTATATTTAATACAGAACTAAAGATAATAAATAACAAGTTGGCTCGCAGCATGAAAACATGTGAGGGGATTGGTCGCCATGTGGAGAAGCCTAAACACAGACATGGGTTCAATAACTACTTGATACCTTTCAAATACATTGAGCGTTTGCTTTAGGCTGCCTGGAGTTTGAGTTTGCACTTTTGGGACATTTCTATTGTTTGCATTGCAACAGGCAAGCTTAATCAAACACAGATAAAAGTATTTGAAATTATTTAAAATAGTATTTAAACCCAGGTCTGAAAAACAGTGGTCAGTGTATGTAAATTATGACATTTTGCTCCAAAATAAAAGTAATTTATTCTTACAAACAACCAGATACAAGCCTTTTACCGAAACCTTCCAATGAAACAGCAATTAACACATTTCCATTGCTCTTTCACATAAAAATCCAAGTTACTGTCAACTTGTTGTTTTTTTTACCACACTGCTGGTTAATATAATAACAGTTAAAACATAAGTGATTCAAATGAAAAATCGAAAATAAAAATGTAAAGAAAACATGTCTTTGAAATAAGAACAGATTCTCCGTTTACATTCACATTCAACCTCGGGTGGCTTGACAACAGAAAAACAGAAAAAGTCTAAAAAAGAAGCAGAAAAAAAAAAGAAAGAAACTTGAACAAAACAAGACATCTATGACCCAAGATAGCATCATCCTGAAAGCGCTATTATTATCATCTCCTTCTTGTAATCCCTATACAGAACTGAACTACTTGTTAGACACATGTAGGTTACATTTACCACATGGTAAAAAAAAGAAATAGATAGTCTGGTTTATGAAATAAAGTGATGGTGAAAATGACTTGAGGGTTTAGGATTCATCAATATTAGATCCATATAATGAAAGTAGAGAAAGACACGAGGGTCTTCTTTTCCGCTGGGGGAATGCTTTGGAGGGTTGGTGGGGGCTTGAGAGAGGGACGTGGTGTGTGTGTGGTACCCCTATTTGTACTGATAGTTCATGTTTCCGTATGCCGTGGGGTAGGAGGTCTGCTGGGTCTGGGGAGTAGCAGCCGCCCCATAGCCCTGGGAGGAGGCGTTCCCATACATGCTGAAGCTCGATTGGTTGCCGTAGCCTACGGACCAATGAAACATCAATAAGAACAAGGAATTAAATAATCAACCAATCAGATGCTCTACTAACACTCTTTAAACCATTATTAAGACCACATTTGGATATCAAGTGACTAAAGACAGAACCAATATCAGAAATAATACCAGATAAAAATCTATATATTAGTATACACACACATACAGTGCCTTCAGAAAGTATACCCACTCCTTGACCCTTTTCACATGTTGTTGTGTTACAGCCTGAATCTAAAATCGAATAAACATGAATTTGTTTGTCACTGGCCTATACACAATACCCTATAATGTCAAAGTGGAATTATGTTTTTAGAAATGTAAACATTTGAAGAGCTGAAATGTCTTGAGCTAATAAGTATTCAACCCCTTTGTTATGACAAGGCTAAATTACATTCCAGTATTTAATAAGTTGCATGGACTCACTGTGTGCAATAATGGTGTTTAACATGATTTTTGAATGACTTCCTCATCTCTGAACCCCACACATTATTATCATCATCATCTGTCAGAACACTTTCTGAAGGCACTGTTACGTCGAGCAGTTACCGGTATATGAATGCGTGTATGAGTGTGTGTGGCGGTAGGGGCCCCCTTTGGCCCCTTATATAGATTTCCACTCACCGAATCCCCACTCACCGTAACTGTACATTTGGCCCCCGGTGACAGAGCTGGGGTAGGCTGTACTGTACATAGAGTAGTCCACCTGTTGTTGCTGGGTCTGTTGGGCTTGAGACTGAGCTGCAGTCAGCAGACTCTTCTTATCCCCTCCATAGCCATAACTATAGGGGCTCTGCTGGTCCAGGGGAGGGGGCACCGACTGGTAGTCACCCAGGGAAGATGCACCGACCTGGGCTTGGGCGGTCATGGCGGCCGAGGTGGCGGAGGCGGTTATGGCCGGTGTGGTGTAGGATGATTCGGGGTAGAAGGTGCCGTAGCCGGTGGTGTTGCCGCTGGCATCTGCTTCTGTGGAGGCATCACCGGTGGAGGTGGTTGTTGTGGAAGCAGCCTCTGTTGCACCCATACTGTACAGATTGTCTGAGGGAGAGATGGACAATGAAGTTACGATAGTGTGATTGGTGAAAGGGGGACATTTAGTATTGGTTGGAGGGAACACTTAGCAAATGCTTTGAAGTGGATATCTTTTGAGAAAAACTGAGAAATGTATAGTGATCTCAGCCAAACAACTTCAAATAGGAAGTAAAAATACTGTTTATTTTCCTTTTAATTTGTCTTATTATACACAGCTCAAAAAATAAAGGGAACATTTAAACAACACAATGTAACTCCAAGTCAATCACACTTCTGTGAAATCAAACTGTCCACTCAGGAAGCAACACTGATTGACAATATATTTCACATGCTGTTGTGCAAATGGAATAGACAACAGGTGGAAATTATAGGCAATAAGCAAGACACCCCCAATAAAGAAGTGGTTCTGCAGGTGGTGACCACAGACCACTTCTCAGTTCCTATGCTTCCTGGCTGATGTTTTGGTCACTTTTGAATGCTGGCGGTGCTTTCACTCCAGTGGTAGCATGAGACGGAGTCTACAACCCACACAAGTGGCTCAGGTAGTGCAGCTCATCCAGGATGGCACATCAATGCGAGCAGTGGCAAGAAGGTTTGCTGTGTCTGTCAGCGTAGTGTCCAGAGCACGGAGGCACTACCAGGAGACAGGCCGGTACATCAGGAGACGTGGAGGAGGCTGTAGGAGGGCAACAACCCAGCAGCAGGACTGCTACCTCCGCCTTTGTGCAGGGAGGAGCACTGCCAGAGCCCTGCAAAATGACCTCCAGCAGGCCACAAATGTGCATGTGTCTGCTCAAACGGTCAGAAACAGACTCCATGAGGGTGGTATGAGGGCCCAACGTCCACAGGTGGGGGTTGTGCTTACAGCCCAACACCGTGCAGGACGTTTGGCATTTGCCAGAGAACACCAATTTTTGCAAATTCGCCACTGGCGCCCTGTGCTCTTCACAGATGAAAGCAGATTCACACTGAGCACGTGACAGACGTGACAGAGTCTGGAGACCCTGTGGAGAACGTGCAACATCCTCCAGCATGATCGGTTTGGCGGTGGGTCAGTCATGATGTGGGGTGGCATTTCTTTGGGGGGGCCGCACAGCCCTCCATGTGCTCGCCAGAGGTAGCCTGACTACCATTAGGTACCGAGATGAGATCCTCAGACCCCTTGTGAGACCATATGCTGGTGCGGTTGGCCCTGGGTTCCTCCTAATGCAAGACAATGCTAGACCTCATGTGGATGGAGTGTGTCAGCAGTTCCTGCAAGAGGAAGGCATTGATGCTATGGACTGGCCCGCCCGTTCCCCAGACCTGAATCCAATTGAGCACATCTGGGACATCATGTCTCACTCCATCCACCAACGCCATGTTGCACCACAGACTGTCCAGGAGTTGACGGATGCTTTAGTCCAGGTCTGGGAGGAGATCCCTCAGGAGACCATCCTCCACCTCATCAGGAGAATGCCCAGATGTTGTAGGGAGGTCATACAGGCACGTGGAGGCCACACACACCACTGAGCCTCATTTTGACTTGTTTTAAGGACATTACATCAAAGTTGGATCAGCCTGTAGTGTGGTTTTCCACTTTAATTTTGAGTGTGACTCCAAATCCAGACCTCCATGGGTTGATAAATTTGATTTCCATTGATAATTGTGTGATTTTGTTGTGAGCACATTCAACTATGTAAAGAAAAAGTATTTAATAAGAATATTTATTCATTCAGATCTAGGATGTGTTATTTTAGTGTTCCCTTTATTTTTTGGAGCAGTGTACATTATTATTATTATTATGACAAATGCTCAACATTGTGTTGCAGCCCAGCCCTATCATTTAAGTCAACATGATGGAGAGAGATGCTAGGGTTTAAATAAAAGAAGCAATGTGTAAGTGTTAAGACTCAACTTAGAGGCCAAGGAGGACAGAAAGCAAAGCTAGCAGACAGGGCCCTCTTATCCCACTTCTGGGGCCCCATTCCTCCCTTCTTTGAAGTAGGCCTAATCACTAATTCAATCATTACACATGATTATACAGGTGATGCAAGGGGGGCACATGGCTATCTAATTCATGGATTTCTAGTGATTATACTTGAAGGAAGGAAGTACTTTTGAAGGAATTAAAATGGGTACCAGTGACTCAATAGACTATAGTGGCTATAGAATAGATAAGGCTAAATAGATAAGTTACCAAACACAAATGAACACACCTAACCTATCACTCATTAGTTCCCTTGACAACAGTGTGGAGAAGACACTTACGATAACCAGAGCCAGCACTGCTTCCATAACGGTAGCTTGCTGTTAACAAGAAAAGAGATATACATTGATTACCTTAACGCAAAGGAGCCCAAAAGAGTTGGACGATTTCCTAACAAGCTCTCTAGAACAGTCCGACTAAAGGCTTATTGTCTAATCATTAACTTATTTACTAAATAATCTAAAATAAGCCACATTTGAATGATTTTCTGACAACCTCATCTCTGTGAGAACATGCTCTTAAAGACCTTAAGGCCCGTCTAGATCCTGAGAGACAGTCCAAGTGAAGCGTCCTACTTTGGTTGTAGCTGCTGCCAGTCGTAGGCTTTCCTCGACCCCTGCCTCGCCCACGGCCCCGGTTGTTAGGCTCCGTGTCGGTTGGAATGCCTCGAATAGTGCCAAAGCCTGGGATATGCTGTTGAGGGAGGGTCAAAGGTCACTAAAGGGTTCCTAATCATGGTGTGTGTGTGTGGATTAATTAATGGCTATTCCTAGTCATGATTCTATAGTATTGTGAGGTGCATTACAGTGTGTGTACGAAAGATAAACTCAGCACAAAAAAAAGAAACGTCCCCTTTTCAGGACCCTGCCTTTTAGTTTGTAAAATTCCAAATAACTTCACAGATCTTCATTGTAAAGGCTTTAAACACTGTTTCCCATGCTGGTTCAATGAACCATAAACAATTAATGAACATGGACCTGTGGAAAGGTCGTTAAGACACTGACAGACGGCAATTAAGGAAATTAAGGTCACAGTTATGAAAACTTAGGACACTAGAGGCCTTTCTACTGACTCTGAAAAACACCAAAAGAAAGATGCCCAGGGTCCCTGCTCATCTGCGTGAACGTGCCTTAGGCATGCTGCAAGGAGGCATGAGGACTGCAGATGTGGCCAGTACAATAAATTGCAATGTCCGTACTGCGAGACACCTAAGACAGCACGGACAGCTGATCGTCCTCGCAGTGGCAGACCACATGTAACAACACCTGCACAGGATCGGTACATCTGAACATCACACCTGTGGGACAGATACATGATGGCAACAACCACTGCCCGAGTTACACGAGGAACGCACAATCCCTCCATCAGTGCTCAGACTGTCTGCAATAGGCTGAACTGAGGGCTTGTAGGCCTGTTGTAGGGCAGGTCCTCACCAGACATCACCGGCAACAACGTCGCCTATGGGCACAAGCCCAGTCGCTGGACCAAACAGGACCGGCAAAAAGTGCTCTTCAGTGACGAGTCGCGGTTTTGTCTCACCAGGGGAGATGGTCGGATTCGTGTTAATCATCGAAGGAATGAGCGTTACACCAAGGCCTACACTCAGGAGCAGGATCGATTTGGAGGTGGAGGGTCCGTCATGGTCTGGGGCAGTGTGTCACAGCATCATCGGACTGAGCTGGTTGTCATTGCAGGCAGACATCCTCCTCCCTCATGTGGTACCCTTCCTGCAGGCTCATTCTGACATGACCCTCCAGCATGACAATGCCACAAGCCATACAGCTTGTTCTGTACATGATTTCCTGCAAGACAGGAAGGTCAGTGTTCTGCCAAGGCCAGCGAAGAGCCCAGATCTCAATCCCATTGAGCACATCTGGGACCTGTTGGATCGGAGGGTGAGGGCTAGAGCCATTCCCCACAGAAATGTCCCGGGAACTTGCAGGTGCCTTGGTGAAAGAGTGGGGTAACATCTCACAACAAGAACTGGCAAATCTGGTGCAGTCCATGAGGAGATGCACTGCAGTACTTAATGCAGCTGGTGGTCACACCAGATACTGAATGTTACTTTTGATTTTGACCCCCCCAATTGTTCAGGGACACATTATTCCATTTCTGTTAGTCACATGTCTGTGGAACTTGTTCAGTTTATATCTCAGTTGTTGAATCTTATGTTCATATAAATATTTACACGTTAAGTTTGCTGAAAATAAACACAGTTGACAGTGAGAGGACATGTCTTTTTTTGCTGAGTTTATATCATGTCTTACCATGGAAGTGTATGTGACTGGTTTCTTCTTCTTGGGGTCAGAGTGAGGGTTATAGTAGGGCCCCGCCCCCTCTGGGAAAAGTTTGTCCAAAGCAGCTAAGGCTGCGTAGGCTTTGGCCTCCTTCTTGTTGGAGCCTCGACCTTTGAACTTCTGTCCATCTACCTCCACCTGTGAGTGGCGGAGGTGGTAACACAGAGACACATGCTGGTTACTGTGTTTCCACATCCTGCTCTCTCAACTACATCTGGGCCCATATTCATAAAGCGTCTCAGAGTGGTAGTGCTGATCTAGGATCGTAATGAATAAGATTCTACATAAACATGGGGGACCTGATCCTAGATCACTACTTTGACTCTGAGATGCTTTGTTGAAACGAGCCCCGACCTTACTGGTTATTCATCTACTGTAGTTTCCAAATCCTTGCGCAACGAATCAATAGAATTGTCCCAAGCGTGCAAACCCCGCCCATCTGCCACTGACTGACCTCCATGACGAAGCACTTGTCATGGCTGCCCCCGGTCTCAGCAGAGAGCTCGTACTTCAGGCTGCGTCTCTTCTCGTTCAGCTCCATCACAGGGTTCTTCCCGTGCTTAGTGAGGATGGGACCGTTCTGATAGTATGGAAGACATAGCAGAACAGTCAAGTCCAATGATCATCATCAACAACAACTCTATTGCAACATAACTGCTTTATGAAAGTATACTGTGAGATTCTGGCATTTAAGACCTTGTTCTACGTACCCAAAGGCAGATAAACTCACGGATACCATTTTTATGTTGTTACATGCAATAGGAATGAAGGAAGTGGTGGTTTCACAAGCTAATGCTAACTATCGTTAGCACAATGACTGGAAGTCTACAGGTACAGTAGCAATGCTTTGTGCTGCTTTATGAAAGTATATCAAGTCAACCATTTTAAAAAGTAACAGGGAAAAGCCAGAGAACATAGAGAGAATGACTACCTCGTCAGATGCCATAGACGCATCACTTGCTGTCGGTGTGGATGGTACGTTGGCTCCTCCCTCTTCGCCTGGTTCAATCTTCACATCCGCCCCAGTGGGCAGGCCCAACTTCTGCAGGACCTGAGACGGACAGAGAGAGAGAGGACTTGGTGAACGGCAGCCATTATAAACAGTCAATACAGACGACAAGGCATTCAATGCAAAACCAGTGGATTACATTCTTGGAGAACAACGACATAACACTTTGATGAAAGCAAGCGAAGGTTACAGAGAGAGGAGAAACACCACTCTTTCTTTCAAAGAGAGTAACATTTGATTCCAGGGACCATCTTGTGTTGTACCAGTTAAACATCATATTAAAGGGATAGTGCGAGATGTGTCTAGTTACCCAGAGTCGTGGTACCATTTCTACGTGCAGTATGAAGGAACTTGCAGGTAGATTTGCACGCTAATGCTAACTAGTGTTAGCGCAATGACTGGAAGTCTATTGGTACAGCTAGCATGTTTTTGCCTAGGCATACAACCCCTTACCTTGGCAGCTAGGTGGAGTTTGGCGGTGCGTTTGGACGGCCCTGAGGCCTCGTATGTATCGCCGTCCACGTCTACAGACATGGTGAACACCGGGAAGTGCACTGGACCGCTCTGACCCGTCAGACGGTACTGCAGACCAGGCTTGTGCTGGTTGAGACGCATCAGGCGTTCATGGCCATAGGAGAGTCCCCAGGCTTCTCTTCTGTGGCTGGGGGAAGGGAGGGTGACAGAAAGAGAGACAGGGAGAGATAGTGAGAAATAAATAGATGGGGGAGAAAGAGGGAGAGAGCATATCAGAACAGGAACAAATGTAACCTCCTCAGAAACAGCCTCAATGGTAGAATAGCTACAAAATATCCCATTCGAAGACCACTTCGGATACATACACGACTTCCTAGGAAATTTTGGATATTTCTGGAACTTCTGAGACTTCCTCTTCTTGCTGTCATCTCCCCCTTTGTCCGCAGCATCATGAGGTCTCTTGGGAGGGTAGGTGGAACTGGCCAGGATCTGAGCTGGTAGGGACATTGAAAAGGGACAAGGTTCAGGAAAAGTTCAAATTCACAACACATCAAGACTACTACTAGACAGCTAATATGAAAGTCACATTTGAGAAGCATGGGACAGGCCAGGAAGATCGCCAAAAACGGAGGAGATACTAACAACCGTAGTTTCTGAGACCTGGTCCTATGGTCCTCCTTGGTTCCCTGGCAGGCAGGGAATCCATCCCTAGCACCTTGTACAGCTGTCCGAACGCAGCCAACCTTAGGGCATGCTGACAGGGAAAAACAAACATTGACTGTGTTCTATCACAAAAGGAAGCACATGGGAGAGAATAACAATTGATATTTGATATTCTACCTGGGGCGTGTTAAGGACGCAACATAACAGGACTTTCAGCGAAAAAAATCTTGTGTAGAACAGATATTATTGTTTTTCAAGTAGAGTAGGGAATCATGTCAGCTCCATTTGTTACAATTCTACCTGGAACGTTATAGGCATAAATATTTCACCTAACCAAATGAAACTGAAGCCTGTTTTACCTGGGCACTCTGTGTAATGTCCTCACGTTGCTGAGTGTCCAGGTGGCTGATGGCGTCCACCTTCTCCTTCTCACAAGGGTCCTTGATACCCGGACCGTCTTTGAAAAACAGAAGAACATTTGAATTAGTTTAATTTGGTGGACGTCATTTCTACATTATTCTGAGAGGTGTTCAGCAAGGCTATGCTCTAGGCCCTATATTTTCTCTATTTACCCAATACAGGTCTTCATGGATAAAAGACTTACCGGCCATCAGGATTCCAGACGCCAAGCACTCGAGAACTCTGCGGAAAGACTCTCCTGCTCCCATTGGCCGATCACATGTTCCAATGGCCTTCTCACACAGCAGCTCTAAAGGCTTGACAGAACAGAAGATAATGAACCTAGTTCAGACCTGGATCCCACCGCTGCCACCCAATATAATCATTTATTGTATGACATGTATATCATTATAGTCAATATTACATGTATTATAGTAGTTTGACTTGACTCACCCATCCTCTGAGTGGAGCCCAGGTGGGGACGCGGTTACACAGGTCTCTCATGATACGGATCACGATGGCGGCCGACTTCAGGTCGTTGACCTTAGCCTGAGAGAGACAAGCACGGGCCGAGCAGAGTCAAATAGGGTGCGATATCCAACAACCTACCTACCTAGAGCACTGGCAAATAAAATAAAGGGGTGCAATATTCCAGTAGCCTCGCGAGACGCGTGATCCCGCGAGCTTACATGATGCAGGCAGCTCACGAGGCTAATATTCCTGGACAGCACAAAGGAAAAGCCTGATAAGAGTCGAATTGAACCAGTTGTGTAAGTACTGAGTCATCAGGAATATTGCACCCAGAGGTAGCATAGGAAGGTTAGTGCAGTATTCAAACACTTAATTAGGAGGAAAGGGGATACCTAGTCAGCTGCACAACTTAATGTATTCAAACGAAATGTGCATTTAACCCAACCCCTCTAAACGAGCGATGGTTACATAGTGTGTAGGGACCCTTAAAAACAACGTAGCTACAATATCAGTTGTACTAGCAAATAACAGCAATATAGTTCCAAGGAAGACAGAATGAAATCATAGAAAACAATGAGGCATTGTGAGAGCATACAAACTCACAACTCATTATGGGACAAGGCAGAATAAAAAGGCACATTTGAACACTTTATTTGACAAGTAAAGACGGGATGCAAACCTGGAACCACTTGGCGTGGCGGAGAGATGCCAAGGCAGTTAGGCATTTCTGCCTGTCCAGAACGTCCGCCGGCGCATCGCTGTCGACCGTTAGCTTTTCTATTGGTCGATGGGTGGGATAAGAAGACAAGGTACGGTTTGACCAAGGGGGGGTTTCTGTCTCGAGGCTCGGGGAGGAGGTAGCTTTTCCCAAGGCAGGACAAGGACTTCTACATCTGCATTGCTTGCTGTTTGGGGTTTTAGACTGGGTTTCTGTACAGCACTTTGTGATCTCGGCTGGTGTAAAAAGGGCTTTATGAATAAATTTGATTGAAGGGGACTCCCCCGCATTTATAGAGAATGGATTTACCCACCCTCCCACCCACCCTGTAGCAAAAAACTCTATGCTAGGTCTAAGTGATGAGTGGACTCTAGCCATCAGATTCACAGTGGGTACCAGAGCATAATATTTCTCAATGTAAAGTTTTGCTGGGGGGATTTCTTAGTCTTAATCAAGCCTAGTCTTAGTACCCCTGAACTGGGTCATGCTGCTCTGCACCTTTCCGAGACAGAATGAGAGGCCAGTTGGTCAAAGGTCCAGCGTCCCTAAAAACTGACACACTAGAAGGCTTAGTAAGAGAGAATCAATCAGGTTTGGAATTCCTGTACAAGGCAGTTGGAATCAGAATGCATTTGTGGTCGGCTCGGTACTGCAGCAAAACTGATAACTGCTTGGCTTCAGCTTGACTTCCCCCAGCACCCAAATCTGGCCTTGATCCAAGACAAGGCCATTCTCTTGGAGGACGTAGCTACTTAAGCGGATTGAACTCAAAATGCCCTTTTCCTGACTTTTAATTAGATCACATTCATCCCCTTTGCCTCTCTCACATACACCCCCATGCATTACTCACTCACATACACTTTCCCTTCAATATCCTTTCCTCAACCAGGCAGGTCAAAGGAAGGGTCCAAAAACATTACCTGTCATGCCAATCAGTTTTGCTGCAATACGAGCCTCACGTTACACTGTTCTGCATTAAAAACACATGCAATCAAATCTATATCCGCGCATTGGCTGGCATTCTCAGAAAAGCCTTCATTTCTTAACTTGAACAATATAATTAACTGTAAATTAAGTCGTACATTACTGTTATTAAAATCACATTATTACACAATGCATTATTAACGACTAAAAGAGGCATTGTAGCGATGAAGATCGTCGCCGTTTTGTTAAATAATTACAGCGAATAGAAGAACTCCGAGCTCCAGTGAAGAACCAATCAGATTGTTTGTTCACTGGCATCGGTTCTAAAGCAGCCACTGTGCAGGTTCCACTAATCTCTATATTGACTGATCATGTATTTAAATGGTGTCTCAGTGTATGGATCAGTAGGGAGCTGCACGGTAACATGCTTTAAGTGAATAGTAACACATAGATCATCAGCTGTTGCTGTAGCTAATCTGAAGTTGCCTGCTGTTAAGTGCAGTCCAGCGCTGCCGACATTCAGCAAAGCACAATGTTGTAAAACATTGCAGATAGAAGTATTACACATAATATCTATTGGTGCACAATTCTATCACAAATAGATCTCTACATCATATTTCTATCTGAGACGTCCCACAACGCTGTGCCCTGAACACAGCCGTGGTAGTGCTGGGTAGTCCCAGCCTCCTGGCCAGGTGGGAGGCTGGTCCCTGGGGGGGTCATACCTCCAGGTGGTTCCTCCAGGGGGTGGTAGCTCCGGCACCCTCTGGCTCAGCCTCCATGCGTATCATGGGGGAGGTCAGGTGAATGGTTAGGGTCAGGACGGGCTCCTTGATGCTCTTGATCACAATCTCCGCCTCCTCTGGGATCTGGGTGACCTCATACTTGTCCTCTGTGACGAGCTTTAGTAGAGTTGGAATGATGGAAAAATAAATCAGTTAGGATTTTGGCTTACAGTACAGAAAGAGAGACAATATTAGCATAGAGGCAGCACCTTTCACAACCAAAAATACCTTTTTAAATATAGGTCCTATTGCAACTCTCTCAGTCCCTCTCATACTCTCACTTCAAAATCACCAAAGAGAGACAACGTTAACATCATCGAAGGATATCGGTCTCCATTGGGAAAGAGGTCTTCTGAGCGCAATGGGACTTCCTGGTTGAGTAAAGGTTCAACGAAATAGATACACTACCTCAATCTGGGTGGAGAGGTTCTCAGCCACCTTCTTGAGCAGGGTGACGGTGGGTTTCTCAGTGCAGAGCAGCACCAGCTCCAGGTCCATGTCTCCCTTCAGCAGCAGGCCCTTGGCCACCAGGCCCACCCTCATCACCCCACGCAGGATACGCTCTGGGGGGGGAGCCACCTCACTGGGACAGGGGAGGGAGAACCAAGGAAATGCTTATTCAGAGACAAATGCAATAAGTAATTCTACAAGATATGAAGAAGCACACATACCCAGGATTAGATATACTGTTATCCTTCACTTTCTCTCGCTCTCTAAAAATGCTTCTTGCCTTCCTATATTGAAGTATTCATGACATTTTAGACTTTTAGCAGATGCTCTTATCCAGAATGACTTACAGGAGCAATTAGGGTTAAGTGCCTTGCTCAAGAGCACCAACAGATTTTTTTTTTTCACCAACTAGTCGGCTTGGGGATTCGAACCAGCAACCTTTCGGTTACTGACGAAACGCTCTTAACCACTAATCTACCTGCAGCCTAAGAGTCACATCTTAATTGCTTGGATTAGTGAAAGTAATAGGATGTTAATCCTGCTCTCAGCTATCCAATCATGTATCAATCTGTGCATAACTCAAGGAAATGATGAAGGAAGCGTTTCCAAACAAATCAAATCAAACTTTATTTGTCACATGCGCCGAATACAACAAGTGTAGACGTTAACGTGAAATGCTTACTTACAAGCCCAACAGTGCAGTTCAAGAAGAGTTAAGAAAATATTTACCAAGTAGACTAAAGTAAAAAAGTAATAATAAAAAGTAACACAATAACGAGGCTATATACAGGAGGCACTGGTACCAAGTCAGTGTGCGGGTGTACAGATTAGTTGAGGTAATTTGTACACATAGGTGGGGGTGAAGTGACTATGCACAGATAATAAACAGCAGTGTACAAAAGGGGGGAGGGGGTAGAAGCTGTTGAGGAGCCTTTTGGTCCTAGACTTGGTGCTCCGGTACCGCTTGCCATGCGATAGCAGAGAGAACAGTCTATGACTTGGCTGAATGGAGTCTCTGACAATTTTATGAGCTTTCCTCTGACACCGCCTGGCATAGGTCCTGCAGTACCAGGGTCTTTGATCAGTCTTTCTTACCTCTCCTCTGCCCCCTCCACAGGTACAGGCACCACACCGACTCCGGCCTCCACATCCAGCAGGTCGGAGACGGTCTTGAGGGCACACTCCACGTGGGAGATGACTGTCTGCACCGCCTCCAGCTCCTCAGACGATGGGTACACCGCCGCGTGCTTCGCCATCATGTGGCGGTCGTCGCTCACGAAGATACGCATGGGAGGCGTGCGCACCGGAGGGGCCTGGAAGAGTGAAGGTAAGATGGAAAAGGGTACGTGAGATGTGGGTCGTGGTCAGTTGGGCACACAGTAAGAAAACGATTTGTAAAGGAAAACTGAAATCTATGTTCTCATTGTAATAAATCAACCATGCGTCTTGCCTTTTTGAATGCCCAGCCATCTTTAGACAGCTGTTCGTTCCACAACACAAAATTCTAATACAGGCTAGTTTTGTCTCCTCTAGTCTCTCCTTATATTGGCTGTTAGATGTGAAGCAGGCTTATTTTACTTTAATGCTTTTGGGTAAAGTTTGTTATCTTTAAATAAAACATTATGGTATTAAACAGTTATTTTATTGTCATGGCAGTCTTCATCCATAATTGTCAGTTACACGGTCATACAGTTACCGAGCCAGCTCTCAGCACTGCTTTCATTTGTTACAATGGAATAGGATGTGTGTGAATGATCTGGAAAACCAGTATGACTAGTAAGTACAAATAGACCGAGGGGAAAAACTGTGACTGGAAAATTATAGTTACTGTATCATCTACAACTTCTGCAATTACATGCCTCTTAGCAAGAGGGGAAATAAAATATTTTATTAATGGTCATCATGTTGGAAACAAATCATAGGACCATTTGTTCAACATATCACAGTAGGTGCAATTGGCTGCTCGTGTTGGCCTATAAATAGTATGCACCGCAGAGGAGGCTGGTGAGGGGAGGACGGCTCATCGTAATGGCTAGAACAGAGTTGGTATTAAACACAAACAGTTTCCAAGTGCTTGATACCATCCCATTCACTCCATTCCAGCCATTATAATGAACCAGCCTCCTCTCACCAGCCTCCTGTGCTGTACAGGTGAATTCAAGTAGAATTCAACACAACACCTAGGGATAATTCTGATTCTCCAATCCTTGTGTTCATTCGGAGGTGACAGGCATTAGCCCGCGCTACATTCACACACACAGGGAATTTGTATTGACGTGGAGAGAAACGGTCGAGGTGGAAGTTTGAACCTCAGTATGGGGTCGGTTCTCCTCGATCTCCTGTATGGCGGCGATGTACTCATCGTACTGCCTCAGCTCCTCCTCGTAACAGAGACAGTCATACCAGTAGCGTAGCTCCTCATATCTGGGAGGGGAGAGAGACAAAGTAGTTAGAATAGAAACCAATTACAGTACTAAGTTTACCTCTGTAGATTCAACATCGACCAATTTTGGCAGAGATTAGTGCAACATTTGGAGAGAATTGAAATGCCCAGTGTGTAGAAATACTACATTGTAGTTGTCATAATGTAACATTATTATAACCAGGTGGAGTAAGAGTAAAAGGCATGGATGAGAGAAGGCACTGCTCTTCGGTCAGTGTCCCTTGCATTTCCCCCCACTAATGGTAAAAGGAAAATGCCACCCAAAAACTCTTCGTCCGTTGTTGATTTAGTCCCAAAATATTTTTTGGCATGTCAGAAATAGAGTTTTCTAGACATATAACTTTCAAAATACATAAATACAGCCGGTATGATGCATTTTGCACCATATAATGCAAATCCATCATACTGGCTATATTTTTGTATTTGGAATGTTTTTGTCTATATTTCTGACATGCAAAACACCTTGGGATTATATCAACAATGGACTAATGAAACAAATAGCCAAATATAGTTTTAGGTGGAGTTTTCCTTTAAGGTTCGGATTGGGACGTGGACCCTAGAGCTGTACCTCATTGAAACTTCACCCTGGAGGGATACAGTACCTGTCAAAGTCGTGTGGTAGCAGGCGATGGCCTCGCTGTATCAGGCTGTCCCAGTACAGGAGCTCTTCATAGGCCTGGCGTTCGTCCCAGACTGCATCTGGCACTGGCTCTGCTGCCATAGCCATGAGCTTGTCTTTTAACTGCCACCTGTGTGACACCTGCTGTAGCCATGGTAACAGAAACACTGAAAATCACTCTCTGCAATGCACCACCTCATGATAAACACATGGCAAAGAAAACTATATACAGTTCTAAGAACATTTGTGAAACTTTAGTGTGACGTACGGCAGGCGTGTACACCACGTGACACCCCTGCGGTAACTACCTTGCTAACATTCGTAAACATACCAGGCAGTTGCACAAAAACGTGCAGGTAATATATACAATTTAAAAATCGAAGTGTAGGTAAACTATGCTAACTAACTGTTTGTTTACCACCAAATGTGTAAGCAGTTGTCCATACAGCTTTTGGTAGTTTGGTTTTAAAACTAAATTAAACACGCTGCAAACCAATTGGGCTAAAATAATTTGTTTTCAACCTGCGGTGCCGACGCCATTTTTATGGCAAGATAGCTAGCATGATACTACCAGATCAGAGACCGTACCAGATGCTGTGGTTAGCAAGGTAAGCTACTATATTTTTGACGTTTAATTCAGCACATAACTGCAATTAAATACATCGCTAGCAGAACGTTTGTGTTAATTTACAAACACTAAAGCAACAACCTTTTCTATATCGTTAAAAACGCTCACCTGAGAAGGAAGGAGGCACTGTAATGTCGCGCTGTTTGGGGGCGTGGAGCTGCGCGGTGTCGCGCAATAATGACGATTTTTTTAAATATTTTTTTTTACCTTGTTTTGGTACTTCAACTCATCCAGTGGGTGGCGGCAATACACCTTTAGTGGTTGTAGTCCGCCATTGTCCCACAGATGAAGAATCCAGCAACACCAGGTGCATATGAAATGTTCTGGACAGTCCTGAATTTGGCCATCTCATTCTCTTAGCTTCATGGTTCCCACCACAATTGCAACATGTCACATTTTCCTCACTTTTAAAACACGTGATATGATCTTTTCCACAACTTGGACATCTTGGCTTCTCCCTTCTGCAAACACTTGAAACATGACCAAAAGCTTTACAATGGCCACACTCCATTGGTCTTGGGATAAATGCTCTGACTCTGTAGTTTATATACCCCAACTGTACTTGAGTAGGGAGTCTCCATATCAACAAATAAAAGAACAGATAAACTCTTCACTTTTTCACCATTCATCACACAATTCATCCGATGTGCATCAATCACCCCAGGAATATTTTTAATCTCTTCAAAATCCACTTCTCACGAGATACCAGCTATAACCCCCTCGGGGGGTGCCCAATTCCCGAAGAGACACACACAACACTTCAAAGTTATCAAATTGGGTGAGACGCAACACACGTTCCTTCTGATCTGCAGAAGCACAACAAATCTAAACAAGCCCGCCTCTCGTGATCCTCACAGCCTTCACTTTACCCAGCACTCTCTCCACCAGTTTGGATATCTCAAATAACACCTGGCTGCCACCTACTGTTTGCCATATCTAGGCCATATCTAGGCCTACAGTAGGTGACAGCCAGGTGTTATTTGAGATATCCAAACTGGTGGAGATACAGTTGAATTCTGAAGTTTACATACACCTTAGCCAAATACATTTAAACTGAGTTTTTCACAATTCCTAAATTTTAATCCTGGTAACAATTCCCTGTCTTAGGTCAGTTAGGATCACCACTTTATTTTATGAATGTGAAATGTCAGAATTAAGTAGAGAGAATTATTTATTTCAGATTTTCTTTCTTTCATCACATTCCCAGTGGGTCAGAAGTTTACATACACTCAATTAGTATTTGCTAGCATTGCCTTTAAATTGTTTAACTTGGGTCAAATGTTTCGGGTAGCCTTCCACAAGCTTCCCACAATATATTTGGTGAATTTTGGCCCATTCCTCCTGACAGAGCTGGTGTAACTGAGTCAGGTTTGTAGGCCTTCTTGCTCAGACACACTTTTTTAGTTCTGCCCACATATTTTCTATTGAGGTCAGGGCTTTGTGATGGTCACTCCAATACCTTGACTTTGTTGTCCTTAAGCCATTTTGCCACAACTTTGGAAGTATGTTTGGGGTCGATGTCCATTCGGAAGACCCATTTGCGACCAAGCTTTAACTTCCTGACTGATGTCTTGAGATGTTGCTTCAATATATCCACATGCTTTTCCTGCCTCATGATGTCATTTATGTTGTGAAGTGCACCAGTCCCTCCTGCAGCAAAGCACCCCTACAACATGATGCTGCCACCCCCGTGCTTCACGGTTGGGATGGTGTTCTTCTGCTTGCAAGCCTCCCTCTTTTTCCTCCAAACATAACTATGGTCATTATGGCCAAACAGTTCTATTTTTGTTTCATCAGACAAGTGGACATTTCTCCAAAAAGTACAATCTTTGTCCCCATGTGCAGTTGCAAACCGTAGCCTGGCTTTTTTATGGAGGTTTAGGAGCAGTGGCTTCTTCCTTGCTGAGCGGCCTTTCAGGTTATGTCGATATAGGACTATTTTTTACTGTGGATATAGATACTTTTGTACCTGTTTCCTCTAGTATCTTCACAAGGTCCTTTGCTGTTGTTCTGTGATTGATTTGCACTTTTCACACCAAAGTACGTTCATCTCTAGGAGAGAGAGAATGTGTCTCCTTCCTCAGCAGTATGACAGCTGCGTGGTCCCATGGTGTTTATACTTGCATACTATTGTTAGTACAGATGAAGGTGGTACCTTCAGGCATTTGGAAATTGCTCCCACGGATGAACCATACTTGTGGAGGTCTACAATTGTTTCTGAGGTCTTGGCTGATTTAATTTGATTTTCCCATGATGTCATGCAAAGAGGCACTGAGTTTGAAGGTAGGCCTTGAAATACATCCACAGGTACACCTCCAATTGACTCAAATTATGTCAATTAGCCTATCAAAAGCTTCTCAAGCCATGACATAATTTTCTGGAATTTTACAAGCTGTTTAAAGGCACAGTCAACTTAGTGTATGTAAACTTCTGACCCACTGGAATTGTGATACAGTGAATTAAATATAAGTGTCTGTAAACAATTGTTGGAAAAATTACTTGTGTCATGCACAAAGTAGATGTCCTAACTGACTTGCCAAAACTATAGTTTGTTAACAAGAAATTTGTGGAGTGGTTGAAAAACTAGTTTTAATGACTTCAACTTAAGTGTATATAAACTTCCAACTTCAATTGTACATACGTGGCTACCACAATTTTATTCAGTGTGGCTTGGAGTCAAACATTTTATAGGAAAGAACTATGAGTGTTATTTATTGACTGCCATGGTCGATATAATTTGCTATTTAATTTACTAACTCTAAACCAGCATTCCTTTCTTGCTCTTGTCCCATGGGAATCACATTTCGAGCATAGTTTCCAGCATCTTATCATTTGAATGAAAAAAAAGACCAAGTCAGACAGAATATATGAATTGTAGACAAGACTGCGGGGCCCTGAGAAATAAATAAATCAAGCGTTGGACTTAGAACTGAACAGGGATGTTTTATGAGGTGTTATGATGACCCTCAGTCCTGGTTTGCTGGGTTGGCTTGTGTTGTTGCATGTGTTTTGGGAATTTGGTGTTTTGCTGACTTTGGCCTTTCTCCAAACGTATGATTTAAAAGCTGTGTCAAATATACAGTTATGTGAGAGGAACGTTTTCAGAGAACTACGTAGGCGGTAAGCAGGCTGCAGCATTTATCTTCAGTTTCCTATCAAAGAAAATTCACTTGAGCATAATCGTCACTGTTTACTAGAATGGACCCAGTTACACCATTTGATTTCTTTGCATCGTGTGTTTTTCCACCGTATATTCAGGATACTGTACACCGTTTGAACATACTGTATTATTGTAATACTGTATTTAATACCTTGGCGGAGAGGAGAAGAAAAAGGACAACAACGGCATCTAATTCAGTCAAAACATTCTTCTTTATTTCATCACATTCAATTATGTTCCATAACTTCTTTACACGTCCCCAGAGAATTGAGGAAAAGCAATAAATATTTATAACTTGTTCAATATTTGACGTGAAGTAGCATTTTTATACATCAGAAGCTCAGGAAAAAATCGTAGTTCTCCCTTTACTTAACAAGCAATCTTAATCTTAGCATAACATTTACATGGCATACAACTCCGTTTTTTTTTGGAGTCATTCTGGAATCGTTATACATCGATGATGTTAAAATGTCATTGTTAAACCTTAACCAACAGACTTCAGAATAATCAACGTTCCACAAATGAGATCCAATATGTTGAATGAATTGTGATATTCTTCTGCGTTACATTCTATTCATGAAGATATGTAGCTAGGCTTTGAACTTCTGATCTCTCAGATGAACCTCTGTGCTGATATAGCTGCACATCTTCATACGCTTCAAGCCTTTGACCTACTCACTATGCGAGTGTGTTTCTCAACTCTCCATCTGTGGGGTATTGTGTTTCTCAACTCTCCATCTGTGGGGTATAGTGTTTCTCAACTCTCCATCTGTGGGGTAGTGTGTTTCCCAACTCTCCATCTGTGGGGTATTGTGTTTCCCAACTCTCCATCTGTGGGGTATTGTGTTTCTCAACTCTCCATCTGTGGGGTATTGTGTTTCCCAACTCTCCATCTGTGGGGTATTGTGTTTCTCAACTCTCCATCTGTGGGGTATTGTGTTTCTCAACTCTCCATCTGTGGGATAATGCAGACTGACTGGTCCAATAGACCGTACTCGGACACCAGGTATGTCCGTACTCAATTCCTAGTTTTAATTTAAGAGATATCCAAAGGAGGATGATCTTAGCTTGCCAGTCACTGTGATAAAGAAGATTGAGAGATACTGCCATGGCTGAAGAACATGGAATCCTCATTTTTCAGAGCATCATATCCTTCACTATACGGGATAACAGAAATGTCCTCTTTTTCTGTCGGTGACCACCACAAGTACCAAGGACCACGCTCGCTGCATGATGAGTAACCTTGCCTGAGACCTAAAGAGTTGCTTTGGCTCCCTGGTCAATACTAGGCTTTAGCTTAGTGGGCTAATGCAGTCTTCTTCTGGCATTCACTCGAACACCGTCGGTCACACAGTCATATACTGTTGACTGTATTCTTCTCCAAGCTTTTACTCTGAAAGGGGTTCCACTCCCAGCGTAGCAGCACACTCCCCTTCAAATTGGCCTGGCGCTTGGTTATGATCTCATATCCTGTTAACGGGACTGTTCTCCGAGCTCTTGCTCTGAAACGAGTTCCCCTCCCAGCGTCGGAGCACACTCCCGTTCAAATCGGCCTGGCACTTGGTGATGAGGTAGATCTTGCGGAGGACGGCCCGACGCAGCAGTATATAGACCCAGGGGTCCAGGATCTGGTTCCAGGAAGCCAGCCTCACGCCCATCAAATTCAACGTCTCGTAGGTGGCCATGTCAGCTTTATCAATGGAGCCCCTATAGGAGCGCATCACCGACATGAGCCCGAAGATCTGGGGCATAAGAGAAGAGATATAATTGTTCATTGTTGTACTTTGATCCAGAAGCATCATGCAACCTATTTTATTTGATGGGGCATTGACGGCCTAATTCGATTTCTTTCAAATAATTTTGTGTAAAATAAACTATCTTGTGTATTTTCAGTGTACAAATGAATCAAACTGAAGAGGTCTCTGCTGGGTGATTTTTTTCTAGATGTGTAGCGGGCGTAGGGAATAGTTGTTGGGTGATTTTTTTCTAGATGTGTAGCGGGCGTAGGGAAGAGGCATGGTGTGGTGGATGGAATCAGTGGCATCAGCATCTACACTTGTTCATGTCCTAGGTTGTCCCACTCACCAGCAGAGGGCTCCAGCAGATACAGGACGTGACCATGATGCCCACCAGCTGCACCACCATCTCTATATCATGGCTCTTGGCCACTGAGCGGTGGCTGTGGGACGATGAGTAGCCCGATGGCCTCCGTCTCAGCCTGGCCAGAACCAGGGTCAGCCCGCTGATGGTGTTACACACCAGGGCCACCCCAGCGACGTCAGGCCCAGCCCGGAGAAGAGCGTAACAAAGGCTACGTCCGCTTCCTGGGTGTCGTTAGCTAAGACCTTGATGAAGGAGAAGACAGACATTTAGTCGTTGTTGTATGTAACTCTGTACTTTATCCTGTCTTATTGTACACTAGTGTTATTTCTATTAAGCTTTTGGTGGTAGTTTTAATGGTGGTAGTTTTGCTAAATAACTTTGTTTAAATAACTGCCATAGAACTTTGAGAATGTTCAACCTAAAGCATTAGGGGAGCTCAGTATCTGGCTGCCAGGGCTGGGGTCAATTTGAATTGAATTAAATCAATAAATAATACATAAAAAACAGCATCTATTTTTAATTACTTCTTAATAAACGGAGGAGTAGAAGCTATTTATTTCAAACGTTTTTCCATTTCTTCATTTTTGTATTAAAATCACTTTCTGAAGTGACAGCTGTCAATTCTAATTGACCCCAGCCCTGCTGGCTACTGACCTTGATAAAACACCAGCTGTTGGGGTGCTGGTAGGTGTATGACCCCAGCTGGAAACAGGGCAGCAGGGCCACGCAGAGGGCCACCAGCCAGATACCAGAGAGGGACAGCTTGGTACGGGTGGTGGTAACTAAGGAGGAGTGGAGCAGTGGCTGCGTGACACCCAGACAGCGCTCGGCGGCCATCGCACAGCCCAGGAACAGCGGGCACAGGCCGAAGAACACCATAGATCCACCCAGGAACTGGCACATGGGGTCGGTCGAGCCGTTTGAGGAAGCGGCGACCGCCTCGGGGAACACCCCTCCGGAGAGGTAAAGCCGGAGGACCAGCGCTCCCGGGATGATGTGCCCAAAAAAGTCTGTGAGTACCAGGGAGCTAGCGAAGAGGAGGAAGGTGGCTTTGGAGCGTCGGCGCTGGTGGGAGTAGGCGTTTGCCAGGATGAACAAGGCCACGATGTTGGAGATGACGCCCAGGGTCATGGAGAGAGCGGCTGCGATCGGGCCTCCGGACATAGGCCTGTCCGAGGTGAGGTTCCCCTGGTGAGCCAGACTCTCCATTTCCACCTATACAATATGCAATATGCAATACAACTTTATGTCCAATCACAATCTGAACTGTGTCTTTGTGGTGTCTTATTTTATCCAGACCACCGGACATCACACATACACACACACACAGAAGTGAAACCGGCCTCCCTCCATTAGCTAGTTCTGGCCACCGGGACTTTAACCAGTAACCTTCCGGTTACTGTTCCACTTCTCTAATATCTGGCCTACCTACCATCTCCGTGTCCCACTGGCTGAGGTTGGAGAGGGGTCGAGGCCCCCGGGGCCCGGAGAGGTTGTAGTGATTCATGGCTAGCATCACTGGGCTTTGAAGGTCAGGAACCCCATCACTGAGAGAGGCTGGGAAGAGAAGGAGAGAGACAATATGATTATAGTGGTATTTCAGGCTTCAATGACCTGTAAGTAACATGGGGGAATGGGGTCATCGTATAGGTAGCAATATAAATGGAAAACACACACAGTCAATACTGGAATTCAGACTCTCAAGTTTCAGCAACACATGTCTTCTTCCCTATCTAGCTAACTACTAGCTATAAAATATCATGACGATGAGGAACTCGTGAATGACACCACAGAATCAGATGTGTCAAAAGTCACACTGTTTTCTATCCTATTCAACCCACATAGATAGAATATGCTTTAAAGCCCATTTATACTTAAACTTGACAAAGAAAATAGCTATTTGCACCTCAGAGAACATCTGTACCTTAGAGACTGTTTGCATTGACTCTCCACACATCCAACCCTTACACACAAGCACAAACACACAAGCACAAACACACAAGCACAAACACAGAAGCACACACACACATAAACATACACACACACACACTTAACACTGCTGTTCTATTATATACCATTTATTCAACTGCGCAACCAAGACACTCTCCACTTTATATTAGATTTTTATTGATATTGTACTGCAATCTTGAGCGTCTATCACGCAAGCATTTCACTTCAACCTTTATACCTGCTGTAAACTGTGTACATGACGAATGATGATTTTACTTTATTTTACATTTTTATTTGAGGTAATAGCGCCTAACCCCTAACCACAGGTCTAGGATCAGCTCATTCTACCCCAATTCCCAAACATAACTATTAAGGAATCATTAAACAATATCTGATCCTGTATCAGCGGTTAGAGACAGCTTCCACCTAATCCCACAAAACAGCTGCTCAATTCACACTAAGGTTGTACAATTGAAAAACAAGGCATTTGACACAATAGTTGTGATACAACTGATATTTTTGTGTTACAACTGAGAGGTTGTCTGCACACAAATATAGACACAACCATTCTGCAGTGTCTCCACACACTGGTGTAATGACTTTTCTGCTGAAAAACTCTCTGTTGTCTCACACAATCTGTTGTACATTAGTCATACGCCACTGACGGGATAGAACTAAGGGCAAGTTATAACAGTTCCCTGTTGACAAGCGCACAACTATTGAGACACATTCCATGAGCAGATTCAATCCCTCCGGCTCTATTCTAGATCAGGGAGGCGGCAGGCAACACACGTTCTCGCTCTCTCTCTCTCTCTTGACAAAATGGTTTCCTCACATTGACACTTGTCTTTGGGAAGCATGGAAACATGGACATCCCATTGAGGCGATGGTTCTTTTTAAACCGCCTCAAATGGTCTACGTTCGTTGGTGTAAAAGCAGACTTTCAAGCAATACATCTTACTTTCATCTTACTCATCAGACTTTCAAGCAATACAAGCAAAAACACACATTTCTGACACCTCTACACACGTGTTTGTGCTTCAACCGTGTGTCTATATTGTATTGATGTGGCAGACAGTCTAGACTCTAGAGGCTATGTTTCCAATACAGATCTGTCTGTTTTATTCACTGGTCTAATGTCACTGATAGAGGTGATATATGCTGCCAAGATTATTATACCCAACTCATTGAATAACTAGGCTGTTCTATTCTACTCGATTATATTCTATTATTTTCTGTTCTAATATAGTAAAAACAAATCCCAACAGGTCGTTTTGCACCTCTTTACATTCAGCATGAATGCATATATATGGGTCATGAATAGACCTACATACTCACTAAACTTGAGGAAAACAGTTCTCCAGGCACAGCTCACCCTTACTGTAAATGCAACTCAAATAGGTTTTCGTATCAAGTCACTGAGGATGAATCAGAAAACATCCAAAGACATTTTCTGGGTTGACCTGTCACCTTTCACTATCATCCTAATCACCCTACTCAATGACTAATGATGACCTTATCACCGAGTCAGCCTGTAATTATTATTATTGAGTTGAAGGTGTGTTTAGCTATTTTGAATATGCACTACCATGCCAAACATACTACTGACATGTATTTGTGGCTCTGAAACATTCTTAGCATAATTTCGTTGAGGAGGGTTATTTTTTTCCAAAGCTGTCCATTTGCTTACCCTTTATTAATATTGTTGCCATACACACAGAAAATAAAATAAAAAGCCATAATAATTATGATAAGAAAATATTTAATGAATAATCATTACCATTACAGATAGGGATGAATAATTCCAGTCAATGGTGATGTCCACCCTGTCAACGGAATAGTCCGCGGTGTTTTTCTAAATCCAGATTGCAGATAGATATACAGGTATCTATATAATCCGAAGAAACCGTTGAAAACGAAACACATTCACCAAAGTCTTCCTAAACCGAGTGGGGCAGAATAAAAGTACTCTAAAAGAAGAACCATTGTTCCATGATATCTCTTCGGCAGGATAATGACATTGAGTTCATATTCCCCACTGTTCTCGGAAAACAAATGTTCAACAACTTCCCAACAGAATTGCCTTCACCGCTTTTAAATCCGTTTGATTGGAGTTTCGTGACCAGAGAGTGAGCGCGAGGAATATCCCATTGCTGCTGATAGGCTGTACCGCAGGTTCTCTGACGCGTGTTTCTCAATAGCGTTTTATATAGCGCCGTGTCCTAATGGATAGGTAGGCCATGGGCGGCCCCGTGAGTCAAGTTTAAGTGATATTATTTTCAGACATAGAAGAACACTTTTTCATGTCATTTGTCCATGTTTACATGTACGTTTTACGATCACTGTTATACTAGGCTACTGTAGCCAATGTGAGTCACATTACTTTTGTATGTCAGTCTGTATATCCATGGTTCAGGAAATAATAACTCAAATAGCATTACAATAACCAGATGCCAAACATCTATAGTTTAAAACATAAATATTTAAATATTTGGTTGTTTTTAAATAGCCATTATTGATTCATTTGATCATTATTGCTCAGTAAAAATGTCATGAACCTGTGATTTATAACCCATCATTATAAGAGGTGAAACACTACATGCAGTAGGTTAGACAGTATCATGCAGCCTGTATAGAAAAGAGTCAAATGATACTTATACTTACAGGCTATTTTCTGTGCTCCTGTAAAAATACATTTGTTGCAAGTGTTTTTAACTACTGCATCTCAGAGTATGCCTTGAGGTATTGTAGCAAACAATGTATATGTTTTATTGTCACATACACCAGATAGGTGCAGGAAAATGTGTTGTTTTACAGGGTCAGACAGAGTATTATGGCACCCCTGGAGAAAACGAAGGTTAACTGCCTTGCTCAAGGGCTCATAAACAGATGTCTCACATTGTCGGCTCGGGTATTCAAAACAGCGACCTTTCGGTTACTGGCCCAACGCTCTATTCGCTAGGCTACCTGCCGCCCTAGTGAGATTAATCTGATTTCTCTAGATCAGTGTTCTTTTTCCAGGTCCTAGGATCAATGCGTGGTTTCCAATTGATGATAAAGTGCAAACCGAGAGGAGAGGTAGCATTTCTCTCTTGCTACGCTGACGCTGCATATGAAACATGATGTTATAAATAACTAGAGGTGTCAACTATCAGGACAGACCCAGGAAAAGTTGAATACTTTGCTGAGGACACACTGTAGGCCTATGAGGCAGGCAGACTGGTTCTCTAGTGGCTTTTTACTCTCCTATCTAAATGTATGATATAGGCTAATATTAGGCAAATATATTCTAAACCAGACACTTAATTCATGCAGTGATTGATTATGACAGGCTTTATTAGCCTGCTATAGATAGCCCAGATATCAGGGGAATTAATTCACTCTGATCAGCCAAAGAATGATTAATATTTATATTATTTACTGTAGGCCTGTGTCTTATCCCACTCTGGTTTTAAATACATTGAATGTCCTTTTACTACTCACTCATATGGTTACTCAGAGACCATGCAGCTTAGTTAGGGAAATATTTTCCTTCCTCTACTACTAACATTATTCCTTTAGTGCTGAAACTGTCTGTCTTTCTCTCTTTGATTGACAGCTTAGCCTAAAAAGAGGTGATAGGAGGAATGTGTCAGGTGGTCCAACCAAAGCGTGGCGCTCGTCTCGTACTGCCCACTGGAGACAGGTGCGCGTGTTTGTTTAATTAAATCATTATTTGGCAACGCCAGGGCAGACACAGGCTTGTGGCTTGGCATTGGATTATGGGCAATAAGAAGTGAATGGAAAGGAGTTCAGAGAGAGAGAAAGAGAGGAGGGCGAGGAAGAGAGAAAGAGACAGAAAGAGAGAGAGGAGGGCGAGGAAGAGACAGAAAGAGAGAGACGAGGGCGAGGAAGAGAGAAAGAGACAGAAAGAGAGAGAGGAGGTTGAGGAAGAGACAGAAAGAGAGAGAGGAGGGCGAGGAAGAGACAAAGAGAGAGAGAAAGAAAGAGAGGAGGGCGAAAAAAGAGCCAGAAAGAGAGATAGGAGGGAGAGAAAGAGACAAAGAGAGAGACAGAGAGAGAGGACATTCATGTTTGGTATGGTTCTGAGGGAATACTCTGAGACATTGGTTTGGTATTCCATTGGACTGGCCCAGGTCTACTACACCTTCCAAATGATTCAAAACATCTCTCACAAAGAGAGGCTTTGTGAAGGCTGAAATGGCGAGAAAGATGTCTGGCTGAAGAGTAGTCTATCAAGAAAACCAGAGCACAACGTGAGAAACTCAACATCTGTTAGAGTGAAAGAAGGTGGGAGACGGCGAGAATGATCAAACGCACAATCAGAAAAACAACCTGTGTGTGAAAAGTAAATGGAATGCCGCATAAAAAATTGAAAAGGGAATTTAACGAGGTGCATCAAAGGAGGGTTTTGACCTTCTGATCTAAAAAATCGCTGAAGCAATGTCAGAGGTGAAAACATCTCCTGGAATTCACTTCCCATTTCCTTTTTTAAATTCCTTATTCCATTTTAATGTGACATCGGACCTGAAAAAAAACCTGTGTGTGAAAGTAAATGGAATGTATCATTGAGGTACAGTATATTAGTTGTCACCTCTTTAATATAAAAAAACGATTAACCTCCGAAGCAAGAAACATGAAAACATCTCCTTAATTTCACTTCCTACTTTCTCTTTAATTCCTTTCCCATTTTAACGTGACATTCCTGAAAATCAATCAATCAATGACATTTAATTATAAAGCCATTTTTACAGCACGGTGGCTGTCGGAGTCAGACCCGTAGAGCAGAAGTCAAGTCAAGCACTTGGCCCCGACGAGACCCCCCCCCCCCCCCCGGCCCCATTTTTCTATGAAAAATGTTCCCCATTCCAATTTTCTTGGTAATTTGCGCTCGCAAACTTTGCCATTTGGCCTGTGCAACGGCCCCGTTGTCCTTTCCAACACCCAGTCTGGCTCTGAGGCCTCCTCGGGCTCCTCGGCTCCTCAATCTCCCCACTGACCACAAAGTGGTCCTGAAAACCACTGACTGCTCTCCTCTCTCTTCCCCCTTTTCTGTCTCAACAGTGAACCTGCCGGCCTTTGAACCGCTCTCTGATGGAGCAGCTGGAGCAGCGAAATGGAGGGTTGGAAAAGCCAGGCAAAAGGTTTCGGATAAAGATCTCTGTCTGTTCATATCAAGTTGGAAATGCTAGACTAAAGAAAAGCACAGTTAAGTCCTCTTTGGTCACTGCATACCGCTTGCGTGCGCGGCACTTTGTCCAAATCTGCATCCCATGCGGTAAGAAAAAAACATAGTCTGTCTGTATCGCTGAACACCCCATATCTCAACCTGTCTCAGACGTTTTAGTGTCACCCCCAAACCCAAGAATAGAGATGGTTGTGCCTCTCCGATCAGTGTCTGATGATAGTTCCTTCTGTGCAGTCTCTCCAGTCTTCACTTGCACTAAATTATTCAATATCTTACGCAATAAACCCACCTGATGTTGAATGAATATGAATTAAATGAACCCTATCAGATGCGGTGCAGTAGCTGCTGACACCATGTCTAATGTGACTTTATAATGTGCTATTATGTCTGTATTTTGCCTTCAGAACAACCTCTCTAACTGCAGAAATCTTGATGCCCAGGCAACAGCAGCTGCAGTCCTAAATAATTTGAACAGCTTTGTTTGCCAAACTGTCCACATGCACACAGCACCGTGAGTGTTATTTTGAATCAAACAATATGCAGTCATTCAATTTATTCACAGAGACAAGCAGAAACCACAAACCATATCATAATCTGTCCCGCAAACGTTTTACAGTGAGATGTTTTGCTGTCATGATTGGAAAGCCATATGCTATCTAGCCACTCTAAAATCAACAGGATAAATTGGAGGCTTACTGGGATGTCTACAGTACATCACAATATGCAAATCAGCATCGTTGACTCTAAGCACTTAGTCCATTCATAAAGAGATGACTATGATGAGTGGAATGGAAGGAAGATGGAAGCTTGTTGGTTCTGGAACGGTTGGTTGGGTTCTTTCGGTTCCGCTGGCAAGCTAGGCTACCTCACTACTTTTCTCTGTGGGAGGAGGGTGACAGTCTGACAGACAGACACTCAGACAGACAGAGACAGTAGGGGTTCTTAGATTTACCACAGCGATGGATTCATGGAATATTCCACACTTTCTATCCATCACGCGGTGTTTATCTACAAGCACTGAGCACTCACGCATTTCAAACCCCCGACCTGGGGTATGCTAATATAGGTGTTTATTGTGGCCAGGCCTTCTCTCCACCAGAACCCCATGTTGAAACCAAGAGCAGAGACAAAGAGGAGAAATGGGTTTATTGATCTGGGCACTTGGGGCTGAAATGCACTCTGGGTCGTCTTAGGATTCGTCCCAAATGTGCTTTCCCTATATAGTGCACTACTTTTGACCAGAGCCCTATGCAGTATGTAGGGAATAGGGTGCCATTTGGGAAGTAGGCCTTGTAGTTTCTGAACAGCACTGTCAGTGATGGATTGCGTTGGCTCCCACAGCTGACCATGGAGGAATGGACATGGGCTGATACAAGACAGGTGTGCATCAAGGAAAGGCTTGCCAATTAAAAATACACCTGTGTCTAGTTCACAATCAAATTCCTTTCAAGGGCAAACATTTCCAGTAGTCAGTTTAGTTAGATCTTGTCAAAGAAAAGGGTCACACATGTGTTTTTGATAAATCACTGCACTAATTATCAGTATATTCATATTTCAGTAACCAACAATCACACCCCAAAAAAACAATTATAATAAGATTACCAATAAGAGGGGAGGTTAGCATTGGGGAGGGTGGGGTGGGGGGGGGGGGGGTATGATCTTGATCTTGGTTATCCATCCACATTAATGTAGAAGTGTTCAGAAACATAAAGGATAAATATTTACAATAAAACTGACTCCAAAATGACACAATACATTATTCACTCTTCTGTTCCTATTGGGCAAAACATAATCTGAAACACAATCAAAACAAATGTATCCAACAAGTTTGAAGAGTCAGCTTGAAGTAGTCATTGCGGGCTAGGAATATGGGACCAAATACTAAACTAATATACAACAAAAATAGAAAATGAACATCAAACATATTTTAAAACCATATAATCATGTTGGAAAGCAACCATTACCTACATGGTAACAAACATAACTCATGTACAAACCAGATGTTGAGGACAAGCGGAGGACATGTTATGTTGTTTAGTGGGTCAGTTTAGTATTTCGCTAAAACGGAAAACAGCTGTCGTCATCATCCCAAGAGGTTTGAACCCACAGATATAGATAAATAGATGTAGCTCAAGGTTTGAACCGATAGATGTAGGATCTTAATTTGATCAGTTGCAGGTGAACTTTCCTGCAATTCAGGACATTTAAAAACGTATAGTGTATTTGAGGTTTAATAAGGCTTCTGAAATGTGTAACTTCCACATTGAAATTTCAGACTTGATTTACTCTAAACAAAAAATGTACCAACCCCTTCAAAAATGTCCAACATTTATAATCCACGTAATAATTATAATTTCCTGTTGCTGCATGGATTATTTTCCTGTTGTAGCAAACTGGCTCAAATTAAGATATGGCATCTGTTCAGCAGCATCGACTTGATTGTAGTTTCTCTCTCCACTCCACAACATCACCAAGTAGAGTGATATGAGCTCAAAGCAACACAAGCTGTTACGTGGAATCCCTGACATTTGTATAAAAGACCCGATCTCAATATTGTATTTAGCTTTCACACTGGCACACCTAACCAAAGCCCACTGTTATCCTGAACATCGCTGAAAGCGAAACCCTTTGTTCGTCTTAATACTTACTCAATGCACTGTGGCTTGTCGAAATGGTGCGCCGAAAAACGGTTTTATTATTTATTGCTTATGAATTTGGACCAAATCCTCTGGCGCTCTTGGTGGTTCATACTTTGAACGAGGCCCAGTAGAATTTCAACGAGGGTTCGAGATGGAGGAGAGGAGAGGCCAAGATAGATTTAAGCTGTGGGTCAGTGTGGCATTTTTTCTCTCTCTTTGCAATAATAACAATTAGCCTGAAATTCCACGGATATAATAGTATGCAACCCAAATGCTTAAAATGTTTAAGCCTGACACTTTAGCCCGATTCCAGATCTGGGATCAGTCTAAAGTGTTAGGCTGCCGAGCTGCCAGAAAGGGATTTTCAACCGTTATTAAATGTGTCACTAGAGGTACTACTAGACTGATTCCAGATCTGTGTGTGCTGTCTAGCCAACTCCTATGGTCATACATGAAAATACAAACAGATCTGGAATCAGTCTAGTAGTCCCTCTAGTGACATATTTCATAACGGATGCAAATTCCTTTCTGGCAGCTCAGCAGCATTTTGAGGAAAACCATGAACTTGTCTTTTCTAAATATCATTAGACTGTCTTATTATGCGTGTGATTTGTGTTGTGATGTCTAACTCTCTCTCATGCCCATATGCTCCTGTCAACACATTTCATCACTTCTCACTTTCTGGCCGAAGATCTGAAACCGAAACAAGGACTGTATCTATCTATTCTATTGTAAAATATAAACATTATTATATTGTCTTAGTATGCGTCAGATTTTTGTTGGGATAGCTAAGCTAGTCATTCTCACATTCCCACATGCTGTTATGTTGTCTCACATTTCTCCATCTTCTCTTCTCCATTTCTCCAGACTCACTTTCCCTTTTCTGGCAAAAGACCATATCTGAGTAAACATTAGTTACATTTATCTATTGTGAAACATAAATCAACAATTCCAGAAAAGTAAGCGTGGAAGCATGTAAATCATTTCCTGTTACTCCCTTGTAGCCTACCAATAAGGCTTCAGTGTGGACAGCAAGGTTTGAGGTCAAATTACTGTACCTTTGACCTCGAAGGTTGCACAAATGACGTTTTAGATTCAAATGAGAGAAAAGGAAACCTGAGCTGATGCCACAGTTGTTTCTCCTCCATTTGGTTACACAGCAGATCATATGGAGATGATCCTTTACAGTGAGTATATAGTGTTATCCTTCTGAACTACCTTATCATTTAACAAGCAGGACATACAGCCATTAAACACTCCTTTAACTTTGTTATACATTTTATATCATGCCATCCATTGGCCTAGATATATGAATACTTACTTTGTAAAATACTTAAGTCAAAAAAAAAAAATATATATATTTTTAGCAACCTATTTTCTTTTTAAATCACGTGTTAAACTCATTCCACGGAGGGCTGAGTGTCTGCAGATTTTCGCTCCTCACCTTGTATTTGATTGATTAATTAAGGTCACTGATTAATAACGAACTCCCCTCACCTGGTTGTCTAGGTCTTAATTGAAAGGAAAAAACAACCGAGACTAGGCCCTCCATGGAATGAGTTGGACACCTCTGAATTTAAGTCAATCAACAATGGCAGTCAGTAATTTAATCCCAGTTCATTAGCAGCAGTAGGAGAGAAGCCATAACCCTGTTGATCCAGTGGAAGCATGTATGTGTCTGCAGTATCACTTACCTCCTGCATAAATCAGATTTAGATCCTATACTAGGACGTATGCACACACACACACACATATTATGTTCTTCTCGTCGGGACCTAAAATAACACACACACAAACACACACTTCAGCATAAATCATCCCCATCCTGTACTAAGACAAACCGACCAGAGAGACAGACCGACCAGAGAGACCAACCAATCAGAGTGAGAAAGACCAACCACAGAGAGAGACAGACCAACCACAGAGAGAGACACAGACCGACCAGAGAGACAGACCGACCAGAGAGACCGACCAACCAGAGAGAGACAAACCGACCACAGAGAGAGACAGACCGACCAGAGAGACAGACTGACCAGAGAGACAAACCGAGCAGAGAGACAGACTGACCAGAGAGACAGACCGACCAGAGAGAGAGAGACAGACCGACCAGAGAGACAGACCGACCAGAGAGAGACAAACCAACCACAGAGAGAGACAGACCGACCGACCACAGAGAGAGAGACAGACCGACCAGAGAGACCGACCAACCAGAGAGAGACAAACCGACCACAGAGAGAGACAGACCGACCAGAGAGACAGACCGACCAGAGAGACAAACCGAGCAGAGAGACAGACTGACCAGAGAGACAGACCGACCAACCAGAAAGAGACAAACCGACCACAGAGAGAGACAGACTGACCAGAGACAGACCGACCAGAGAGAGAGAGACAGACCGACCAGAGAGACAGACCGACCAGAGAGACCGACCAACCAGAGAGAGACAAACCAACCACAGAGAGAGACAGACCGACCAGAGAGACAGACCGACCAGAGAGACAGACTGACCAGAGAGACAAACCGAGCAGAGAGACAGACTGACCAGAGAGACAGACCGACCAACCAGAGAGAGACAAACCGACCACAGAGAGAGACAGACTGACCAGAGACAGACCGACCAGAGAGAGAGAGACAGACCGACCAGAGAGACAGACCGACCAGAGAGACCGACCAACCAGAGAGAGACAAACCAACCACAGAGAGAGACAGACCGACCAGAGAGACAGACCGACCAGAGAGACAGACCGACCAGAGAGACAGACTGACCAGAGAGACAAACCGAGCAGAGAGACAGACCGACCAACCAGAGAGAGACAAACCGACCACAGAGAGAGACAGACCGACCAGAGAGACAGACCGACCACAGCTGGGAGATCTTCAGAAGAATTCTTCACAATTAATCTTTTTCCAATGTTGAGACCACAGATTATGGGTCTGAAGGAGGGAGGGGTCAAAAGTGCAAGGTGTGTGTGTGTGTGTTGAAGCTGACAGTCAAAGCTGAAACAGGGGAGTGATTGGGAGGTCAATAGCCCCAGCTCATCCCTCTATCCTTCCATCCCCAAATTCCTTTTTTCCGTTCATCTCTCCATCCAAAAACCGCTGTCTAGTACGCCACACGCACATAAAAATATCAGGGGTTCTGAAAAAAGAAAACATCCCTTCTTCCCCCTTTTCCTTCCACATCTCTGTCCTCCAGATGGAAAGGCCATGTGGGGCTTGTGGGTTTGGATGGTGTGGGATAAGCGGAGCTTGGAACATGGAATCCAGCGCCTCCGAGAGAATAATAACTGATTGATATTGGTGACGTGCCACCAGGCGGTTTGTGAAGTGTTGAGAGAGAGAGAGAGAGAGAGAGAGAGAGAGAGAGAGAGAGAGAGAGAGAGAGAGAGAGAGAGAGAGAGAGAGAGAGAGAGAGAGAGAGAGAGAGAGAGAGAGAGAGAGAGAGAGAGAGAGAGAGAGAGAGAGAGAGAGAGAGAGAGAGAGAGAGAGAGAGAGAGAGAGAGAGAGAGAGAGAGAGAGAGAGAGAGAGAGAGAGAGAGAGAGAGAGAGAGAGAGAGAGAGAGAGAGATGGGGATAACATGGTCAACAAACTAGTGGGATGATGAAGACTAAATAAGATGTAGCTTACCACTTGTCTTCAAGCGGTTGACTCATTTGTTGCTTTCCTCATGGATCGACCTGTGATCTTTATAGCGATGTGGTCGTTTTAGAAAGCAGGCACGTGATCAATCGATACAGAGCCCGTGGCATCAATAAGTTACTGGTGTGTGTGAGGTGTTCGCGTTCCTCTCATTGACATGATGAAGACAGTTCCTGCTGGCAGTTGCCTTCCCTCCTGAGACATACAGTACAGTACGTTGACCTATAGGTGGGTTGATAACTCTCCACCAATCACTGAAGATGAGTGTGACCGTGAATTGTAATAATAAGTAAGCCCATCCTTCGAGGACAAGAACAGAACTTATCCAATGTGAACGACGTAAACAAGGACCCAACAAGCTTTTGGTTTTGCTATTCAGGTCTCATATAAACCAGGCATCTTTTGATGAGCTTCATTAACATTTACTTTCAGTTTACCAGCCATTTAACAGCCACCTGAGTGCTCCAATATCACACTTCCACTCTATGCTTTATAAAGTCACTGACTGGCTCTTTATCTGTCCAGACTAAACCAATGACAGCTTTCCACATACTTCCATAGCTTTCTAATGGGCACCATCTTCCTCAAACATTGGTCCATTATTGTCGGCCATCTTTGCCCTCGCCAAACAAAACCTAACCTCCATCCCTAAACAAACACACCACATCTCTCTCTTTCTCTCTCGCTCTCTCAGTATTTATCCTTCTCTCTCTCCTGCTCTCTCATTCTCTCCCTCACTCTCTCTTCCTTCCTTTCACTCTCAATATCTTTCTTTCTGTCTCTTTATCGATCTCTCTCTGCCTCTCCTTCTCCTTTCTCCATGAGAACTTGACTCTCATAATGTTTACTGTTCACACTGAACAGTTTGGCTCATGATATGGCAGCAACCACTATTGTTTTGCTTTTCTTGGCCCCATGCATTAGCCCCAGGCAGACCTGGGTTCAAATACTATTCGAAATAATTGAAATTACTTCAGCTGGACTTGATTGAGATTGCCTGACGCAATGGAACCAAAAGAATAGTCGTAAAAGTGCAACCTGCAAACCCCGCCCTTCTGGCACTTCAAGACAAAGAAGATTTAAAATAGTATTTGAACCCAGATCTGGCTGGCATTGCTTAAAAATCCTTCACCGATTACCTATTGGCTATTACACGTTGTTCATGTGTGGATCGGCATGCCAAGAGAAAGAGACTTGGAAGTGGAACATGGAGTCAGAACGTAGGACAAGAATTGGAGTTTAAAGATTTTTGTTGTTGTTGCCTTTCTCTGCAGTCTTGACATATCTTCCTTCCCCATTCAGGAAGACAGCCCAGAAGAAGGAAATACATTTACATTTACATTTAAGTCATTTGGCAGACGCTCTTATCCAGAGCGACTTACAAATTGGTGAATTCACCTTATGACATCCAGTGGAACAGCCACTTTACAATAGTGCATCTAAATCATTTAAGGGGGGGGGTGAGAAGGATTACTTTATCCTATCCTAGGTATTCCTTAAAGAGGTGGGGTTTCAGGTGTCTCCGGAAGGTGGTGATTGACTCCGCTGTCCTGGCGTCGTGAGGGAGTTTGTTCCACCATTGGGGGGCCAGAGCAGCGAACAGTTTTGACTGGGCTGAGCGGGAACTGTACTTCCTCAGTGGTAGGGAGGCGAGCAGGCCAGAGGTGGATGAACGCAGTGCCCTTGTTTGGGTGTAGGGCCTGATCAGAGCCTGGAGGTACTGCGGTGCCGTTCCCCTCACAGCTCCGTAGGCAAGCACCATGGTCTTGTAGCGGATGCGAGCTTCAACTGGAAGCCAGTGGAGAGAGCGGAGGAGCGGGGTGACGTGAGAGAACTTGGGAAGGTTGAACACCAGACGGGCTGCGGCGTTCTGGATGAGTTGTAGGGGTTTAATGGCACAGGCAGGGAGCCCAGCCAACAGCGAGTTGCAGTAATCCAGACGGGAGATGACAAGTGCCTGGATTAGGACCTGCGCCAATTCCTGTGTGAGGCAGGGTCGTACTCTGCGGATGTTGTAGAGCATGAACCTACAGGAACGGGCCACCGCCTTGATGTTAGTTGAGAACGACAGGGTGTTGTCCAGGATCACACCAAGGTTCTTAGCGCTCTGGGAGGAGGACACAATGGAGTTGTCAACCGTGATGGCGAGATCATGGAACAGGCAGTCCTTCCCCGGGAGGAAGAGCAGCTCCGTCTTGCCGAGGTTCAGCTTGAGGTGGTGATCCGTCATCCACACTGATATGTCTGCCAGACATGCAGAGATGCGATTCGCCACCTGGTCATCAGAAGAGGGAAAGGAGAAGATTAATTGTGTGTCGTCTGCATAGCAATGATAGGAGAGACCATGTGAGGTTATGACAGAGCCAAGTGACTTGGTGTATAGCGAGAATAGGAGAGGGCCTAGAACAGAGCCCTGGGGGACACCAGTGGTGAGAGCGCGTGGTGAGGAGACAGATTCTCGCCACGCCACCTGGTAGGAGCGACCTGTCAGGTAGGACGCAATCCAAGCGTGGGCCGCGCCGGAGATGCCCAACTCGGAGAGGGTGGAGAGGAGGATCTGATGGTTCACAGTATCGAAGGCAGCCGATAGGTCTAGAAGGATGAGAGCAGAGGAGAGAGAGTTAGCTTTAGCAGTGCGGAGCGCCTCCGTGATACAGAGAAGAGCAGTCTCAGTTGAATGACTAGTCTTGAAACCTGACTGATTTGGATCAAGAAGGTCATTCTGAGAGAGATACCGGGAGAGCTGGCCAAGGATGGCACGTTCAAGAGTTTTGGAGAGAAAAGAAAGAAGGGATACTGGTCTGTAGTTGTTGACATCGGAGGGATCGAGTGTAGGTTTTTTCAGAAGGGGTGCAACTCTCGCTCTCTTGAAGACGGAAGGGACGTAGCCAGCGGTCAGGGATGAGTTGATGAGCGAGGTGAGGTAAGGGAGAAGGTCTCCGGAAATGGTCTGGAGAAGAGAGGAGGGGATAGGGTCAAGCGGGCAGGTTGTTGGGCGGCCGGCCGTCACAAGAAGCGAGATTTCATCTGGAGAGAGAGGGGAGAAAGAGGTCAGAGCACAGGGTAGGGCAGTGTGAGCAGAACCAGCGGTGTCGTTTGACTTAGCAAACGAGGATCGGATGTCGTCGACCTTCTTTTCAAAATGGTTGACGAAGTCATCTGCAGAGAGGGAGGAGGGGGGGGAGGGGGAGGAGGATTCAGGAGGGAGGAGAAGGTGGCAAAGAGCTTCCTAGGGTTAGAGGCAGATGCTTGGAATTTAGAGTGGTAGAAAGTGGCTTTAGCAGCAGAGACAGAGGAGGAAAATGTAGAGAGGAGGGAGTGAAAGGATGCCAGGTCCGCAGAGAGGCGAGTTTTCCTCCATTTCCGCTCGGCTGCCCGGAGCCCTGTTCTGTGAGCTCGCAATGAGTCGTCGAGCCACAGAGCGGGAGGGGAGGACCGAGCCGGCCTGGAGGATAGGGGACATAGAGAGTCAAAGGATGCAGAAAGGGAAGAGAGGAGGGTTGAGGAGGCAGAATCAGGAGATAGGTTGGAGAAGGTTTGAGCAGAGGGAAGAGATGATAGGATGGAAGAGGAGAGAGTAGCGGGGGAGAGAGAGCGAAGGTTGGGACGGCGCGATACCATCCGAGTAGGGGCAGTGTGGGAAGTGTTGGATGAGAGCGAGAGGGAAAAGGATACAAGGTAGTGGTCGGAGACTTGGAGGGGAGTTGCAATGAGGTTAGTGGAAGAACAGCATCTAGTAAAGATGAGGTCGATCGTATTGCCTGCCTTGTGAGTAGGGGGGGAAGGTGAGAGGGTGAGGTCAAAAGAGGAGAGGAGTGGAAAGAAGGAGGCAGAGAGGAATGAGTCAAAGGTAGACGTGGGGAGGTTAAAGTCGCCCAGGACTGTGAGAGGTGAGCCGTCCTCAGGAAAGGAGCTTATCAAGGCATCAAGCTCATTGATGAACTCTCCGAGGGAACTCTCCGAGGGGTCCTGTGTGGCTCAGTCGGTCCCTCTCCGAGGGGTCCTGTGTGGCTCAGTCGGTAGAGCATGGCGCTTGCAACGCCAAGCGTCGTGGGTTCGATTCCCGCTGGGACCACCCATATGTAAAAGTAGTGGCCCCAGCCGACTTGTAAGTCGCTTTGGACAAAAGCGTCTGCTAAATGGGATATATTATTATTATTTAACCTGGAGGGCGATAAATGATAAGGATGTTAAGCTTGAAAGGGCTGGTAACTGTGACAGCATGGAATTCAAAGGAGGCGATAGACAGATGGGTAAGGGGAGAAAGAGAGAATGACCACTTGGGAGAGATGAGGATCCCGGTGCCACCACCCCGCTGACCAGAAGCTCTCGGGGTGTGCGAGAACACGTGGGCGGACGAAGAGAGAGCAGTAGGAGTAGCAGTGTTATCTGTGGTGATCCATGTTTCCGTCAGTGCCAAGAAGTCGAGGGACTGGAGGGAGGCATAGGCTGAGATGAACTCTGCCTTGTTGGCCGCAGATCGGCAGTTCCAGAGGCTACCGGAGACCTGGAACTCCACGTGGGTCGTGCGCGCTGGGACCACCAGATTAGGGTGGCCGCGGCCACGCGGTGTGGAGCGTTTGTATGGTCTGTGCAGAGAGGAGAGAACAGGGATAGATAGACACATAGTTGACAGGCTACAGAAGAGGCTACGCTAATGCAAAGGAGAGATTGGAATGACAAGTGGACTACACGTCTCGAATGTTCAGAAAGTTAAGCTTACGTAGCAAGAATCTTATTGACTAAAATGATTGAAATGATACAGTACGGCTGGAGTAGGCTAGCTGGCAGTGGCTGCGTTGTTGACTTTGTAGGCTAGCTGGCAGTGGCTGCGTTGTTGACACTACACTAATCAAGTCGTTCCGTCGAGTGTAATAGTTTCTACAGTGCTGCTATTCGGGGCTAGCTGGCTAGCTAGCAGTGTTGATTACGTTGCGTTACGTTAAAAGAACGACAATAGCTGGCTAGCTAACCTAGAAAATCGCTCTAGACTACACAATTGTCTTAGATACAAAGACGGCTATGTAGCTAGCTAGCTACGATCAAACAAATCAAACCGTTGTACTGTAATGAAGTGAAATGAAAATGTGATACTACCTGTGGAGCGAAGCGGAATGTTGACCGGGTTGTTGAAGTTCTATTCGGTAGACGTTGGCTAGCTGTTGGCTAGCTAGCTAGCAGTATCTCCTACGTTAAGGACGACAAATAGCTGGCTAGCTAACCTCGGTAAATTAAGATAATCACTCTAAGTCTACACACTCTAAACTACACAATTATCTTGGATACGAAGACAGCAAAGACAACTATGTAGCTAGCTAACACTACACTAATCAAGTCGTTCAGTTGAGTGTAATAGTTTCTACAGTGCTGGTAATCGGTAGACGGTGGACGTTAGCTAGCTGCTGGGCAGATAGCAGTGTAGACTACGTTAGGACGACAAAATACGATAATTACGCAATTATCTTTGATACAAAGACGGCTATGTAGCTAGCTAAGAAGAAATTGCTAAGATTAGACAAATCAAACCGTTGTACTATAATGAAATGTAATGAAAAGTTATACTACCTGCGGACCGAAGTGTAGATGCGACCGCTCGCTCCAACCCGGAAGTGTAGATTAAGAATACATTGCCAATCTGCCTTCGCAGCAGAGATAAGAGTGAATTGCTTTTGCAGTAAATGTCAGAGGGTGCGTTGATGCGTGACACCCCCCCACCACTATACTTCGTGGTCGCGCCGTGTTTTGCTTTTCCATCGGTGGCTTTGCTGACGTTGGTAAGAACAACATTGGTGGTAACGGTCTGTGGGAGGTCGGAGGTGGCAGTGACTAAGGAATGTCCTGTCGACACACACACAAACACACACACTGTCAAGGGATATAAAGGTAGAGGAAGCAGTGATTCAAGTGGACCTGCAGAATAGAGAGATTTAAGAACTGAAAGCTGCCTGCGAGCAGAGTCAACATTCAGCTAATTAATGACTAATGCCATGGTACCAACACACGTAGAAACACACACACACACACACAGGTATGCACATGCCCTACACTACATGCATGGCGCCGAACACACACTACACACACACAATATTACACACATATTTGTAGGCATGCACATAGGCGACAGAGAGCAAATATAGTATAGACTCAAATATAGTATCGACTCAAATATAGTATCGACTCAAATATAGTATCGACTCAAATATAGTATAGACTCAAATATAGTATAGACTCAAATATATTATCGACTCAAATATAGTATAAACTCAATTATACACCACGGGTATGACAAAACATTTATTTTTACTGCTCTAATTACGTTAGTAACCAGTTTATAATAGCAATAAGGCACCTCTGGGTTTGTGATATATGGCCTAAGAACATCCCTTAGCCGTGGTATATTGGCCATATACCACACCTCCTCAGGCCTTATTGGTTAATTATCCATTAGGCCATGCTCCATGGGGAGACAAACAAGATCGATGACGAGGCTCTCAGACATCAATGTAGAATAATTACTGAAATAAGCCCCTGCGAGTATCTTATGAAGACAAAGAGACTGAACCTGGCCTGAAATGACCATGACACACACACACACGCGCACACACAAACAAGCATCAGTGTGTGCACACACACACACTAACACAGGAACCATTAGCCAAGAACACTGAGAGCCAGACGGTATCGAACGTGTCCCGAATCCAAGTGGAACGGTTATTGTGTAAAACTGCAGGACAGAAATGAGATGATGAGAATTGGAGCTCAGAGGTAGAACGAGATGTAATGAGATAGTTACAGATGTAGGATCTTAATTTGATCACCTTGTTGCAGGAGAACTTTCCTGCAATGCATGAAATTAAAAAAACTTGGAATGTATTTGTGTTTCAAAAAGGCTTCTGAAGTTTGATATTTCAGACTTGATTTCCCCTTATGAAAAATGTATCGACCCATACAACAATGTCCATGAATTATAATCCACAAATATAATTCACATTTCCTGTTGCTGCAGGATTATTTTCCTGCTGTAGCAAACTGGCTCAAATGAAGATCCTACATCTGTAAGGGGATAATTATGAAGCCTCATAAGAACATGGGTCTAATGATCAGTTGCTCATGAGGGGCACTTTGGGCAGAGCAAAACGTGATTGAGGTTTGAATACCAAAAAGGTTGAAGACCACTAGGTACAGCCTCATCAACAACTTAACAATTCAACTTGATTATCTTTTTCAAAACTCATTTATCTTTTCCGTTGCCCCATTAGTAAGCCATTTGTTTGAATGACCACTACACTTGAGATGAATGACCACTACACTTGAGATGAATGACCACTGCACTTGGAAGGAATGACCACTACACTTGAGATGAATGACCACTACACTTGAGATGAATGACCACTACACTTGAGATGAATGACCACTACACTTGAGATGAATGACCACTACTCTTGGAAGGAATGACCACTACACTTGAGATGAATGACCACTACACTTGAGATGAATGACCACTACACTTGAGATGAATGACCACTACACTTGAGATGAATGACCACTGCACTTGGAAGGAATGACCACTACACTTGAGATGAATGACCACTACACTTGAGATGAATGACCACTACACTTGAGATGAATGACCACTACACTTGAGATGAATGACCACTACTCTTGGAAGGAATGACCACTACACTTGAGATGAATGACCACTACACTTGAGATGAATGACCACTACACTTGAGATGAATGACCACTATACTTGAGATGAATGACCACTACACTTGAGATGAATGACAACTACACTTGGAAGGAATGACCACTACACTTGAGATGAATGACCACTACACTTGAGATGAATGACCACTACACTTGAGATGAATGACCACTACACTTGGAAGGAATGACCACTACACTTGAGATGAATGACCACTACACTTGAGATGAATGACCACTACACTTGAGATGAATGACCACTATACTTGAGATGAATGACCACTACACTTGGAAGGAATGACCACTACACTTGAGATGAATGACCACTACACTTGAGATGAATGACCACTACACTTGAGATGAATGACCACTATACTTGAGATGAATGACCACTACACTTGAGATGAATGACCACTACACTTGAGATGAATGACCACTACACTTGAGATGAATGACCACTATACTTGAGATGAATGACCACTACACTTGAGATGAATGACCACTACACTTGAGATGAATGACCACTACACTTGAGATGAATGACCACTATACTTGAGATGAATGACCACTACACTTGAGAGGAATGACCAATACACTTGAGAGGAATGACCAATACACTTGAGATGAATGACCAATACACTTGAGATGAATGACCACTACACTTGAGATGAATGACCACTATACTTGAGATGAATGACCACTACACTTGAGAGGAATGACCAATACACTTGAGAGGAATGACCAATACACTTGAGATGAATGACCACTACACTTGAGATGAATGACCACTACACTTGAGATGAATGACCTCTACACTTGAGATGAATGACCACTATACTTGAGATGAATGACCACTACACTTGAGATGAATGACCAATACACTTGAGATGAATGACCACTATACTTGAGATGAATGACCACTACACTTGAGAGGAATGACCACTCTACTTGAGATGAATGACCACTACACTTGAGATGAAAAAAAATCTGAATTATTTTGTGGATTATAATTAGTGGACATTTATGTAGGGAAGATACATTTTTAGTTAGTGCAAATTAAGCCCAACATTTTTATTTAGAAATGACACATTTTAGAAGCCTTTTTAAACTTTGAAAACACTACAAGTTTGCATTTACTGCTGTACAGCAAATTAGGATCTGACACCTGTAGCATATTGTGAAACTGTCTGTTCTCAACACCACTGGTCTGTCCCTGAAATTGAACCCTGTTGACAAAATTAGTCTGCAGGGGTGTGCCAGAGACCGTGTTTGCCTCAGTTTGGCAGTAATCAGTGTTGAGTTGAGCCCTAATGGTAGACATGTGTCTATTGGTTCTCTTGTTCATTTGACACACTCGTGTTCTGGTTTCACTTACTTATATCCAGTTTGTCTTAAACTGCATTATGTGGATCGACTAACGATGTCCTCTGATTATCTCCATTGATTGTGATTGTATTTAATAATTAGGGGGTGCTTATATAGTTCAGTTTCATTGTATGTACAAGTGGGTAACCTGTACTGGTGTGAGGTGTGAAATTGGAATGTGTTTTTGGCATATCCCATTCCCCCCAGAGACACCCTCAGTGAGTGGGGTCACAGCCAGGGATCAGCCATTATTGATGGCGACCCTGGAGCAATAAGGGTTCATTTCCTTGCTCAAGGGCAGAATGACATTATGTTGTCGGCTCCAGGATTCGATCCAGAATCCTTTGGGTTACTGGCCCAACGCTCCTAACCGCCAGGGTACCTGCCACTAAATCACATACAGAGTGAGATCTATCACTAGATTTCTTTGACAGTACTCCTCTATGCTTTCCGATACTCCCAACATGTTTTGGTGAGATATTTAGCCTATGCCCAGATCCACAGATATATTGTAATAAAGCCTCTGAACTAATGACCGAGACCGAAACTGATGTTCTTTTAACGTTCCTGAATTTCCATAAATAACCACAGGAAGATGTCTCCCACCCTGTCTAAGAATGTGTCTAAGAATTCTGTAAGGATTGCCGCAGTACAATAACATTGGCAAGCTAGTGACTTGACGATGATGTCCTCTTGTAGCATACCATTGACATTGATGTGGCTTTAATACCAGTGCCAGCAGGGCAAGAAATCATACTTCCCTACATTTGATCCACTTCACCAGCTGTACTTGGAATTGAGTGGCAATTTGCCTCACAAATAGTTTGATCATGATAGTAGATCCAGGCAATTGGCTGTATCAGAATTGGTGGCTGCAGGCTAAGTGTATCATGTGTCAACCTGGTCTCAGACCATTTAGTATTATTCTGTACGTAAATCCAAGACAAACAATTGAGTATGATATGTTATGTTTTGTATGGTATGTATTAATTTGTAGATGTGGCAAATTACAATTCATATTAAATGAGGTTACGAATTTACAAACATACAATATGTTACGAATTTGCTAAACGTATGATATGTTACGAATTGTATGATATGTTATGACTGCTGAAAAATTAATTAAAAAGCCACCCGGCCTATTTACATCCACCCCTTTTTATACTGCTGCTACTCGCTGTTTATTATCTATGCATCGTCACTTTACCCCAACCTACATGTAATAACTACCTCGACTAACCTGTACCCCCTCACATTGACATATTGACCAGTAAATATTTTCTTAATTCAATTTCTTGAACTGCATTGTTGGTTAAGGGCTTGTAAGTAAGCATTTCACGGTAAGGTCTACACCTGTTTTATTCGGCACATGTGACAAATAAAATTTGATTTGATTTGAATTCTAGCTAGGTGGCTAACGTTAGGTAGGTGGCTAACATCAGGTAGCTTGCTAACGTTAGCGGATCTAGGGGTTAGGGTTAGGGGTTAGGGTTAAATTTAGGAGTTCAAGTTCAAGTGTTAAGGTTAGGGTTAGGATTAGGGGAAGGGTGAGCTAACATTCTAAGTAGTTGTAAAGTCGCTAAAAAGTAGTAAGTAGCAGAAAAGTTGCTAATTAGCTAAAATGCTAAAGTTGTCCATTATGAGATTCAAACTTGCATCCTTTGGGTTATACGCCCACCCATCCACCCGACCAATCACCTTCTTTTAGTTTTTTCTTTAAGTAACCATCTGTCTTATGTAACCATACCAAACATAACATAGCGTACTTTTATTTTTATTTAATTTGCTAAATGAAGTTTCTCGGATTTACGTATACAATAATACGAAATTCTCTGAGACCATTGCATGTTAATGCAGGCAATGTTCCATATCATCACATAGAGATGAGAACACATAGCTCACTATTCTCCACCACTTCCAAGGTCCATATCATCACATAGAGATGAGAACGCATAGCTCACTATACTCCACCACGTCCAAGGTCAAGCTGTAACTCGCATCTCTTAGGACGGCAGAGTAGCCTAGTGGTTAGAGCGTAGGACTAGTAACCAGAAGGTTGCAAGTTCAAACCCCCGAGCTGACGAGGTACAAATCTGGCGTTCTGAACAGGCAGCTAACCCACTGTTCCTAGGCCGTCATTGAAAATAAGAATTTGTTCTTAACTGACTTGCCTAGTTAAATAAAGGTTAAAAAAATAAACACCCATTTGAACATGTTCAAAATAGCCCCCCCCCACCCCTGTTCTCTCTCTCTGAAGATAGACTAAGCTGTGTTAAACTAATGTTCACTGATTTTAATAACATAGAGAGTATGTTGACATTTATCATGCTGTGTTGAGCTTACCTCAGCCCAAGTTTATTCTTTATGGCATGGGAAACATATGTTTACATTGTCAAAGCAAGTGAAATAGATAATAAACACTTTGTGAAATAAACAATAAAAAAATTACAGTAAACATTACACTTACAAAAGTTCCAAAAGAATGAAGACATTTCAAATGTGATATTATGTCTATATTTTTTATATAATTTTTTACTTAACCTTTATTTATTTATTTACAGTGTTGTAATGATGTGCAAATAGTTAAAGTACAAAAGGGAGAGTTTATCAACATTTTTATTTGTTTTTGAATTCTTTGTGAGTCTGTAATCTGAAGGAAATATGTGTCTCTAATATGGTCATACATTTGGCAGAAGATTAGGAAGTGCAGCTCAGTTTCCACCTCATTTTGTGGGGAGTGGGCACCTAGCTTGTCTTCTCTTGAAGACGCCTATCCCACGGTAGTTATTGGGGTCAAATTTGTCTCCACTTTTGTGGATTGGAGTGATCAGTCCTTGGTTCCTAATATTGGGGAATATGCCAGAGCTGACGATGTTAAAGAGGTTTAGCATGGACTATACAGTCTGTATATTTGATCATTTCATTTAGGATACCATCAACCCCACAGGGCTTTTAGGGTTGGAGGGTTTGTATTTTGTCCTGTAGTTCATTCAATGTAATTGGAGAGTCCAATGGGTTCTCGTAGTCTTTAATAGTTGATTCTAAGATTTGTATTTGATCATGTACGTATATGTTTTTGCTGTTTGTTCTTTGTTGTGGAGGCAAAAAGATTGCAGAAGCCATACGTCTCCGTTTTGGATATAACTCCTCGTGTTGTTGTTGGTTTAGAGTTTTCCAATTCTCCCAGAAGTGGTTCGATTCTATGAATTATTCAGTTCAATTGACTTGACTTCCATTTTTGTTGGTTATGTTGTCGTAGTTGTGTCTAGGGGGCATATGGGGGAGGGAATGCTGTCACCTTCAGATAGGTGTTTGTCCCCTTGTGTGCTGAGGGTGTCAGGTTCTTGTCCAGTTCTGGCATTTAGGTCGCCACAGACTAGTACATGTCCCTGGGCCTGGAAATTGTTGATCTCCTGCTCTAGGATGGAGAAGCTGTCATCGTTAAAGTATGGGGATTCTATTGGGGGGATGAAGGTAGCACACATGAGGACATTTTTCTCTGTTGAGATCATTTCCTTATTAATTTCTAGCCAGATGTAAAATGTTCCTGTTTTGACTAATTTGATAGAGTGGTTTAGGTCTGCTCTATACCAAATAAGCATACCTCATGAGTCTCTGTCCTGTTTCACACCTGGTAGTTTGGTGGATGGGACTACCAGCTCTCTGTAACCTAGAGGGCAACCAGTGGGTCCGTCTCCTTTATACCATGTTTATTGTAGGATGACAATGTCTGTATTTCCAATTTCTTTGATGAAGTCTGGGTTCCTGCTCTTTAGGCCAAAGGTAGATGACCTCAGACCTTGTATATTCCAGAATGTGATAGTAAAAGCTTTGTGTTCCATAGTGTCTAGGGTTGTTTTTGTGTAAATTTAGGCCCGGACCATCACAGTAGGTGTGAGCAGAGCATGTTGAGCATCTGATACATACCTCTTAGGTTGCAGGATGGGGGATGGGCGGGTGTAATAGTGGGGGTTGGGCCTGTTGCTCTGCTCACGGCCTGGACATTATGACCTGCTGTCATGTTGAGGTCCTTGCCGCAGGGGCGGGAGGCATGGGGTGGGCAGAAGGGGCATAGGTCGGATATGGGGGGGCAATTTAGAGTGTGGCCAGGGTTTGCTCTCACTCAATATTTATCATGCTGTGTTGTGCTTTCCTCAGCCCAAGTTCATTCTCTCTCTCTCTCTCTCTCTCTCTCTCTCTCTCTCTCTCTCTCTCTCTCTCTCTCTCTCTCTCTCTCTCTCTCTCTCTCTCTCAATATTTAGCATGCGTTGTTGAGCTTACCTCAGCCCACGTTCATTCTCTCTCTCTGTCTCTGTCTCTGTCTCTCTGTCTGTCTGTCTCTCTCTCTCTCTCTCCCTCTCTCTCTATCTCTCTCTCTCTCTCTGTCTCTGTCTCTCTCTCTCTGTCTCTCTTTCTGTCTGTGTGTCAATTCAATTCAAAGTGGCTTTATTGGCACGGAGAACATGTTTACATTGCCAAAGCAAGTGAAAAACACCAAACAATAAGAACAAAAACCAACAAAGTAAATTAAACAAAACAATCAGACATTAACAGTAAACGTAACACACAATGTTTACATTACACACAATGTTTACAACAACAAAATTACACACACACTCTCTCTCTCTATCTCTATCTCTCGCTCTCTCTCTCTGAATAAAACTGGCATCAACAGAAAGCTGGTGTTGGAGTGGACCCTTTGTAACAGAGTACAACTCACTGAACAGAATAACAATAGTACTGTCCAATCAGAGATGCTTCTGGATTGTTTGTTGTGAGAAGGGATCTCTATTTCAGAATGTCTTTGATGATAAGGATGGCACTTATCTTCTGATGCTGGGTTCTGGTGTTTATGCTCACTGCTTGTCTCTTACACACAGACTGTGGTTATCTGCCCTCTCCTCAACCCTCTTGAGGCCCTGATACAGGGTCAAAGCTGAATCATCACTGTGCTCTGTGCCAAAACATTAGTGCTGTCCAGGGACCTAGCCTGGCTGAACCAGACTGAATGCTGCTCTGACTCAGGCGAGTTCTGACTGGTTTCGCCAGGCTAGGGTCCAAGCCAAGGCATTGCCCTACTGAACTGGAAATCACTGTCTGCGGTTTTATTAGGTTACATATGGATATCATATATTATTACACCATAGTCATGGTTACTGTTGCTATTATTAAGGTCACATCTCCTGGCATGTCGAATATGTAAATATTTATGTCTGGAGTTTCTATGAATAAATCTAGAAGTGAATGAACGTTATCTAATTGAGCTTTCTCTGAATTATTTATGATTTATGATTTTTCTCTCATTTAGTGTCAAAATCAGTTGCTCTTATGATGTTGATGTAGAGTTGAATTAAGGGTAATTTGACCCAGATTGGAAATACTACTGACCTTTTTGACAGTAAAAAGCAGTTTGAAGTCAATACAGTGGTTAGCGTAGTTGTTGTACATTGTTTTCCAGAGGACATTGTGGAGCCACAATCTACCAGCACTTTGTCTTACATTTTAACGATATGTTTTGACTAAAATGGTTTAAAAGTAAATGCGCTCTTTACATTGATTTATATTTTTATTTTGAGACTTTAACGTTTGTAAAACTGTTTCAAAATGTACAAAAATCAGCCAAGTGTAATTGGGAAATGTTTAGGCCTCCCTTCATTTTATGTCTCGCATAATATTGTTTGATAAATTCTTGGCGTGCTCGACAAAACATAATTTTTTACTTTTGCTGTCCATCTTTCTTTCTTTCTTTCTTTCTTTCTTTCTGAACTCAAATCAAATCAAATATTTTGTAGTCAACTATTATTCAGTTCTGAACTCTCTTTGTATTGATATTTGTATTGATTCTGGGCTCCATGTTGCATTGTGTTCAGTTCCAATCCAGTCCAGGCATTTGTCAAATTTCTCTGTCTTTATTGATGAACCTTTACAGACTTGCCGCAGTGTTTTATTTGTAAACCACTAACACGTCCATGTAGGTGGCCCCGGTGGAGAGAGGCACCCGTCAGAGGAACAAGTGCTGGACTAATGTGTAAGGAAGAAATATAGAGCTGACATGTAGGTGGCCCCGGTGGAGAGAGGCACCAGTCAGAGGAACAAGTGCTGGACTAATGTAAGGAAGAAATATAGAGCTGACATGTAGGTGGCCCCGGTGGAGAGAGGCACCAGTCAGAGGAACAAGTGCTGGACTAATGTGTAAGGAAGAAATATAGAGCTGACATGTAGGTGGCCCCGGTGGAGAGAGGCACCAGTCAGAGGAACAAGTGCTGGACTAATGTGTAAGGAAGAAATATAGAGCTGACATGTAGGTGGCCCCGGTGGAGAGAGGCACCAGTCAGAGGAACAAGTGCTGGACTAATGTGTAAGGAAGAAATATAGAGCTAACATGTAGGTGGCCCCGGTGGAGAGAGGCACCAGTCAGAGGAACAAGTGCTGGACTAATGTGTAAGGAAGAAATATAGAGCTGACATGTAGGTGGCCCCGGTGGAGAGAGGCACCCGTCAGAGGAACAAGTGCTGGACTAATGTGTAAGGTATAAATATAGAGCTGACATGTAGGTGGCCCCGGTGGAGAGAGGCACCAGTCAGAGGAACAAGTGCTGGACTAATGTGTAAGGAAGAAATATAGAGCTGACATGTAGGTGGCCCCGGTGGAGAGAGGCACCAGTCAGAGGAACAAGTGCTGGACTAATGTGTAAGGAAGAAATATAGAGCTGACATGTAGGTGGCCCCGGTGGAGAGAGGCACCAGTCAGAGGAACAAGTGCTGGACTAATGTGTAAGGAAGAAATATAGAGCTGACATGTAGGTGGCCCTGGTGGAGAGAGGCACCAGTCAGAGGAACAAGTGCTGGACTAATGTGTAAGGTAGAAATATAGAGCTGACAGTAGTGATAACAAGACGGGAAGACAGTAATACAGTAATACTATAGTAATACTGTAGTAAGAACACATACGGGGCTTATAGAAACTCTACACCCTCTGGAACTTTTATCACATTTTGTTGCATTAAAGTGGGATTGAAATATATTTAATTGATCTAAACAAAATATTCCATAATGTCAAATTGAAAAGAAAAATGTACAATTATTTACAAATTAAATTACTAAAATATAGTCATTGCATAAATATTCACCCCTTTGTTTAGACAAGCCCAAATTAGTTCAGAAGTCAAATTCTGCTCAACAAATCACAAAATAAGAAATGGTCCCCAGTCAAGTATTGAATTTCAAGCACAGATTCAACTACAAAGACCAGGGAGATTTTCAGAAGCCTCATAAAGAAGGGCAGATCAAATCAAATGTATTTATAAAGCCCTTCTTACATCAGCTGATATCTCAAAGTGCTGCATATAAACCCAGCCTAAAACCCCAAACAACAAGTAATGCAGGTGTAGAAGCACGGTGGCTAGGAAAAACTCCCTAGAAAGGCCAAAACCTAGGAAGAAACCTCGAGAGGAACCAGGCTATGAGGGGTGACCAGTCCTCTTCTGGCTGTGACGGGTGGAGATTATAACAGAACATGGCCAAGATGTTCAAATGTTGATAAATGACCAGCAAGGCCAAATAATAATAATTACAGTAGATGTCGAGAGTGCAGCAAGTCAGCACCTCAGGAGTAAATGTCAGTTGGCTTTTCATAGCCGATCATTCAGAGTATCTCTACCACTCCTGCTGTCTCTAGAGAGTTGAAAACAGCAGGTCTGGGACAGGAAGCACGTCCGGTGAACAGGTCAGGATTCCATAGCCGCATGCAGAACAGTTGAAACTGGAGCAGCAGCACGGCCAGGTGGACTGGGGACAGCAAGGAGTCATTATGCCAGGTAGTCCTGAGGCATGGTCCTAGGGCTCAGGTCCTCCGAGAGAGAGAAAGAGAGAATTGGAGAGAGCATACATAAATTCACACAAGACACCGGATAAGACAGGAGAAGTACTCCAGATATAACAGACTGACCCTAGCCCCCCGCAGCATAAATACTGGAGGCTGAGACAGGAGGGTTCAGGAGAAACTGTGGCCCCATCCGATGATACCCCCGGACAGGGCCAAACAGGCAGGATATGATTGGTAGATGGGTAACAACAACAAATCAGACATTGAATATCTCTTTTAAGCATGGTCAAGTTAATCATTATGCTGTGGATGATGTATTAAACTACCCAGACACATTAAAGATGGCCTAAATGCAAAGTGTTATGTTTGGGGCAAATCCAACACAGTACATCACAGAGTAACTGCCTACCTATTTTCAAGCATGGTGGTGGCTGCATCATGGTTTGGGTATGCGTGACATCGGCAACGACGGGGGAGTTTTTCAGGATCAAAAGAAACGGGATGGAGCTAAGCACAGGCAAAATCCTAGAGGAAAACCTTCAGTCTGCTTAACACCAGACACTGGGAGAGGAATTCACCTTTCAGCAGGACAATAACCTACAACACAAGGCCAAATCTACACTGGACTTCCTTACCAAGAACACAGTGATGTTCCTGAGTGGCCAAGTTACAGTTTTTAATTTGCTTGAAAAGACTTAAAATTGCTGTCTAGCCATGATCTCCAACACCTTGACAGAATTTTGAAAAGAATAATGGTCAAATATTGCAAAATACAGGTGTGCAAATCACGAGACTTACCCAGAAGGAATTGCTGCCAAAGGTGTTTCAGATAGGCGGTGAATACTTATCTAATCAAAGTATATTGGTGCTTTATTTTGAATGAATCTTTAAAAAATGTGAACATTTTTCTTCCGCTTTGACAGTGTAAATACAGAGTATACTTTCTATAGGCACTGTACATACGAGAGAGAGAGAGAGAGAGAGAGAGAGAGAGAGAGAGAGAGAGAGAAAGAGAAAGAGAAAGAGAGAGAGAGAGAGAGAGAGCATTCATGCACACATGCTTGTGCAAGTCTGCTTCAGGTGTGTCTCTGTGTCTGTCTCTGTACAATAACAACCATGTTGCAGGTTGCCAAGCAACTCCTTGGCATCCCGGGACAGTGTAAACCTAAAACACATGGCCTGGCTTCGAGTCACCTGGCGCTTCGCTGGGATGGCAGAGGTTGTACAGTATGTGGGATGGGCACTGCCACAACTAGAACACTGTTCTGCTTGGCCACATGCACAGCAGTGGAGGCTGCTGAGGGGAGGACGGCTCATGATAATAGCTGGAATGGATTCATTCGGTTCCATTCATTACTATGAGCCGTCCTCCTCTCTGCAGCCTCCACTGATGTACTCTTGGTGTAATGTGGTCTCTGGTCTACTTTTCTGTGTTTTTCCATATGTCTATTGGCAGTTCAGCTATGGCTATGTTCCAATGTCCATACTAGCATACCACCTAGAAAGCATGCCCAATGTATTGCTTCATTCTAGGTAATAACTAGAATGGGGTGGCAGGTAGCCTAGTGGTTAGAGTGTTGGGCCAGTAACTGAAAGGTTGCTGGATCGAATCCCCGAGCTAACAAGGCAGTTAACGCACTGTTCCCTGGTAGGCTGTCATTGTAAATAAGAATTTGTTCTTAACTGACTTGCCAAGTTCAATAAAGGTTCAATTTAATAATAAAAAATAAGCTAGTGTAGTAATGCGTAGTGTAAATGTTGGAAAATAGCCTATTTCTCGATTGTTCAGATTGAGACGATGTCAGGGTGGCCACTATGCTGCTAACACATAGATTCACAGGGTGAGCCTTTGACTCAAACAACTCAATTGTTTTCAAATTTCACTAAACTGCCCTCAACTGTTAATCCCTTTATGGTCTCAAGGTTCAGTGTACATACAGTTGAAGTCAGAAGTTTACATACACTTAGGTTGGAGTCATTAAAACGTGTTTTTCAATCACTACCAATTTATTGTTAACAAACTATAGTTTTGGCAAGTCGATTAGGACATCTACTTTGTGTATGACACAAGTAATTTTCCAACAATTGTTTACGGACAGATTATTTCACTTATAATTCACTGTATCACAATGCCAGTGGGTCAGAAGTTTACATACACTAAGTTGACTGTGCCTTTAAACAGCTTGGAAAACTCCATAAAATTATGTCATGGCTTTAGAAGCTTCTGATAGGTTAATTGGCATAATTTGAGTCAATTGGAGGTGTATCTGTGGATGTATTTCAAGGTCTACCTTCAAACTCAGTGCCTCTTTGCTTGACATCATGGGAAAATCAAAAGAAATCAGCCAAGACCTCCTTGGGAGCAATTTCCAAACGCCTGAAGGTACCACGTTCATCTGTACAAACAGTAGTACGCAAATCTAAACATCATGGGACCACGCAGCCATCATACCGCTCAGGAAGAAGACGCGTTCTGTCTCCTAGAGATGAACGTACTTTGGTGCGAAAAGTGCAAATCAATCCCAGAACAACAGTAAAGGACCTTGTGAAGATGCTGGAGGAAACAGGTACAACAGTATCTATATCCACAGTAAAACGAGTCCTATGTTGACATAACCTGAAAGGCCACTCAGCAAGGAAGAAGCCACTGCTCCAAATCCGCCATAAAAAAGTCAGACTATGGTTTGCAACTGCACATGGGGACAAAGATTGTACATTTTGGTCTGAGGACACAAAAATAGAACTGTTTGGCCGTAATGACCATCGTTATGTTTGGAGGAAAAAGGGGGAGGCTTGCAAGCCGAAGAACACCATCCCAACCATGAAGCACGGTGGTGGCAGCATCATGTTGTGGGGGTGCTTTGCTACAGGAGGGACTGGTGCACATCACAAAATTTATGGCATCATAAGGATGGAAAATGATGTGGATATATTCAAGCAACATTTCAAGACACCAGTCAGGAAGTTAAAGCTTGGTCGAAAATAGGTCTTCCAAATTGACAATGACCCCAAGCATACTTCCAAAGTTTTGGCAAAATGGCTTAAGGACAACAAAGTCAAGGTATTGGAGTGGCCATCACAAAGCCCTGACCTCAATCCTATAGAACGTTTGAGGGCAGAACTGAAAAAGCGTGTGCGAGCAAGGAGGCCTGCAAACCTGACTCAGTTACACCAGCTCTGTCAGAAGAAATGGACCAAAATTCACCAAATGTATTGTTGGAAGCTTGTGGAAGGCTACCCGAAACATTTGATCCAAGTTAAACAATTTAAAGGCAATGCTAGCAAATACTAATTGAGTGTATGTAAACTTCTGACCCACTGGGAATGTGGTGAAAGAAATAAAAGCTGAAATAAATCATTCTCTCTGCTATTATTCTGACATTTCACATTCTTAAAATAAAGTGGGGATCCAAACTGACCTAAGTCAGGGAAATTTTACTGGGATTAAAAGTCATGAATTGTGAAACTGAGTTTAAATGTATTTGACTAAAGTGTATGTAAACTTCCGACTTCAACTGCAAATAGGCTAAGCTGCTAAATTGTTGAGGGAATGAATTGAGGGAATGAAGCATAAAACAGGAGAAACACGAGATCAGATTGCATTGATACATTACAACTTTAACAAATAAATTAATCCAAGGTGTGTCTAGCATTGCTGGCCTAGAAACAACATTATTCATATTTCACACACAAAAATTACGACTTACCCTACCGAACTCTCGTCTCTAACACTGTCTGGCAACTTCAAGCTTCAACCCTTTGAAAATATGGCAGGTTCAACCCTTAGTATTTCACAGTTGCATGATAGACAAAAATGCCGTGCATTTTACACTGCAAACAGTCAAATGACATGGTTTTGTAATTGAATTCAACATTGCTGGCTACAAACACCAATAACACAATTTATTGTATATCATATTACTTATAGCAACATTAAATTGTGACTGCCTCTCTGTATTGATTCATTAATATAACGAAGCATTGTTTGAATCATTACTCATAACAGGGACTGATTACAAACATGACTCACACTGTAGGCCCATCTATTGGCCCTTTCCCAAAGAGAAACCAGGAAATCTATTTCAACTCTTCCTTTCCGATAAACTCTCTGTCTATGTTGTTTTGGCTCATGTATTTTCCTCTCATGAACCATTTCATCCATGTTTGCATTCCCACCCACAATGATTGGGTGCTTACCATCTTATCTCTATAGTAGACATGCACACAAGCACACACACACAATTTTGTGATTATTTTTATACCATGCCATCCTTTGGCATAGATATATGAATACTTACTTTGTAAAAGACTTATGTCAAAATAATAATATTTGTGGTCAGCCCCCCCCCCCGAAAAAAATCTGCCCACTTTCCGTTTAAATCACATATCAAACTTTCCACAGAGGGCTGAGTGTCTGCAGGTTTTCGTTCCTCCCTTGTACTTGATTAAAGAATTAAGGTCACTGATTAGTAAGGAACTCCCCTCACCTGGTTGTCTAGGCCTTAATTGAAAGGAAAAACCAAAAACCAGCACACACACACGCACACACACACACACACACAAACACGCACGCACACACACACACACTTTATGTACAGTGCCACTGAGAGAGTTTAGTAACATAAACAGGATGGTATGATATGGATATTGGATACATGGATGATGTTCTCCAAGTAGGCCTATAGATCTCATTTACATGTAATTCAGTATAGAATCAATAAAACACGTACGTTCGGCATATAAAACATAAATGAAGATTGCACAATTTATCTGCTGATGTTGAATCCAAGTATTAGCCTATATAATATGGAAAGCAATAAGCTCAAAACAAGGCAGCTCTGTATATAAAACATGAATATGTTTAAGATTGCACAATTCATCAGTATTCATTTCAGTCAGTTTCCTACAGTTAGGGACAGCCAGCCATTCTGGGACAGATATAAGTATTCATTTCAGTCAGTTTCCTACAGTTAGGGACAGTCAGCCATTCTGGGACAGATATAAGTATTCATTTCAGTCAGTTTCCTACAGTTAGGGACAGTCAGCCATTCTGGGACAGATATAAGTATTCATTTCAGTCAGTTTCCTACAGTTAGGGACAGTCAGCCATTCTGGGACAGATATAAGTATTCATTTCAGTCAGTTTCCTACAGTTAGGGACAGTCAGCCATTCTGGGACAGATATAAGTATTCATTTCAGTCAGTTTCCTACAGTTAGGGACAGTCAGCCATTCTGGGACAGATATAAGTATTCATTTCAGTCAGTTTCCTACAGTTAGGGACAGTCATCCATTCTGGGACAGATATAAGTATTCATTTCAGTCAGTTTCCTACAGTTAGGGACAGTCAGCCATTCTGGGACAGATATAAGTATTCATTTCAGTCAGTTTCCTACAGTTAGGGACAGTCATCCATTCTGGGACAGATATAAGTATTCATTTCAGTCAGTTTCCTACAGTTAGGGACAGTCAGCCATTCTGGGACAGATATAAGTATTCATTTCAGTCAGTTTCCTACAGTTAGGGACAGTCAGCCATTCTGGGACAGAAATAAATATTAATTCTAACTGAAACACTGACTACATCTAAAATGACACCCTTTTCGCCATGTAGTGCACTACTTTTGACTAGCACCCTGTGGGAGCCTTATGGGCCCTGGTCAAAAGAAGTGCACTACATAGGGAATAGGTTGCCATTTGAGGGGCATGCACTGTCTGAATGTACCCTCAGTAACCGAGTGGAATGAAGGTTTCTGAAGAACAATAAATCCTAAATTGAAACTCATGAATCACATTGGGATTTCCACACAGTAAACTTGTGAGCGCTTCGTCTAAAGCCCCCTCCATAAAAAAATAAACATTTTAGTGTTTTTGATTAGGTCAGACAAATCAATGTCCCAATACGACACTGCTTATTCCCGCTCCACCAGATGCCCCCTATTCCAGAGGCATTGTTCAAATCTGGAAGGAGAAAACAAGCTAATGTGCTGCCAGCATAGTTAATGTGTTGGCCTAGTTTCTGATTTTACTGGAATAAGTGGTGTAGTTTGTAATGAGCTAATATTCCCTGTTAGTGTTCCATACCATTAGCATTCCCCTTCATGAGATGTTCATACAATAGAGTTACGGGGGAGGCTATTGTGTTGAGCAAGCCCAGCTTACATAGCTTCTCACATACGTAGCATCTCACATAAAGTACAGTTCAGGGTTGGGGGTCAATTCCATTTTGATTCAATCAATTCAGGAGGTAAATTGAAAGTCCAATGAATTTTTGTTTACTCTATGGATTGACTGAATTGAAATGGAATTGACCCCAACACTGAACTGCATCATAATGGAGAAGCTATTGACCAATGGCGTTGGGAAATGATAGGCCTATGTGATTCCCTGCACTCCTGCACACATCCTGAACTAAGAAAGGCTGTGTGAAGTATCTGGACTGAACAAGTCTGTTACTATATACTAAATTAGGAGTATTCAACTCTTACCCTACGAGGTCCGGAGCCTGCTGGTTTTCTGTTGTTACCCTACGAGGTTTGGAGCCTGCTGGTTGTCTGTTGTTACCCTACGAGGTCCGGAGCCTGCTGGTTTTCTGTTGTTACCCTACGAGGTCTGGAGCCTGCTGGTTTTCTGTTGTTACCCTACGAGGTCTGGAGCCTGCTGGTTGTCTGTTGTTACCCTACGAGGTCCGGAGCCTGCTGGTCTTCTGTTGTTACCCTACGAGGTCTGGAGCCTGCTGGTTTTCTGTTGTTACCCTACGAGGTCCGGAGCCTGCTGGTTTTCTGTTGTTACCCTACGAGGTCCGGAGCCTGCTGGTTGTCTGTTGTTACCCTACGAGGTCTGGAGCCTGCTGGTTGTCTGTTGTTACCCTACGAGGTCCAGAGCCTGCTGGTTTTCTGTTGTTACCCTACGAGGTCTGGAGCCTGCTGGTTGTCTGTTGTTACCCTACGAGGTCTGGAGCCTGCTGGTTTTCTGTTGTTACCCTACGAGGTCTGGAGCCTGCTGGTTGTCTGTTGTTACCCTACGAGGTCTGGAGCCTGCTGGTTTTCTGTTGTTACCCTACGAGGTCTGGAGCCTGCTGGTTTTCTGTTGTTACCCTACGAGGTCCGGAGCCTGCTGGTTATCTGTTGTTACCCTACGAGGTCTGGAGCCTGCTGGTTTTCTGTTGTTACCCTACGAGGTCCGGAGCCTGCTGGTTTTCTGTTGTTACCCTACGAGGTCTGGAGCCTGCTGGTTTTCTGTTGTTACCCTACGAGGTCTGGAGCCTGCTGGTTTTCTGTTGTTACCCTACGAGGTCCGGAGCCTGCTGGTTTTCTGTTCTACCTGGTTTTCTGTTCCAGAGCCTGCTGGTTTTCTGTTCTACCTGATCATTAACTGCACACACCTGGTGTACCAGGTCTAAATCCGTCTCTGATTAGATGGGAACAATGAAAAAATGCAGTGGAACTGGCTTTGAGGTCCCGAGTTGAGTTTGAGGGTACTAGATGCAGACTGACAGTTAGTTGCTTAGTAGCGTAGAAGGGACGACAGGACTGGGTGGTTCTCTGCAGCTGCATCCTCCATGATCTGTATGGGCTGGGGGGCTATTCGCCGTCACACAGTCCCAGAACTCTGTATGGGCTGGGGGGCTACTTACCGTCACACAGTCCCAGAACTCTGTATGGGCTGGGGGGCTATTTGCCGTCACACAGTCCCAGAACTCTGTATGGGCTGGGGGGCTATTCTCCGTCACACAGTCCCAGAAAATGAAAGATAGAAGAATGATTCATTGCAAGAGAAAATAAAAAATAAGCATGTTAGACTGTTGCATAAAGTAAAAACTATTCTTCTGGCACAACGCTGTTTGTTTTCCTGCTAGGGTAAAAGGTTGAAGTTTGTCTGTCGATATGCTCCTTTTTTTACCATATATGTGTCTGGTCACGGCCTACTAGACCAGATGGAGGCAACTGGATATTTTAGACACAAATAAACAGAGAGAGAGAGAGAGAGAGAGAGAGAGAGAGAGAGAGAGAGAGAGAGAGAGAGAGAGAGAGAGAGAGAGAGAGAGAGAGAGAGAGAGAGAGAGAGAGAGAGAGAGAGAGAGAGAGAGAGAGAGAGAGAGAGAGAGAGAGAGAGAGAGAGAGAGAGAGAGAGAGAGAGAGAGAGAGAGAGAGAGAGAGAGAGAGAGAGAGAGAGAGAGAGAGAGAGAGAGAGAGAGAGAGAGAGAGAGAGAGAGAGAGAGAGAGAGAGAGAGAGAGAGAGAGAGAGAGAGAGAGAGAGAGAGAGAGAGAGAGAGAGAGAGAGAGAGAGAGAGAGAGAGAGAGAGAGAGAGAGAGAGAGAGAGAGAGAGAGAGAGAGAGAGAGAGAGAGAGAGAGAGAGAGAGAGAGAGAGAGAGAGAGAGAGAGAGAGAGAGAGAGAGAGAGAGAGAGAGAGAGAGAGAGAGAGAGAGAGAGAGAGAGAGAGAGAGAGAGAGAGAGAGAGAGAGAGAGAGAGAGAGAGAGAGAGATCAGCCATATTTATCTCATGACTGACGAGACACTGTTAGAGTCTCTTACGGGTTTTATCTCATGTTTTAGAACAGTCCGATTGTTTTTGACGACAGTCACCAACCTGGCTGGGGTCTGGAAAATCTGACTGCATAAATGACCATTGGCCCATGGAATTGATTTAATCAGCGTTATACCAATATAAAATACACTCGCTATCCCTCATCCCCAGTCCCAAACACTCCTCACATCATCCAACCTTCGCATCCAAGAGCAAAGAGGAAAAATCAAAGTCCCTTTGGTCAATTTACCAGGAGAGGAAATTAGATTTAGCAAGGGTCACTCAAACGTCAACGGCCGGTGCCTTGGACTATAATACCTTAAGCATTAGGGCCACTTTTAATTTACTGAACACACAATATTTTTCTGGCTCAAGCTATCATAGCAGAGAGAGAGAGAGGGAGAGGGAGAGAGAGAGAGAGAGAGAGAGAGAGAGAGAGGGAGAGGGAGAGAGCCTTTAGACATAAATCAGATGATCACTACACCACAGCTGCATAATGAATGATGCCAATATGAACCTGCCTGTCTCCTTTGAACTAGACCCGCAGTCTGAGTTCTCTGGCACTCTCTGCTTTACAAGGCCAATGGAGTGAAATATGGGGTGTACAAAATCAGAATAATGCGCCCACCAAACTCTGGAGCATGTAAACCAATCGTCTCTCATGTTTCCCAAATATATTTTCAGCTTGTATGGGAATTAGGTAGCTATCCGGCTAAAGTTCGTATGTATTCTTGTCTAGCTGGGTTTATTAAAAAATCTGTTATTGGAATTAAGCTCGTTGGGTTTTCAATGAAACACCTGTTGGATTTCACCATCGAGTCCCAATTATGAGATGAACCTGGTCATGGTCATGGATACACAATTTCAGGAGATCTACTAACATGAATTCAAACCATTACCAGTTCATTCAAATGAATAATGATTCTCAGAAAATAATCCAACATTACATCATTTTAGAACTGTAAAAGCAAAATTGGGTTTATTCATTGTTGCCTAGATGTGAAAAACGTGATTTTGATCGTTCAGCATCTCTATCCAGCCCTTGTTTTGGTTTTCACCACGAGGAAACATACACTGAACACATATCTAAACACAACCAGACAGCAACAATAAAACCCTCATCTTCTTGTCTCTCGTTGTCTAACCTCTGTCTGTAGAACGGGGCCATAGAGCCACACACACACACACACACACACACAACCTTCGCACCATAGACTGCAAACCCGAAGTGAGATGCTGTAGAAATGTGAAAGTATTTAATGCATTAGGTAAACCTTCCTCCCATTTGGAAAGGCAGGCTCATAAATCACACTTTCCCCCTGTCCTCACGGTTCGCTGTAGAGGAGTTATTAGTCTGTGGTGGCCATCACGGTCATTAGTTCATGTCCCTGGCACGAGCTGCAGCAGTTTCACAACCGCTGAGACCAACTGTCCTGAGGCTGGGTCTGGTGTTGAGGCCCCCCAGGGGGTTAGGATCAGGTCCACTGCACTAACTGAATAATCATGCATAAAAATGTAGGGGGGGGGGAGAGAGTGAGAGTGTTTAGGACTCTTTAGGAGTGGTTCACAAAGTATGAGACATTGGCAACAGTGTGTCTGTTGGCCTGTTTGTTTTGCTATCCAGTAGATGTCCACATCCTTCTCCGGAGTCCCAATGGTTCATCATTTAGCCCGGAGGAAACTCAGATACCCAGATATAATCTCCAGGGCTCTCTTGCAAAATACATTTGATTTCTTAAGAATTAAACTGCAATCTGTTCTTTCAGAGCCTGACAGTTAAGAGTGGTCAACGTCAAGCCCGTAGAAATATAATTGGGCCTACTAGATTGGATAAAGTCCCTCCGATCAAGGCAATTTGGCTGGTACTGGTACACTTATGGGTACACTCAATAATAAGTCATTCTAAGTCTATGCACAGCCCCACGTCCAGTGAGGGGGGGCAGAGAGAGGGGGGGGGGCTGAGAGAGAGAAGGGAGAGAGACAGATAGAGGGGATGCAGAGGAAGCAGCCACTATACTGTGTTCAATTAAATTGTGACATATTTGATATTTACTAAGCCCACATGAATTCCTCTGTCTTGCAGGTTCGCCTATAACACTTTATGGCAGGCACATGGAAAGGCTGCTATGAGGGCTGATTTACAGTAACTGAACTGGAGAATGATGAGCGAGAAAAGAAGAGAAAATCCCATGTTTACATTGTCACCTACTCTCGTTCTCCCTGCATCCACTTCCTGCTTGGCTTCAAAATGATCCCTTCCTCATCTCCAACGGCCATTAAGCACCTTGTAAATTACACCTTTCCAAACGAACGTATCTACCCAGAGCCCTGACATAAGAACGTAAACAAAATGTATTATTAATGCTCAGTTACTGTCTCTGAGCCTCCAGTGGCTTAGGCTATAAGTGATCTCCTGTAGACAGCAGTAAATTATCTGTAGAGCGAATTATCCCCCCCGGGTTATGGTCCTTATAAAGTGGTAGTGGCGTTCCACGTGATAGACTTTCCTATAGAGGCCTAGAAACCTTTCTATACCGAAGACGAAGAAGGTCATATAACAGAGAAGCGGAGAGAACACCGATGAACAAATTATTCTTAAAGAACATGAGTCATCTCTAATTCAGGAGCCAAACTTTGCTTGGGTCTCCTTCTCCTCGGCCAAGTCCCAGAACAAGAGTAGGAGTCAGCAGACGTTTACTGAACGTTAGACATGTCAATATAAACAACCCGGGAGCACAAGCGTTTATCAACTTCTCGCCGAGAAGTCAAAGATAACCACATTTTCTGGACCGTTGTTTGGAATTTGGCTTCGGTTTTTTATTGCGCCGCAAAGACGAGGAGGATATGTGTTTATGTGTGACGCAATGAAGAGTCACTGAGTTGAAGGGCTGGATTCAATCAATAGCGCCGAGGATCAGCGTTGTAGCATGAGTGAAATGTAAAGGCAATGTTTCCACGTTCGCGGAGACTGCATTCCCGGTAAACACTGCATATGTCTGCTCAACCCCGCTACCACGCTGATCTTCAGCGCCCGAATACATGGAGTGTGACTTCCTGCCGTTTGACTTTGTCACATATTTGGAAGAGTGTGTGTGAGTAAGTGTGTGTGTCCTCAGATGCACTGCGGCAGATAAGGAGCCGAGAGTTGACCCTGCTCTGTTGCTGAGTGATGCAGGGAAGTCACCAGGGTTTACACAATGGTTTAGACACACACACACACACACACACACGCACCCGCACGCGCACACACACGCACACACACACACACAGACACACACACACACACACACAGACACACACACACACACACACACACACACACACACACACACACACACACACACACACACACACACACAACACCAAGCTGACACATATAAAGTGCTCACTTTCCCTCCAGCTGACCCTCCACCTTGTATCAGTAAGCCTTTCTGTCCTGGAATACATTTGACCATGTGTTGACTCAGTAGACCACACCACTGGCTTGATAGAGAAGAGATGTCAACCCCTATCCATTGCAGGCTCTGTCTTGTTTCAGGGGCTCTACTACTGCACGACACTACTCTCTCTATTCCAGCACCTGGATAAATGTTTTAAGGGATGTGAGCATCACACCTGGGTTCAAATACTATTTGAAATGATTTCAAATACTTGTATCTGTTCTTGATTGAGTTTGCCTGTTACAATGGAGCCAAAAGAAAAGTCCCAAAAACTGCTAACCACTCCCACCTAGCGCTCCAGACACCGGCTAAAGCAAACGATCATAGTATTAAACATTTCAAAAAGTATTTGAACCCAGGTCTGGTGAGCATACCACCACTATATGCATTGTAATCAAGGTTTAGATGAAGTATATGTCATTCTGACATTGAGGTACACAGCTCATTTACTCATCCTCTCTTCTGGTTTTATACTGGTCTACTCTAATTGGTTACAGAGTTTAAGTGTTGCCATAACAACATAAGAAACAAAAGATCCTTGAATATCCTCAGGCGGGCTGCACTCAAGGAAAACATTCAACCGTATTCACAGACCCACCACCACCAACAATAAAGGGACTTTGGCTACTAATTCCAATCTGTCTGGATAAAATACTAAACCCATTGGAAGGTTGAGTGAGTAAGTTCTTGGAAATGGAAAGGAGACACCTGACAGCGGACCATTCCCACAATGACTGAGAGAGACAGCAGTTACAACAGATGTTTAGCCGAGCCCTTCCTCAATGAGGACCATGCCACTTTCTAGATGCACACACATGAACAAAGCACACCTGTATGCGCACACGCTTTTATACACACACCCAAACACACACACACACACACACATTCTCTCTAACTCCTTTCCAGCCCAAGGTCATCTGGTTTCCTCCAAGCATGGAGGATGAGATTTCATGGAGGAGTCATCAAATCCACCCCGGTTATAAATGGATCATTGGTAACATTATACAGTGTTGGGAAGGGAATGGGAGACCAGGCATGGATTGAGAAGATTAGATGAAGATCAGATGTGAATTGCAAATTCAGCTTCATTGGAGAGCCATCTAAAAGCCTTGTGCAATCCTTAAAGCCTTTGTCATTTCAGAATAGGAATATGTCTTTCCTTGATTGGTATCTAGGACAGAAAGAAGACAGAGATATGTTTCAGTAGCAGAGCTTCCTTCTGTCCTATGTAATAACCATGGCAATCCATCTTCAGTTTAGAGGTTCCATTATGGTCCTCAGGAAGGAACACAACCCCAAACTAATATTTTCTGGTAGATCTATTTCACCATCCACCCACCAAGGTCAACTATATCTGTTGAAGGAGCGTATGTTCATGACATTAAAAATGTCTGCTTTCATTAAATATAACAGTTTGATTAATTGGGTTGGCTTTCCTCCTTTCAGCAAGAAAACAGTAACTCTGTCTGGACTATATTCAATGCTCATTGCTAGCGTCCCAAATGGCACCCTATTCCCTATATAGTGCACTACTTTTGACCAGGGTCGTATATATAGGGAATAGGCTGCTGTTTGGGACGGACAAGTCTTTTTGGACTATAGTCAATACAAATCAAGTACAGTTATATGGAAAGAGTTGAAAGGAGCAGCATTTAAGTTATCGAATGAAATGAATGATGGAGTTGCTGACTGAAAGGAACAAGTATTGGGTCGTTCTACAAAAAGAGTGCCTTTAAGTAGAAATTGTGGACCAATATTGAATTTTAAAAGCCTACTATATTAAATGAAGTGCCCTTTAATTTTGACCACTTGGAGAATTCAAGAAATGTGATTTGTAATATGAATAAAAGGTTGCTAAAGTGCCACAATTCTATGATGATTTTAACCCACTTAATCCCCAAATTCCTCTGTCACCCCTGTGTCACTTCTTGGAAGATTTTAACCCACTTAATCCCAAAATGTCTCAAATTTCACCATCATTATAAAGCCCTAGTTATTTTGTTGCTTTGACAAAGAATGTGTTTAATGTGAATAGTGATTCATTTACATCTGTGCCTCATTTTAAGGTCAACCCTGTCACGTAAAATGAACTCTCTGTTGAATATGGTGAAACTTTTTTTTTAAATTCTGAAGAAACATGAATCATCTAATAGTCAAATCATATAATGAAAGCAGGTGAGCTGGTTCTACCCTTTTTGACACATTTCTGGTGTTTTGTGTTGGAAAACTGAGTGGGTCGCACATTAACCTGTTACCATAGATACTGTAGACAGGCTAGAATCTTTTTTTACAATAAAAAGCTTGCATTTTTGTGAAGCTTGCATTCAATTGCCACTCCCTGCTGCACACAACAAGCTTCCATTCCCCCGGTCACAAAGGGATTTATGGCTGATTTAAGAAGAAATCGTTAACCCTGTTACGGTCAACCCTGTTACGGTCAACCCTGTTACGGTCAACCCTGTTACTTTATTTGGCACTTAATAGGCACTTACTATAGTAAAAAAAAATATATGACAAAACTCGGTTTTTATTAAGTTGAACATGTGCTCTTTATGACAGAATGTAACACTACTTAAAAGACACCGAATTGGTGGAACAACCCTGCTACAGAAGGTTGAAGAGAGCAGAGCCATAACAGAAGCTGACCATGTTGATTAATTGTATTGATTTAAGTAATTATAGTTGTTAGGTGACGACAGCATGATAAAATAAACATAGCGTAAGCATGCACACACACACACACACACACATACACACTTCCTGTATGACGCCCCACATTATCTACTCCCCTTGTAAATATATTTAATTTTAGGCACATTAAAGTAGCCAATCAATACCATTTGTTTAATAGCCAATCTCCATCTTCATTTAACATTCACCTCCATGCATCTAAACATAACTGACCTAATACGAGATGAATGCTGAGTTCCAAGTCGAGGCATTGTGTCCCATTTTTAAAGTCTTTGGCATGAATCCCCAATCTTCCAATCTCAGGGCGTACACTGTAACCACAAAGCCACTGAGTTGGATTGACCTAATCACTTAAAATAAAAGCCTTGTTCTTCTGACTTACATGTACAAAAGACAGCCCTACATTCTGATGCTCTTGCTTGACCTATGACCCTGCATCCAGTCACTATTTTATGCAGCTAGTGTGGTTCGTCCAAAAATGATGTACTATCTAGATTATAAATATTTGTATATTTTGTTATCAGAGCCATATTAGGGTGCAGAGGCAATGTATGGGAATCTTTGATGTGATGTGTGATAGTGGAGCGATATTTTTGTGTGTAGAGATCCTGTTAGGGATAAGTAGAAATATACTGTATGGTCTCTTATCTCGAATGGCACCTCGTTCCCTATAGTGCACATCTTTTGACCAAGGCCCACTCGGAACTGGTTCAAAGTAGTGCACTACATAGTGGCTGGGGTGCCATTTTGGATACAAGCCTGTGCACACTACAGAGGGGCCTACTGTTTTACGGACCACTGTTCCGTTCCAACGCAAACAGAATATTTCAGAGTGTATGTAACCCCCCCCCCCCCCCGTTTCACTTTGCTGGAATCACATCCACCATGAAATACGCCAGGTTGAAATAGTACATCTTCTAGGCAGGCCATTTATCATACATGACATATGATGTTGTTTGCATCCCAAATGCCAACCTATTCCCTATTTAATGCACTAAATTTGATCAGGGCTCTGGTCAACAGTAATGCACTATATGGGAAATAGGTAGCCATTTGGGATGGAAGCGTTGTGTATGGAGGCTGGAAGAAGAGCATTCCATCTAATCCGGAATATCACAGATTTGACTTATTGTCCTGGCAGAACATTGAGAGAGGGATGGAGGGGAAAGTACTTTAATCCTCTAGGTAGACAAAATGATAATGTGGGGAAATCTCTAAATGTACAACCGAACTTGTTCTTATTTGTCCCGAAAGCGTCATTGTGAATCACTGTTTACAGGAATTTCACTATTTCCACATTCATTGTTGATGGAACAAAAAACTTCAACATGAGGAGCAATGTTTTCACATCATAATTGGATGTGTTGAATACATTTGGCTTGATGCTACTAAGATTGTACTATGAGTAAGATTTAATGTGAGATTTTCCCCAAATGCATCAGGCACCTAAACATAACAGATCATTTACAGTAATAAGGTGGAGGGAAATCCTGGTCCATTCAAATCACTCAGTAGTCTCCTTAGTGAGAGGAAATTATGTCACTGGAGATTTTTCCCATTTCCTGTTTGACGAGTTTTCCCAAATCGCTGATAGACATAGACTGTAGTATATTTTAACTAACTACCATATAACAACTTTATGTCATGGTTCCAAGGAGTAATTAGGCCAGGGTTCATTTGACTTATGCCAGTAATTACATGGAATCTTGTAATTATGTGTAAGTAAACATAAAAAAACTGAACTGATAAACCCCCTAAAACCAACAGACAGGCCTTTGAAGACTGAACAAGTCTCCAGACTTTTAAAGTTAAGAATGCATTTTTTTCAGTCCCTTTATGGTCAACTCACTTCACTGCCGAGCCCCAATACCTAAAACAGAACCCCTAGTGTCCCTAAGGAGTCCCCTTTCATGTCTCGTTTCCAGGCTAGGACTGGCATAACTTCAAATATCATTACATGTCACATACTGGTGTGTCACAAATACCTAAATAACTGTGGGAATATTACTGGTATGTTAAATGTCCAATGACACGATTATTCCCCAAAATGTCAACATCTGAAACTTGTGGGCAAAGAGAATAACACGGACAGTGTTAGAGGTGATAGGGGCCCCTCCTCTGAAGTGACATGATAGTGTCACAAAGCATGGATTCAGTTTGGATCCCAGGTCATAAAGAGCGACTGAGAGACTCTCCTCTACCTGGTGAGAACAGGTTACATCAGACTCCCTGTCTATCCGCCTAAGAACAATGACCTCGCCCTCTCACGTTCTGTCCCGTGAATGACAACCATGCAGTATTGGAGGTGACATTGACAGGTACACTCTTAGAAAAAAAGGTGTGTTCTAGAACCAAACAGGATTATTCAACTGTCCCTATAGGAGAACCCTTTGGAGGACCCTTTTTGGTTCCAGGTAGAACCCTTCTGGTTCCAGGTAAAACCCCTTTGGGTTCCATGTAGAACCCTTTTCACAGACAATTATACATGGACCCAAAAAGGGTTCTACCAGGAACCAAAAAGGGTTCTCCTATGGGAATAGACGAAGAACCCTTTTGGAACCCTTTTTCTAACAGTGTATCATACGAGGTTCAGTAACACTAGTATTTACTTTCACACTGCAACAGCGGATTCTGATTAACGTTTGTTAATAATATCACACATCCTCTCCTTCTCTCCACCCCTGCTCTGTCCTTCATCATGTCATCGTGTGTGTTCCTTCATTCAGTCCTAGCACGCGATGACTCTGTGGCAGGACCCGCTTATCAATGTCTGACCTGCCATCTGCAGGCACGCCCGTACAAACACACGCACACACACGGCTGACTAACCAACCAGAAAATTAGACAGCGAGCTCCAGCACAGCACAGCCCAGGGTACGAGAAGTAAGCATCCAGAAAAACAAAATGTACAACACTATTTTTTCAGAGTTGTATTCCGGAATTCACATCTTATGGCCTGTCTGGAGCTAAATTTGTCCCTAAAAATACCAGCACAAACAGATGATCCACCACATCAATCATTGACAGTCACAGTGGAAACGTTATATAGATGGTAAACATAAGTCTCTGTTTACAGGGAGATATGATGAGTCATCTTTATACGATGCTATGCTGTAGGTCAGTGGAGGTCAGTCAACTCCCGGTTCTGGGTGGAACTGGTCCCCTGGGGTGCTGCTAACCGGTCCCTCAGATGGTTATTTATTTGAACCTGATTTAGCCACTTCTCTTAATAAGTAGTAGTTTTAATGTCAGTGGTAGTTTCAATGTAAGGGCCATATCGTACCAGTTCCAGGTATAAAACAGGTTGAGAAACACTGCTGTACATTTCCATTACAGGAATGCACAGTTTATAGTCAGACTCAAAGGTAAGTTTAGTTCTCTGTTTCACTCTCTGTTCTTTATTGATGTCACCGGTCATAGGAGAAGACCCATAGATCACATGACCTGACTAGTACACTGCTACTGACCACATGAACAAGCCATCTGTGTTCTCACCATATGAACGACGAGGTCTGATCTGTCTTAATGTACATTAATGTGTCATGGTCATCATTAATTATGATGGGTGAACCTGATACTGATGACGCCAGCAGCACAGCACGGCCTCCTGGGTAGGGTATGGCCCTCGCCCCCCTATGGGGTCCAGTGTCAGTAGATTCCAGACACAGCAGAGAGCCATCAGTTCAGGTAACCTGAGAGGCAGAAGGTGTTCTGCATGGTGACCCTATTATGACCTCATTACAACATATAGCCTGATCCCAGATCTGTTTGTACTGTCACACCAATGACCATAGGAGTTGACCAGACAGTACAAATACATCTGGGATCAGGCTACATACAGTCTAGGAACATACAGAGATGACCCAGTCACAACCATAGAAATAGAATGAATAGAATGTCTCCATTCAAGTCAGTGATGGCATAATGGCTGGACTGGCAGCCATTTTGATTGTACCCATTCCATGAAGTAAAAGCAGGATGTGTACCCTTCAATCTGTGCTGTGATTTTCTTTTACTAGGCAAGTCAGTTAAGAACAAATTCTTAATGACGGCCTAGGAACAGTGGGTTAACAGCAGAACAACAGATTTTGTACCTTGTCAGCTCGGGGATTTGAACTTGCAACCTTGCGGTTACTAATCCAATGCTCTAACCACTAGGCTACACTGCCGCCTCAACTGACATGAACAAATATACATTCTACATTACTATGGAAATCCAAAATGCCATGGAAATGATTGCATCACAATTCCAGGCAGCCATTGCGAGTGTTACTGTGAGTTTACTAGTCAAATTGCCAGGGTTAGAGCTTCCATTTCCATGGTCACAACTGTGCTGGTGAAATGCTGAAGCCTTCAGACAAGGACCTTGCCCCGTCTTACAAACATGGTGGAGATGACTGAACTACTTACTGCTCACTCTAATATATCTACTCTGGGTGGTTAATTGGACTCGTTTGGACATTTCTTGATTTCTTGTTTAGATTTTGTGTATCTGTATTGTATTTGCCAGAGAGTCTACCACACTGCTGGAGTTAGTAACATAAGCATGTCACTGCACCTGCTATAACACCTACTAATCTGTGTACTGGACCATTAAACTTTGATTTGATTTGACTCGTGCACATAGCCTTACAGGATATGTTGCTGCCCTGCTAGGTACACACGGACTGATACAGTATTGTATTCTGTAATGCATATGTACTGCATTCACTTTCAAGTAAACAAATGACATGATCTATTATGTATAATACTGCCTGAAAAGCCAACGAGCTCTAAACAAACTAACAATGTGATGTCAACCTCAAGAGTCTAAGATGATGAGATTCCCCGTTTTACATCTTCCCCTGTGTAACAAGAGAGATTCGGTCTCTACAAGACGACATGGAAAAACACAACACACACACACACACACACACACACACACAGTCCACAGTTCCACAGTCTGAGAAAATCGGTCCTTTGGCAACACTGATTGCGAAGCCACAAGTCGTGTGAGAAAACCATGTTCTCTGCCAAGTCACAGAGTATTTATATGAATAATCTATTGAAGACATATCTAAGGTTTCAGTTAAAGTACTGACATGGCCAGAGTAAGGAGGGGAAAGGGAAATAATGGATCCTTCTAAATGTAACCCACAGCAGCACTGCCTCACAAATTACATGTTGTCTGTCACTCAGCATGTGCTGTCAACTTGGTTCACCCACTACACTGGGTTCCTTCTTTTCACGAAGGAGAAAGGAAAGATGACTCTGAAGCCCTCAAACTGAACTCTGGACCTCGAAGCCAGTTCCACCGCATTTGTTCATCGTTCTCCTCTAATCGGGGACTGATTTAGACCTGGGAATGCCGAGTGTCTGCAGGTTTTCACTTCCCCCTTGTACTTGATTGATGAATTAAGGTCACTAATTGGTAAAGAACTCCCCTCACTTGTTTGTCTAGGACTTAATTGAAAGGAAAGACCAAAAACCCGCAGACCTTAGGCCTTCCACGGTATGACTTTGACACACCTTTTGAAATGGAGCGAAACGGAAGGTGTTACTTGAACTTGTCCAATAAGAACGACAGATTTTTGTTTCTGTTGCAAAGTGCTTTGCTACGGTGTGCCCTTCTGAACACGAACCAGGACAGCTCACTGGGCATCAACACAAACTCACGCTTGATATGGTAGCTAAAAATAGTGACACATATCACATAATGTCTCCTCTAGATATTTATATCAAGGACTGTGCCATCACTTATACCGGATCAAAGACAGGTGTCCGATGAATGGAGTAGAGCTACCACAGTCATTTATCTTTTAAACAGGCCTATAATCTGTTTGATCATAGCAGACTTAGCATGCGAAGCCTTTTCACTAATTGGTACAGACTACAGTATCCAAGATGGCCCATCATCAGGGTAAAACACATAAAACACAGCTATAAACTCAGGATTACATTAGAAGTAGAACATCCAACTCATATTAGGACGTTCAAATCATAATCCAACTGCTCCAGTCCTTGAATACATCTAGAAACTATATTTTGAGGAGGTTAGGTGAGGGCTGGGTTCTCACTTAAAACAAGCAGGACTTCCATGAAACATCCAGCTCAGCTGGCCCTGGATATAGACAGTACATCTACGAACTGTCTCAACGATAATCTCTTTTGAGGAGATTAGGCTGTGTTCCAATCATCCCTTTTCAGGAAGGGATTGAGGCTGCATTCTCACTTAAAATGAGCAGGTCCCTTTGAAAAGGACAGACATGAGTAATCTACCAGCTGCCTCAGACAGACAGACAGACAGACAGACAGACAGACAGACAGGGCACTCTCCCAGCTCAGGGAGTGTAATAAATGCACAGGGTCAATATGGAATTAACAGAATGGGATACAGGAATATGTTATTAGCAGTCTTTAAAAGTAGGCACTTGGGGCTGGAAGCGGATCAGCGAGGGTGGGTGAATGGTTCCTCAGGGACCATCAATATGTTCGTAATGTCTGGTGGAGAGGAGAGGATGGAAGCAGAGAGCAGCCTGAGACAGAAGCGTGATAGATCGATTCCAGAGTGAGGCCCACTGTTTGGAATAGGCAGACACACAGACACCGTGTCGTGCTCTATAAGCCTGGTAGGGATAATGTCCTCTCTCTCCCTCGCTCTCTCTACTCTTATACACCCTCTCTCTCTCTACTCCTATACGCCCTCTGACTCAATGATATGGTTTCTTCTCAACACTCACTATACCAGGAAGAGGCCTTTCAGCATTTACGTATATAACATACTTGAAATACGTCATGTAGCCTATTTTAGGATAGTCCAGTTGTGGGTAAAGATGCTCATTTACAATTGTTTAGCAGTTAATTGTGGATTGATCCATTTTGAATAAGGATAATATTTCAAAGCTAAAAACGTGTCAAACATCTTAGAGATACTCATATTGTACCAACACAACCTATTTTACCAGCCAGCCTATTCCACTAGCAAAATAAAAAAGTCTGAATATTTGTTATTTTCGTACCCTATTTGACTGGTATCAGTAGTTCATCTGTGGTACATAGATTGTCACTTTATTTGGCTGAAACACAACTGAAATAAAACTCATCGATCTTCATCCTTCACCATCTAGTGTAGTTTATCTAAGGTAGATTGTTTTTTACTCTATGTGACTGAAATACAACTAGCATCAATCTTTTAAGTGTGGTTTATCTAAAGTAGATTGTTGAGTGCAGACCTAACACTGATTTAACGACTACCATTCCCCAGGGTCCAGTCCAGGAGGTTAGTGATTAACAGTACTACAGACTGATGAAACAGTAGGGAGTGGAAGGCTGCAACATCAGGGAGAACTATATCCACTGGCCAGACATCATTTATACGGGCAATAAAATTAATATCCCGGGCCTGCTACTGTCAATGCTGGGAAGCTGTCCTAGCTTTGTGTTGTGTGAAGGGAGCCATGGCCACCACCACCAGACCTGGGTTCAAATAGTATTGGGCTTCATCTACACAGGCAACCCAATTCTGATGTAGTACTTTAGCTGGGCTTCTTTGAGTTTGAATAATGAGCTTTACTGGCAGCAATGGCACCAATGGAACAGTCCCAAAAATTCAAACCCTCTCAATCTCAGACGCTAGGCAGGCTCAATGAAACGATTAACGTATTTTAAATATTTTTAATATTATTTTAACCCAGGCCAGATAGCCACAGTCTCAGTCTCACAGTTATGGGGAAACATGTACTGAACTGTTCATCAGCACTGAACCGTTTCAACATTCCTTCAGACCAGTGGAGGCTGGTGGAGGGAGCTATAGGAAGACGGGCTCATTGTAATGGCTGGAATGGAATCAATGGAACGGTATCAAACATATCAAACATATCAAACATATGGAAATGACATGTTTGACTCCATTCCATTCCAGCCATTACAATGAGTCCATCCTCATATAGCTCCTCCCACCAGCCCACCCTCTGCTTCAGACTGAATTCGTGTGAAGTCGCTGTCAGATGTTCTCAGTCTAATGTGTTACTGAAGCCCAAAGACACAACAATGAGGTTTGGATGAGAGAAAACGTGGAATAGAGTGAAAATGATAGGGTTCTATTCTAATTGTATAGAAATAGTTAGAATTGTTTGGATTCTGAGAGGGTTTTGTGAAAGAAAGTGTTTGTGATGGATTCAAACCCGACGACATGACACTCAAGTTTTAAGTTCTATTTTGGTTCGGTTTGACATTAAGGAATTGTTCTTGGCCAAGTCAACTATAATGGCTTGTTTATTTTTTACAACTACACTATATGGACGAATTGGACATACTGTAAGACTACCAATTGACACGTGGCATTGTCAGCAATGAAGGACGGATGGGCCTGGTATTTTATAGGATATAATTATGTATGTAGAAGTTTGGATAAAAAAAGTATATACAGGAGTGGACAGTAATTTCTCGATTTACCCTGCTAGCCAGCCTCTTGTAGCTCATTGTGTACGTCTTGGGTCTGTGTCTTGTGGTGCTACAGACAGGACACTTTCATTCATCTGTTGGATTTATTTACATTGTAGTCTCAGCCTAATTTCATTAGACAAGGAACCTTGGAAAAGACATTACTGATGTCTTGACCTCAAATCAGTCAAATCAAATTGTATCAGTCACATGCTTTGTAAACAACAGGTGTAGACTAACAGTGAAACGCTTACTTACTTGTCCTTTTCAAACAATGCAGAGTTAAAGATTTTAAAAAAAAGTACATATACAGTATTCTACAGTACACTACCGTTCAAAAGCTTGGGGTCACATAGCAATGTCCTTGTTTTTGAAAGAAAAACACATTTTTTTGTCCATTAAAATAAAATAAAATAGATTAGAACTACAGTACACTACCGTTCAAAAGCTTGGGGTCACATAGCAATGTCCTTGTTTTTGAAAGAAAAACACATTTTTTTGTCCATTAAAATAAAATAAAATAGATTAGAAATACAGTGTAGACATTGTTAATGTTGTAAATGACTATTGTAGCTGGAAACGGCAGATTTTTTATGGAATATCTACATAGACGTACAGAGGCCCATTATCAGCAACCATCACTCCTGTGTTCCAATGGCACATTGTGTTAGCTAATCCAAGTTTATAATTTTAAATTGATCATTAGAAAACCCTTTTGCAATTATGTTAGCACAGCTGAAAACTGTTGTTCTGAATAAAGAAGCAATAAAACTGGCCAGCTTTAGACTAGATGAGTATCTGGAGCATCAGCATTTGTGGGTTTGATTACAGGCTCAAAATGGCCAGAAACAAAGACTTTCTTCTGAAACTCATCAGTCTATTCTTGTTCTGAGAAATGAAGGCAATTCCATGCGAGAAATTTCCAAGAAACTGAAGATCTCGTACAACGCTGTGTACTACTCCCTTCACAGAACAGCGCACTACCGCTAACCAGAATAGAAAGAGGAGTGAGAGGCCCCGGTGCACAGCTGAGGAAGAGGACAAGTACATTAGTGTCTAGTTTGAGAAACAGACCCCTCACAAGTCCTCAACTGGCAGCTTCATTAAATAGTACCCGCAAAACAGTCTCAACGTCAACACGGAAGAGGCGACTCCAGGATGCAATGACTTTTCTAAGTGACCCTAAACTTTTGAACGGTAGTGTATATATATACAGTACCAGTCAAAAGTTTGGACACACCTACTCATTCAAGGGTTTTTCTTTATTTGTACTATTTTCTACATTGCAGAATAATAGTGAAGAGATCAAACTATGAAATAACACATATGGAATCATGTAGTAACAAAAAAAGTGTTCAACGAAACAAAATATATTTTATATTTGAGATTCTAAAAGTAGCCAACCTTTGCCTTGATGACAGCTTTGCACACTATTGGCATTCTCTCAACCAGCTTCACCTGAAATGCTTTTCCAACCGTCTTGAAGAAGTTCCCACATATGCTGAATACTTGTTGGCTGCTTTTCCTTCACTCTTTGATCCAACTCATCCCAAATCATCTCAATTGGGTTGAGATTGGGTGATTGTGGAGGCCAGGTCATCTGATGTATCATTAGGATTTTGCTTGTGCTTAGCTATATTACATTTATTTTTATCCTAAACAATTACCTAGTCCTTGCCTGATGACAAGCATACCCATAACATTGTGCAGCCACCACCATGCTTGAAAATATGAAGAGTGGTACTCCAGTGATGTGATGTGTTGGATTTTCCCCAAATATAACACTTTGTATTCAGGACAGAAAGTTAATTTCTTTGTAACAATTTTTGCAGTTGTACTTTAGTGCCTTATTGCAAACAGGATGCATATTTTGGAATATTTTTTATTCTGTACAAGCTTCCTTCTTTTCACTCTGTCATTTAGGTTAGTATTGTGGAGTAACTACAATGTTGTTGATCCATCCTCAGTTTTCTCCTATCACAGCCATTAAATTCTGTAACTATTTCAGTCACCAATGGTCTCATGGTGAAATCCCTGAGTGGTTTCCTTCCTCGCTGGCAAAGGAGTTGGGAAGGGCGCCTGTAACTTTGTAACAACTGGGTGTATTGATACACCATCCAAAGTGTAATGAATAACTTCACCATGCTCAAAGAGATTTTCAATGTCTGCATTTTTATTTTTACCCATCTACCAATAGGTGCCCTTTGCGTGGCATTGGAAAACCTCCCTGGTCTTTGTCGTTCAATCTGTGTTTGGTAATTCTCTGCTCGAATGAAGGACCTTACAGATAATTGGTTGTGTGGTGGACAGAGATGAGGTAGTCATACAAAAATCATGTTAAACACTATTATTGCACACAGTCCAAGCAACTTATGTGAGTTAAGCCATTTTTTACTCCTGAACTTACTAAGGCTTGCCATAACAAAGGGTTTTAATACTTGACTGAAGACATTTCAGCTTTCAATTTTTTATGAATTTGTAAAAATGTCAAAAAACATTTACATTTACATTTAAGTCATTTAGCAGACGCTCTTATCCAGAGCGACTTACAAATTGGTGAATTCACCTTCTGACATCCAGTGGAACAGCCAACATAATTCCACTTTGATATTATGGGGTATTGTGTGTAAGCCATTTTAAATTCAGGCTGTAACACAAGAAAGTGTGGAAAAAGTCAAGGGATGTGAATACTTTCTGAAGGTACTGTAGGTTGAAAACGTCAGTGAAGATACTTGCCAGCTGGTCAGCGCATACTCTGAGTACACGTCCTGGTATTCTGTCTGGCTCTGCAGCCTTCAAACCACTAATTACAGAAGAATTCAAGACAAATATAAAACCTTGTCTTATATTTATTTACTTCAGAAAACAGTTCTACATTTAAAAACATCAGTCATTAAAAAAGCTAATACAAATTCCTGTACAATAGGGAAATTTCAGACCATAATTCAAAAGTGAACATGCTTCCTTCCCTGCTATTCTGCAATGCAACCTATAATGCCACACTGCTTTGGAACAGTTGAAACAAGGGGAATGTATTTAATGCTCGAACAGGCTTTGCCTTACTTCTTCAGTGACATCAGTGACTACAGTCTATGGAAACCCATTCCATCCAATGTCAGACTACTATGAATTTAGGTTTCTATGAAAACAATGTGCAATAAACATCCCAATAAAGACATGGAATGTAACCATTGCTAGACTACTAAGTGGTAGGAATGTGTCATGGTGAATGAATGTTAGTTTGTTTGACCCCATGTCTAAGTTAACCCAGCAAGAGTAGTTACTGAAAGTAGACTTCTTCACCTGGCCCAAGTAGGCCCTCTAGAGTTGATATGAGGCTGGTACAGCTATGTCTGTGCTACACTAACCTTATCCCCAGGCTAACAGCTAGAGACACACAGCTGGTGGACAAGACGAGTGCTACAGTACATCCACTTTGTGCAGTTATCATTCAAACCAAGTCATTCCTTTAACGCTGAATAAATAAACTAACACACACACACACACACACACACACACACACACACACACACACACACACACACACACACACACACACACACACACACACACACACACACACACACACACACACACACACACACACACACACACACACACACACACACACACACACACACACACACACACACACACACCTTATTAGGTGTTTTTACCACAGTGTAGACTGAGTTCAACAGTCCTTTGAGGAAAACAAACAGATGAACAACAGATAAGACGATCCAACTAAGAGGTGGGAAATGCAGTGAGTGTAGCCATAGTAGTGGACCATTTAAACCACCAGTGGTGCCAGAAGGACCGGGGTGGTGGTGGTGGCTGAGGGTTCGATGCCCGGGACCAGGGGCCGTTCTGGGTCAGGGGGAGGACAGGCCTTGTTGAAGCGGAGGTCCAGGATGTGTTTCTGCAGGTGTCTGATCCAGTCCTCCTGTACTGACTGAGATCCATGGAACACTGCCTCACAGAACCTGAGGGATGGAATAGAACAGAAAGCAAGAGAGGGAAGGTTGGTTAATATTAATATACAAACAGACCACCACTTTCTGTGAAACATTGTGGAACCTGTAGTGCAGAGACCCTCGTACGATGCCAATAATAACTCATACAAGTGTGTGACCTCAGGCAATCTGAGTTCAGCGTACATTAAACGATCAGCATTTTGGCAATCAGCTCACCTGCACTTGAGGGTGTACTCTTTGCCCACTTGTTTGACCAGAGGAGTGGAGGGAGGCCTGGGAACCAGGGAAGGGATGTTTCCTGACCGGGGGGGTTGTTGAGAGCCGCCGTCTCCCTCTGCTCCCTCCGTATGGGCGGTGTGTTTAGGGACCCGCCGCTCAAAACCTGGCAGACGGGTTGGAAAGGGGTTTAAAATCAGAGTCTACCATAGCTCAACGTTGGTTTTATCAGAGGGCAAACAGGTAGAAAGTTCTGTAGGGCGTGTTTGTGTGTGTGCACATGCACGTTTGAGTCGGTTTCCACCTCTCACCTTTAGGAGAGCGTATGTGATTAAAGTCTCCTCTAGCCCCCTGGGACTGCGTATGAGTGACGGTATGATGGTGATATGACGAGTGTCCAGTCTCCCCCTGTGACCTTTGACCTTGAGCTGCCCTGGACGAAACCCCAGCGACCCTGGCCACCTCTCGGCCCGCCCTGCAGCCCCAGCCCCACAGCCCTCTGGGCTCCCGGGTGGAAGGAGCTTGAGTCTGTGGAGGGAGAGTGGGACGGGGCGTTCCTCTGGAAGGGGAAAAGAAATCAAGTGTTGGTGAAATAGTTTTCCCTCTAAGTTGGACAGAATCATGGACATTCACCTGGATTGGTCGTAGAAATAGCATACAGCACACACACAGACTGATGTTAGCAACTACAGACCACTGTTATTCTATTGGTGTCAACCTGCCGCTTTCCTCTCAATTTACATCAATATCTGTCCACTCATCTCGTCTCCCCAAGCCTCAGCTACTGTTTGGAAAAGCAAGGACGAAACCCAGCCGCTCTCCGAGACGGAGTTGAAGCACTCCTGTCACAGAACTAAGCAGCTGGAAAGTGCCTAACGTCATGCACTTGAGGGGATGTGATTGTCACTTGCTTTTAATCCAAGAGTCGGTGATCAGCCCCACTGTCACAGAGCAATTACATCCAAACCTAATGGGCGCTATACTTAACCAATTAGGCCAGAGGGGGTGTGGTATAAGGCCAATATACCACCCGCTAAGGGCTGTCCTTATGCACGATGCAACGTGGAGTGCCTGGATACAGCCCTTAGCCGTGGTATATTGGCCTTATACCACAAACCTCCGAGGTGCCTTATTGCTATTATAACCTGGTTACAAGCGTAATTAGAGCAGTAAAAATAAATGTTTTGTCATACCTGTGGTATATAGTCTGATATACTATGACTATTAGCCAATCAGCATTCAGGGCTCGAACCACCCAGTTTGTAATAGAAGATGTAACACTCACCTTAAACCTGATGTTGCGGTCACCGTCGCGGTACTGGCGGTGGATCTCCTCGGCCTTGCGGGGCTGCCTCTGGATCCAGGCGCTGAGCAACTCGATGGGGGAGGCCTTCACACCCTCTGCCCTCCACTCCTTAACCCCCAGCTGGCGGAGGTGGGCCCGGGCGTGGCTCGCCAGCGCCGTGCGGTTCTCAAAGTCAAAGCCGCACAGCTCACAGCACGCCTCCCCGGCTGAAAGGAGAGAAGAGGACAGGGGGGTTAAAAACAGACGTTTGACAGTTGAAGCGTTTCACGTGATAAACGTTTCTATTTCAGCACTAAATACCTAGTTGATTTTTTTTTTTTTTTTTTACTAATAATGGAATCAGTCACCTTTGGAAAGACTTTGCTATCACAGCTGCAATGGAAAACAGTTGCCTGCCACAAATAACCTGGCTGAGATCTGCTGGTCAGGCGTGAGCACTGCTACTTTACCAGACTGGGAGGATCCATTCTTATCAGGGGAAGGCTTGTCGTTGAGGGAGTAGTCCAGTGGAGGAGTGAAAGTCCTCTTAGAGCCCTGGGGAGCCCACGAAGGCTCCGAGAACCTCCTGTGATTGGCCCAGGCCGGGCCGGCGCTGGAGTGAGCGGACGCTGGCTCCCTCTTGACCTACAACACAATACATCTTTATTGATCCAGTTCAACAGGTTTTTTGCCATCACAGCCCCCAGTTAGAGGAAGGCCCTAAAAAAACTGTCAAAGACTTCAGCCACCCAAGTCATACACTGTTCTCTCTGCAAGTGGTACCGGAACACCAAGTCTGGGACCAAAAGGCTCCTTAACAACTTCTACACCCCAAGCCATAAGAACGCTATTTACATTGACCCCCTTATGTTATTAATAATATATTTTTGCACTGACTCTCTTGCACAAGCTTGAAGTACACTCACTGGACTCTAACCACACAATCACTACACTGACACACCAACACACACGCATATTGACACCACACACACGGACATACACACACACGGAAATACACACCCATGCTTACTGACCCTACACACACATGCATACTGACACCACACACACGGAAATACACACCCATGCATACTGACGCCACACACACACATGCATACTGACGCCACACACATGCATATTGATGCCACACACACACACACCCATGGACATACACACCCATGTATATTGACGCCACACACACGGACATACACACCCATGTATATTGACGCCACACATACGGACATACACACCCATGTATATTGACGCCACACATACGGACATACACATATGCATATTCATGTCACACACACACACAGACATACTCACAAACACACAAGTTGCTGTTACTCTGTTCATTATCTATGCATAGTCACTTTTCCCCTACCTTCATGAACATATTACCTCTATTAGCTCAACTAACCTTCACCCCCGCACACTGACTCGGTACCGGTACCCCTTGTATATAGCCTCGTTGTTTTTGTTTTTGTGTCGTTTCTGTGTCGTTACTGACGTTAAACAAAAATTCAAAAGGGCAGTAAGGCACATTTCCGCATATGACCAAATTCAATGTTTTTGCTTACTGTTTCATACACATCTGTGCTTTTACGAAGAAAAATACACGTAGCTATGAGGATCCATTCTCACGTTTAAATTCGTAGCTACATCCATTGTAACAAGAAGATGACCATGGTGGTCAGGTCAAAAACTAAAACAGTCGACTCATGGCTCGATGATTGTGAGTTCTCCAACATAGGGCAGATGACAGAGGTGTGTGTGTGTGTGTATATATACTGTATGTATGTATGTATGTATGTATGTATGTATGTATGTATGTATGTATGTATGTATGTATGTATGTATGTATGTATGTATGTATATATATATATATATATATATACAGTTGAAGTCGGAAGTTTACATACAGTGAATTATAAGACTCCAGCCTAAGTGTATCACAATTCCAGTGGTTCAGAAGTTTACATACACAAAGTTGACTGTGCCTTTAAACAGCTTGGAAAATTCCAGAAAATTATGTCATGGCTTTAGAAGCTTCTAATAGGCTAATTGACATCATTTGAGTCAATTGGAGGTGTACCTGTGGATGTATTTCAAGGACTACCTTCAAACTCAGTGCCTCTTTGCTTGATATCATGGGAAAATCCAAAGAAATCAGCCAAGACCTCAGAAAAAAAATTGTAGACCACCACAAGCCTGGTTTCCAAATGCATGAAGGTACCACGTTCATCTGTACTAACAATAGTACGCAAATATAAACACCATGGGACCACGCAGCCGTCATGCCGCTCAGGAAGGAGACGCGTTCTGTCTCCTAGAGATGAACGTACTTTGGTGCGAAAAGTGCAAATCAATCTCAGAACTCCAGCGAAGGACCTTGTGAAGATGCTGGAGGAAACAGGTACAAAAATATCTATATATCCACAGAAAAATGAGTCCTATATCGACATAACCTGAAAGGCCACTCGGCAAGGAAGAAGCCACTGCTCAAAAATCGCCATAAAAAAGCCAGACTACGGTTTGCAACTGCACATGGGGACAAAGATCATACTTTTTAGAGAAATGTACTCTGGTCTGATGAAACAAAAATAGAACTGTTTGGCCATAATGACCATTGTTATGTTTGGAGGAAAAAGGGGGAGGCTTGCAAGCCGAAGAACACCATCCCAACTATGAAGCACGGGGGTGGCAGCATCATGTTGTGGGGGTGCTTTGCTGCAGGAGGGACTAGCGCACCTCACAAAGGATGGAAAATTACGTGGATATATTCAAGCAACATCTCAAGACATCAGTCAGGAAGTTAAAGCTTGGTCGCAAATGGGTCTTCCAAATGGACAATGACCCCAAGCATACGTCCAAAGTTGTGGCAAAATGGCTTAAGAACAAAGTCAAGGTATTGGAGTGGACATCACAATGCCCTGACCTCAATTCCATAGAAAATGCAAAACTGAAAAGGAGTGTGCTCTGTCAGGACGAATGGGCCAAAATTCACCCAACTTATTGTGGGAAGCTTGTGGAAGGCTACCCAAACGTTTGACCCAAGTTAAACAATTTAAAGGCAATGCTAGCAAATACTAATTGAGTGTATGTAAAATTCTGACCCACTGGGAATGTGATGAAAGAAATAAAAGCTGAAATAAATCATTCTCTCTGCTATTATTCTGACATTTCACATTCTTAAAATAAAATGGTGATCCTAACTGACCTAAGACAGGGAATTTTTACTAGGATTAAATGGAATTGTGAAAAACTGAGGAGTTTAAATGTATTTGGCTAAGGTGTATGTAAACTTCCAACTTGAACTGTATGTATGTATAATCTCACACACACACACACACACACACACACACACACACACACACACACACACACACACAAAAGTTTGGGGTCACTTAGAAATGTCCTTGTTTTTTAAAGAAATGCACCTTTTTTGTCCATTAAAAGAACTTCAAATTAATCAGAAATACAGTGTAGACATTGTTAATATTGTAAATGACTATTGTAGCTGGAAATGGCAGATTTTTTATGGAATATCTACATAAGTGTAGAGGCCCATTATCAGCAACCATCACTCCTTGTGTTCCAATGGCACGTTGTGTTAGCTAATCCAAGTTTATCATTTTAAAAGGCTAATCGATCATTAGAAAACCCTTTTGCAATTATGTTAGCACAGCTGAAAACTGTTGGTCTGATTAAAGAAGCAATTAAAACTGGCCTTCTTTAGACTAGTTGAGTATCTGGAGCATCAGCATTTGTGGGTTCGGATTACAGGCTCAAAATGGCCAGAAACAAAGGAATTTCTTCTGAAACTCATCAGTCTATTCTTGTTCTGAGAAATGAAGGCAATTCCATGTGAGACACTGCGAAGAAACTGAAGATCTCGTACAATGCTGTGTACTACTCCCTTCACAGAACAGTAAATTAGAGTGTCTAGTTTGAGAAACAGACGCCTCACAAGTCCTCAACTGGCCGCTTCATTAAATAGTACCAGTCTCAACGTCAACAATGAAGAGGCGACTCCAGGATGCTGGCCTTCTAGGCAGAGTTGCAAATAAAAGGCCATCTCTCTGTCCAGTGTCTGTGTTCGTTTGTCCATCTTAATCTTTTATTTTTATTGGCCAGTCTGAAATATGGCTTTTTCTTTGCAACTCTGCCTAGAAGGCCAGCATCCCGGAGTCGCCTCTTCACTGTTGACATTGAGACTGGTGTTTTGCGGGTATTAACTGTCCAGTCATATTTGCTTCCGATGCACATAATTTTATTATCAGAGCGTGACAGTGGACTTCTGGTAAGTATGCTTTAGTGAGAAAGTGTTGAGATCAGGTACAACTATGTTTACCTACCCTCAAAATGAATATTTATGAGCAAATTCCCCCCACCTACAACTTCTCACCTCAATGCATTTTTTTTTAAATTTGAAGAGGTTGGGCTGAAATTGGGGTTGAGAGTTACCCTTTAAGCAGAAGTTATGATTCGCCCCTTAGTGCCTTGCTCGAGGGCACAACCGCAGCCGGTAGGTAGCACATGACGAGATATTGACCTGCCCTCCATTGCCAACTGGACTGCACACATACACACACTCACCTGGGTGGCATTGGCACTGCCCTCCTTCAGCAGGATGTCTCTCAGCAGGTCGATGGGCGACTCGTTGACAGACCACATGACTCCCAGCTGGCGCAGGTGGGAGCGGGCGTGGCAGGACAGGGCCTTGCGGCTGTCAAAGAACTGGCCACAGAATTCACAGGTGATCATGAGCTCCTGGTCTGAACCTGGGGAAGGGAAAGGGAGGGAGGAATTTGTCCCTTGACATGTCACTGCATTTAGCTATGCTGCTTTGACTGAATGGATGGTCAATGGTCTGAGTGCAGTTATTCAATGGTAAAACAGAAAAACACAAATAGAAGAGGGACTTTTACATCAAACAAATTAGAAACCACAGAATGTATACCACTTGGTCAAAAAGATAGGACCCTCATCTTACCGGAGTTGAAGGACTGGCCATTTTTGGCCCACTTCTGAGAACCCTGAGATCCATTACTGCTGCTGTACCCCCCAAGCGGACTGGAGAACCCCACATCCAGCTCCATCTCCAGGGGCTCCGGCTTGGGACAGACCAGGGTGGAGCCCTTCTTGGCCTTGGACCTGGGATTGTGGCTGGAGGCCAAGGGGCTGAGGTGGGCGTTAGCTGGGGTTCTAGAAGGGGTCTTGGTGGTGGTGTTACTGGGTCGTACCGATGCAGCAAGCACGCCGCTGCTGACCAGCTGCTGGACCGTGTCGATGGCCGACGCCTTGCCCAGGAGGTCGGTGACACCGAGTTGGCGCAGGTGAGAGCGGGAGTGGCTTGCTAGGCCTTTGCGGTTCTCAAACTCCTCACCGCACAAGACACAGGTGAACTCACCTGTATTTCAAATCATATGTTTTTGATGAACCACATGAGGTTTTATCATTTACCTTTCTTGTTCTGTTCTTTGAATTGTGACATCTTTTTAAAATGACTTAAACTAAAATGACTAAATTTGACTTAAAATATGACTTAAACTAAATGGATGTACCAATCACAGATTGCCCCTTTAAAAATAACTTGAAACTCACCCGTGCTGAGCCTATAATCCTGTGGAGCAGTTCCTTCTGACGCGGAGGGCTTGGGCCGTTTGTTGGAGGGAGGCTGGTGAAGGGAGGAGGAGGGGGGTCCTTTATGTCTAGCAGGCGATGTGGACGAACCAGAGCCGGAGGGCCGTTTGTTAGAGTTAGAAGACATAGAAGGGTTATAGACGTTGAGACCTTCACTTGCTATAGGTTGGAGGTCTTCCGCTTCCATGATCTGGTAGAGGAATTCTATTGGTCCTCCTTTCGTCTCGGTGTTCTCGGTGATGCCGAACTGGCGCAAGTGGGCCCGGCAGTGACTGGCCAGGCCTTTGCGGGATTCATACCAGGCGCCGCACAATTGGCACACATGCACCTCGTCATTGGTGTCCATCGCTATAGAGGCAGGGGAGGAGCCAGAGACTGGTGTTAGAAAGTGCCATGTTATACTTGAGGTTAATAATGTCATTACATAAGAACAGAAATATCTATCTGTATACATGTAATGGTACGACGTTCAATTCCACAAATATAATAGGCCTAATATGTGACTTCCTGATGACAAACATCTAATAACGGAACACTTAAAATATCCACTCCAATCGAAAACACCCAGGCTGAGACTTACCCAGACTGAGACTTACCCAGACTGAGACTTACCCAGACTGAGACTTACCCAGACTGAGACTTACCCAGACTGAGACTTACCCAGACTGAGACTTACCCAGACTGAGACTTACCCAGACTGAGACTTACCCAGACTGAGACTTACCCAGACTGAGACTTACCCAGACTGAGACTTACCCAGACTGAGACTTACCCAGACTGAGACTTAACCAGACTGAGACTTACCCAGACTGAGACTTACCCAGACTGAGACTTACCCAGGGTGAGACTTACCCAGGGTGAGAGGGGCATCCGTCTCCTGCGGTGCCCAGGCAGGCTTGGCCGAGGCCAGGCTCGCTCCCCCTGAGGCCGATGGTGTCTTGCCTGCTGTTAGGAACGACGACATGGAAGACTGCCGAGGCTTGGCCAAAACTGTCCCTTTACGAGCTACCTTAGATATATTATTCTGTGGAGTTGTCACTACTTTGACCTTACCCCCGAGAGGGGACTCCTTCTGGGAGATGAGTGTCCCTGACCCCTTGAGTTTTTTGGATGAAGAGTAGACGGGTTTGGGTGGGTGCATGGAACCGTCCCTGTCCTGAATCAGCTGGTAGAGTAAGTCGATGGGAGCTCCGCTGTTGTCCGAGACAGCCACGCCGAGCTGTCGGAGGTGGAGTCTGGCGTGACTGGAGAGACCCCGCCGCGTCTCGAAGTAGGTCCCGCACACCTCACACATAACCGGGGCCGGGGCTGAGGGACAAGAGAGAGAGGAGGGAGGGAGGAGAGGAGGAAGGGAAGAGGAGATGAGGAAGGGAAGAGAGGAAGTGGTGCAGAGGAAATAGTAAGAGTGTGAGTGTAAATCAAGAGACATTCTGAATCTGAGGCAAAACTATGCTTCTAATCAAAAATGGTTCCAACTGGCTCAGACTATAATTCATGCACACCTTCTCTTTTCCTCTTTGTTCTTACCCTCTTCTTTTGTGTTCTCCATGAGTGCGGGTGACTAGATGACTTTGATTCCAGAGTTGAAGATGGAACTAGCCTAGGATGTTGTTTTCTTCTGTACATAAGATAATTGAGAGGGGGAAATTGATAAAAAACATATGGTGTATGTCTTAGCAGCTCATTGGTTAGAAAGTAACTGAAACAGCATGCCGCATCCAGTCAATTCAGACCACTCTGATTTGGTCATAATGTAAGTTAACAGTCAGTTCCAACTCAAGGGCTGTCAAACTTCTTGAATGACACTCAGACCAGCAACAGCAGCTGAGCTGAGTTCCCTTTCAATACATGTAAACAGAGATAGGAGTTCATTTTCTCAGATTGTAGCTGCCATAACGATTTGAAAATACAACTCCACAGCTTGGCAATCAGACTCAATTTAGCAAAAAATAATACGTAAACTGGTATTGTAGTTTGTTAGCTAAATGACTGCACTTTGCTAGCTAACGTTAGCTTGCTGGCTAGATAGCTAGGTTTGTTGAAAAGTGGATTTGTCAGAGAAGAGGATACTTCACAATAAGACATGATAGGTAGCTAAGAACTTAACTAGTTAAACAGACCAGAACTCACCGAAAATATACCTATATTATCCTCTTGAATAATTCAACTCGACAATTTAACCCATATTCCACCATCAGCGCCTGTGGAGAGTTTACAGTAATCGTTTCCGGGTCAAAATATTTACTCATACAAATTAAAAGTCCTTTAAATCCATCGATTGAACATTAAAAAAGTAAAATATAATGTGGTGTCATTCCACAGAAACACTTTTGTGTATACATATTGTAATATCAGAAAGCGTTTTGAATTTAAATTAATCACACAACAAGCTATCTAATTCGACATTTATTTTAACGATTTCTCTGGCGACTTTTATTTTGAAAACAAAATCTTTTAAAACGTATAGGGAAAGTTCTTTCTTCCGGATTAGCGGCTTTTACGCCATTGCAGTAAACCGCAACAAAAACGCTTTTCACAAGAAACGTAAGTATATATTAGATACTTCGACTATCACTCCGTGCATATTATGCTTAGTGTATTTTTCAGCTGCTAATATGTCGCTACTTTTGCTGTGGTTGCAAAGAGTTGTAGACAAAAGAAACCGGCTAACAACTAACGATAGCTAGGCATTGTGGGTCAAGCCTAATTTGAACAGTTTGGTGGGTGTGGGGGATTGGTACCTTGTTAGCCAATTAGCTAGCTGGTTGTAATGTAACTAGCTGCATAGATGGCCAGTAAATTAATGCATACAATACTATTGACTTGTTTCATTGTTAAACATGTATATTTAACAAACTTCTAGGCATTATATAGATTCAAGTTTGTCACGTGCAAAATTACAGCGAAATGCTTTGTTAACGTTAGTTCCAAACCCAACTATGTAGTAATCATTATCCGACACTTGAGTGAAAAGTTAATATTTTAATGGCTCAAACAATAATTTGACAAGGACCGTTGAATGTCAACCGAGTACAAAATGTCGTCTTTGGGGAAGGTTTAAGGCTACACTGTAAAACCTTTGTTCTCACGCACAGCCTTGAGAACAACTGACTTGCATGTGACTAGGCTTGGTATTGGCAAGTTGATCCTGAAGCATTGTACAGCACTGCAGTATAATTGATATCAGTGTAAATAAAACAACTGGAGCTTTGAGCATTTTTCTAAAACATTTCATTTGTTTTATTACTTTGTATGACTGATTGACTTTCTTCATATGTTAAAAAGGAGTGCGAGGCTCCTGGACCATAGCCTACTAGACTCCACCCTATTTGCTTTGGCATATTGAGAACAAGTTCCAAACTCGATTGATTCACTGTTGATTGACTTTGCTGGGTCGTTTGTCTTTCCCAGTGAACTGTCATTGTCACCACCATGTCTGCTGGAAACGCTAAGATAGGCCACCCGGCCCCACAGTTCAAAGCCACTGCTGTGGTGGATGGACAGTTCAAAGATATCCAGCTGTCTGACTACATAGGTAAGGACTTTATGATTTTCTCTAAATGACAATTTTATTAGCATGTCAGTTTACAGGTTACCATCTGGCAACAAAGTTGCTGAAACATCAGAATGTTTCCATGGATATCAGTCTGAAAAGTTGATGTAAAAAGAGGCAGTAGTCTCTACAAGCCAGAATGTTGTATACGATTATATTTGAGGTTACGTTACTGGTTGTACTTGCTGTTGGTACTTTTGGCGGTAGGAGGAAGACTTTTTTTTTCGGCGCCTGTAGGTCCAAATGTAACCGAAAGTAGTTGACCACAGCGTGTTTCCTCGCAATCAGCTGGCGTCAGTATTGAAATCAAAAGTACAAACAGTTATACAGACCAGTGTACTGACAGTCGTGTTAATACTATTCTGGATATTTTGTCTAAATTTGAGTAGCTGAAGGACAAACCGCACAGACAACAGGTAGATCAAGTTTAAATGTAATTTTATTCAACATTCTGGCTTGAAATGACCATTGACACAAATGTCACAGGCTGTATATACCAGTTTGTTTTTACAGCCTCATTAATCAGACTAACTACGAAGCTAAGGGTCGTCATTGTCTTTAACAACCATGCTGAACTACGCATGATGCCAGTTTTAACAAGGCCAGTCAGCTGTGTGTGCAGGGTACAGAATAGTTCATGTTCTAGCCAGTCAGAATATAACTGTCTTATGTCACCTTCCAGGATGCAAGTACGTATATTCAAAAGAATAGGCTATAGAGTAGCATGTACACTACTGGCACCGGCGCCAAATAAGCTACTGTGTTATTGCTGTCCAAAGAGACGAGGCCTACATGTACCCAAACACACTCTTCTGGCTCCTCTCCTGTGTCCCTTCCAGGGAAGTACGTGGTGTTCTTCTTCTACCCACTGGACTTCACTTTCGTGTGCCCCACTGAGATCGTGGCCTTCAGCGACCAGGCCGAGGCGTTCCGCAAGATCGGCTGTGAGGTCATCGGCGCCTCCACAGACTCTCACTTTAGCCACCTGGCCTGGTAAGAACTTGTTTGGACTTTTGAGCATTGAGTTTTAGTCATTTCTCTTGAGAACTTTAAAGGCATGGAGACATACAGTATGGTTGAATATTCCTGCACGTGACAGCACCTCGATAAGAACGGTCTAGAGGTTGACCTATTTCAACTGATAACAAATGTATCTGCATTTCTGTCAGTGTAAAATGCTTTCCAGTTGTCCACATCTGCCAATTGTATAAAAAAAATGTAAACGGGCGTTTGAGTACACTCCCATGCTCTGGCTATCTCGTCTCTGCCTGCTGTACTGTCTAGTGGTGATAAGTGCCATAGCTTTTAGAAGAACTAACGGTCACTGGACTCAATCCAACAATGGTTTTAGAATCCTCCCTCTATGTAGTTTACATTTGCATTAATTGTTAATTTACTTTGACTATTAATGTGTGAATGTCAGTCAAATTAAGAATTCTGAATACTATCTGATGCTCACTACATCCTTAATGAAGCGTAAACAAGGGCTGTATTTATGACGATGACATTGTGCCCCTCCCTCCCTATAGGATCAACACCCCCAGGAAGCAGGGTGGTTTGGGACCAATGAACATCCCCCTTGTGGCTGACCTCACCCAGTCTATCTCCAGAGACTACGGAGTGCTGAAGGAGGACCAGGGCATCGCTTACAGGTCAGTTATTTACAACACTGCCGTCAGTAGTGTGTATGTGAAACCTCTGTATACAAAGTGCCACTTGAAGTTTAGTGTGCACTTGCAAGGTCATTGTTAAATTAATGTGTGTGCTTAATTTGGCACTTGATTCACTTTAATGTTGGCTGACTTTGATTTTTACTCTTGTTTTGGATATTGATTCAAGCATGTAGTCTCAGATGCCCCATGTGGCCTTCTGACCCTCTCACTGTCTGCTTCCTCTCTCTCAGGGGTCTGTTTGTGATTGATGACAAGGGCATCCTGAGGCAGATCACCATAAATGACCTGCCAGTGGGGCGCTCTGTGGACGAGACCCTTCGTCTGGTGCAGGCCTTCCAGCACACAGACAAATATGGAGAGGGTAAGCGATTAGCAGGTTTTTGCTTCTTAGTTCATATTTCAAGAACCAGCATAGGGCTCTACAATGCGACCACTTTACTCTCATATGCTGTAAAATATTTACCTGTGCGACCTAGAATTTGTTCCCTTAAATTGTTCTGACACATGTGCTCCTTCTAAATTAAAAAAAGGTACTAAAAAGTTTGCGTAGATCCCTGCAGCATCTGGATCAAGTCTCATTGCTATGCACACAGGACACTTCCAACCTGTTTTTTTTTAGGCATGAAGTCATTCAGTTCACAGAAAGCGATCATTTTCTATTTACAATACCTAATACCATTTCATTAGTCTTTTTATATGGGAGCTCACTTTCAAACATGTGGAATGTGTTTGGAAAACATGGAATTTTTACCATTGGTTAGCAATTGTTTGCATATTCCATGTTGGTGTGACTCATCCTGGGCTTGTCCGGCTCTTCCTGTGACAGTGTGTCCCGCTGGCTGGAAGCCAGGCAGTGACACCATCGTCCCCGACATCCAGAAGAGCAAGGAGTTCTTCTCCAAACAGTGACAACACAACCGAGCCTCAGGCTGTGTCAATAATGGCACCCTATATAGTGCATATGGACCCTGGTCAAAAGTAGTGCACTTTAGTGAATAGGGTGCCATTTCCGACTCACACTCAGTCTCTCCCCGAGATGTCCTAGCACTTACCTTCAGATGGGAAGTCCTCCCTTTAGCAACAGTCTCTTGGTGTCCAACCCACATTTATACATAAGTTTTAAAGAACTTGTTAGACTCCCACTATCTGTATGACAAATTAGCTACTGGTGGAAACAGTTTATTCTAGTCCCATGCACTGAAAGTGTTTTTTTTCTCAAGTGTTAAAAAAAAAGAAGCATTGAATTTTTTTTACCTCACAATTGTTAACTACTCAGTCTACTGTCACGGGACATGAATAACAAATGGAGAAAATAATGATTTACATGTTAAGTGTTTTTGTCTGAAATAAAACTTAAGTGGTTGGTTGTTGTCGTGTGAAATTTATTTTTGACCACTAGGCGGAACTATATCGCCACTTTGCCAGATTCTCGCCTAAATCTGACAGATCTGCTTCAACAATGGTAGGTGGTGATTGCGTAATGTGGAGAATTCCCAGCAGTCTTTATCAATAGAATATTCTGCACCCTGGATTGGATTCCTTGAAAGCAGGCTTCGTTATAAAAGCACTGTCATCAGCTGACCCCTTCTCTATAAAGTTGGTCTCAAAATAAATGCGGAGAACCTACCGCTCTCTGCATCCTACCCTGCCTTCCCTAGACCATTTGCTAACTGTTCAGAGGACATGTACTAGGACCTAGCTCTAGTTTAGAAATGTAATATGGCTGTCTTCCTTTGGATGGAGTTGAATTTAAATAACTTTGCTCGAGCTCTGATATCAATGAGATGACCTTCATTTGGTCTGTACTAGTCCTACATTTTTCCTTTAACTTATTGGCAAGGCTATTTGCTGAGTTTACATTCGACTTTGAATGTTCAGAGACCTGTACAAGATTACTCCCCCGTAGCCTACCAATGTTTAGTTTCCCTTCTCACAACAGCAAAGAACATCGTTTGCTTTGCTGGAAAATTGACCCGTGTATTTTTATCTCGACATGAGTTTCGCATAGGGTTGTTTTGGGGACTTAAACACTGCGGTGGCTGACTAGGGAAATACCCGTCTAAATTTGCCATTGACAAATGTCTTCACACGCACAGTATGGTCTAGTAAGGTCTCTCGAAAACGCGCCGCTCTACTGACGGGCAATGTAGGTGGGGGTTCACGGAAATCTTCCCCTTGCTGTGACGTGTAATTAAAAAAAATACCATATTTGGCAATACGTATGTACGTCAGAAGGCAAACAACGCGAGCACGTCAAGCCCCGTTTGTGTTGGGTGATTAAAAACAGAAACCTTTCCAGATAATTTACTGGTTAGCGTGGGAAATGGCAATGTAATTATGTATCCATGTAAAAACACACCTACTTATATAATGTTAACACTAAAGCTTGTCATGAACACTATAGCTGAAATGTAATATAGGCCCAATCTAATTCATAGGCATACAGCGTTCGTTGGTTTGAGAAATGTCAATGTAGTTATGTAGAAAGGATACAATGTAAATTAGACGAGGAAAAGTTAAGATTTTACTTAAATATATACTGTACAAGTAAAAAAGACAGTGAGGATCAACCTGACTTAAAACAATAACTTATAAATGGAATGCATTTCACAAATGACAGTTCAAATGAATAAAAACAAATGTAAACAGGCAGTCATTACTGGAGGACACTGTATATAACTTGTTCAGAATGCCCCGAGTGTTATGTCTTATTGTGCACGCGGTTTCCCCATGTCCATCACCCTGGAAACCAATAAACAATGCAAACAAACAACCAACTTGAATATTTTCAACATGAAAACACATGGTAGTTCACTCAATTGCTATCTCAACAGTGCAATACGTTCTGATTGCTTTAACAAAGGAAAACAAATGTATTCCCTATTATTGTCCAGTGTTTATTTTATAGTCCATCGTTTTATAGTTTTCAAAACGACTTGATCTTGGATGTCAACATGAGTTGACAGCCAGAACTGACGTGTGTCATAACTTTCTGTTTGAGTTGAGCTACCTGCTCGCGCAGGACGGAAGCTGTGCTGGAGAGCCCGGCGTTGTCTGTCTTCAGAATCTTCACCTTGTCCTCCAAGCGCGAGATGCGCTCCAGCTTGCGCTTCCGGCACTTGGTGGCTGCCAGGCGGTTCCTGAGCCTCTTGCGCTCGGCCTTGATGCGCTCCTGGTTCTCCATGTCGATTGGGGACATGCCGCAAACTGACTCGTCGTCGCTGCTCTGCATGTCTGGAACTGTCTGGGGCTCCTCTTTCAGCCCCAAATATCGCTGTGCGTGTATGCCTGCTCCGGCTAGCGAGTGCTGGAAGTGGTGGGATGGGTGCGCCGCGGCTTGGTGGTGCTGGTACTGGTGGTGAGGCAGGTAGCTGATGGTGGTGGAGGGGTAGCTGCTGGTTGCAGGTGTGAGGTTAGTGTGAGGGCTACAGCTGTCCAGGGTGGTGTACTCTAGGTGCTCCGGCTGCATGGAGGAACCAAACACGGTGGAGGCCACAGTGCACGTGGAGACTCCACCGGTTCCGATGGACACGTTCGGTGGCGGCATCTGGTTCATCTTGTGGAGGTCGTCCAGAGCTTTAACGAACCCGTCCGCGAAGCCCTCTTGTTCCTCTGTGATTCCCCTACTGTAGAAGTACTGCCCAGGTGTCGGTGTGGTAGTGATGACACCGTTGCTGTTCTGGATGATCAATCGCTCCAGTTCAGGAGAGGCGAGCTTCAGCGAGCCGACTTCTGATGCGCCCCCGGTCGGATAGAATTCACTCTCGTTGCGCAGCTGAGCCTTGAGGCTTTGGTTCCGATAGTTCTCGGCGAAGTTCAAGTTCATGTTCTGCTTGAGGAGCTTGTAGTCGTGCAGGGCAGCGCCTGAATGACCATAAGCAGAAAGAAACGAGTCGTCATGATAGAAAGGTTGTTCCATTATTGTGGACATTATTCAAATATTGCTGGAATTCTTCAGTGTAGTAGCTGAATTTATAAGTCCAAAAAAGGGCAAGCCCTCTCGAGTGTCTTTTCAGCAACCAAACGTTTCCGCAGAAGGTATATTATAATCAAGCCCAAAGTTATTAATGTAGAACAGAGCAAAACTTCCAAAATAGTGGAACTGTACTGTACCGAGTCAATAGTCGTCGGGTTTTTTTTCTTGACAGTAGTATTCAAACTGATGTCCGGTGACTAATTATTGGATTCCACACAGTCTTTCGTCCCGTTGATATTTCTTTGCGAACTGGATTGTTAGTTGTTTTCTCGCTGGTTTAAACTCGTGTTCTACCAGTGTTCATGCGATACAGGCAATTTATGCACTTTATAGTGTAAGAAACGCACCGATTGGCCAGCCCTTGTTCCACGCCCTGAAACGTCAGCTGCTCGATGACGTTGTTGCCAGGAACTGCTGAGATAAACAAGAGTTGAGAGAGAAGAATGTGATAGGCGACGTAAATTATTTTATACATCTATCTATCTGGGTTAAATTATAGTGTTATTTGCGTCGAACCTCCACTTTCGGATTCCTTTTGACTTCTTATATTGATGTGGATATAATATTGAGGGCTATCTTTATAACACCGTTATGAAGGGGGCATTGCCAGTTGGATATCATACTACATTGATACATTTGAGTACTCTACATGTATTGATAGGCTACATGTATTTTGTGCCTATTAGGGTCCATATCAGAAAATATCACTGACACATTTAGCTGATTGAAGATTGCCTTACAATTACATCAGCTTGGGTCATTTACCTAAGAAAACTATAGGTCTTCCTCAGGCTAAGAACACGACTATTTAGCCTATTCAATGTCATTGTATAACTTGTTGAACAGTAGCCAAATTCCTCTTCCCATCGCCTTGTATGCACAGTGTTCAATAGTGTTCGATTGATAAGGCGCAAGGCTGAGTCATGGCAACGAAATTGATAGCAAGTCCATATTTGGTTATCCTGGCGCATCAGTTCCTGCTCCGTGTGAAAAGCGGGAAGCCACTCCCAGGTTGGACCGCTTCCAGGAGCAGGCCTCCGGGCGGGAAGAGGCGGAGTATCCGTACTATACTCCGAGTAGAGCTGAGGGAGGGTGGGATGTGGAGGAGAGAAGAGGCTAGAGTGGCAAGTTAGTGCGATATGCCCAGAATAGTTTATTCAGAACAAGAATAAGACTAGCACCATCACGATCACATGTGAAAAAGTGGTTTTGGCCCACATAGGCCAGTAGGCCTATTATTTCTCAAGTATTTGAGTCTTTCCTTTTCATTTTACGCATGGTGACGCCAGCCAAATGGTTATGAATTTATTATGGAGTGGAAAAGTAGTTATGTCCAGATTATCCAAATCAGAAGAATTGCTGACCCCATAACGATGAAACCTGGAAAAAAAGTTGTATGGGATGCTTTTTATTCCTACAATCAACCTTTAAGAGTCTTTATTTTTCCCTTTTACCCAGAGACAAGAGGTCAAGCAGCTTTATTTTATTTCGTCATAATTGCTGTAAGCATCACGATGACACTTTGTGTGGTTTAGGCTTTTTTTGTAATCAACCTTTGGTATTTTACGCATGGAAAGGCCACGCCAGACTTTTAAATGTATTATAATATTAGCTGACAAACAGCTATTATTTGGCCTCAGGTAGAGTTTTACCTTGAGAAACCATGGTAGCAAACAAAGCAACAGAGCAGGAGACCCCTCTTATCCGAACACCTGTTTTTGATTCGAGGAGAAAGACGTCTCTGTCTCCTGAGTATGGTAATGAGGTCTGAATCATTCTCTCATCCAGAATAGAAGAACGGTCGAATCGAACGATGCAGGCATCCGCCCACGCGCCCCTAGTTCTCCAAGTTCTATCTCCATGTTCGACTCGTCCCAACCTTCCACCCATATCCTCAGGTGGAGTAGCAGTCTACTATGTTGTCTATACCTGTATGCCCATCAGGGGAACATAACGTTTTCTGGCAATAACTCTTAAAAACACTTCCATTGTAATTTCCTTCAAGCCGTAAATACTGTTTTTTTTATAATTTTATTATTTTTTTACAATCAGATTTTAGGCAGCCAGCAACAAGCAAATGTGCTCAGTACGAATGTTTTCATATCATTCCTTCTTTCTGTGTACTCAGCTTTGGTATGACAATTTGTCATATGCCAATAAATATGACATATGTCAATTAAGCACTGACAAATTTCCTGACAACAATTTGCCCACAGACCTTGCAATGTATAGATAAGATAGCTTAAGTAGAAAATACTTAGAGCCAATAATCGATGACTTACTTGTACTTACTTGTATTATGATTGGACTTCAAATCATCGGTTCAGTGCGTCTAAGATATGAATTTATTATGGCCATAAAGTGATGAGTAAAAAGTAGTAATTATTTACAGATAAATGTTATGGTTATATTTTGTCTAGGTAAATTCATGAGTAAGCGCATTGTTTGTACTATAAAGACACTCATAGTAAAATAATGAGATGAGTTTGAAGGGGAAACACCCTAACGATGTTGTGGCTAGACAGAAACATTCTGGTTATAAGCGAAGTTGTTTGATAACTTGTATCAAAATTGTATTCAGGAAAGCAACTTCCGTTAGGCTTACCTTTACTACCGAGCATCTGCCATGTCTTTTGTTGTTCACCCAATTCTGTGACCTTTTGTGCTATTTTTAGCCAACTTGTTCAATAAAATTTGCACCACATGAATTGATCCCTTGTGATCATTTGAAAGGGAAAAAAATACAATTAATATTCTGTATCTGCAATTAGAAAGAAACAAAAAAAGGTTTTCCCCATGAGAAATGTTTTCAGAAATATCTCCATTGATTATCTTTCTCAAGCCAATGCTGACTCTTAATATTTTTCTTCATGGGAACTAATGCTCGGTGGTCAGCCCATGGGTCCAGCCCCTAGGACATGTCAATTAGAGGTCACCCCTACACACATACTCCTCCACATGAAACATTGACCTTATTTACATCTGCCCTTCTTCTCTCCTGTCAGTGAGTAACTTCAGAGGAACAGTATGATGCATAGCGGCTCTTGTGACTTCTTGTTCTTTTCTCCACATCCCCTTCTCAATATGCATTGGGGGAGAAGGTTAGAGGGGAGTGAACTTGGGTCCTCCTCCAATGTGGTTTGAGAAGGAGTTGAGAATGTGAGGAATGAAGAAAATATGAATTGAGAAAGAGCCAGTCACCACAGCAGTGGTCTACTCTTGACTTGAGAGAGGTCACTGACCAGTCTGACCTCATTCATTAAAAGGTCAAAAATCAATAGGGATCTTGTTCATTGTGGGCCTATGATCTGTGATGTGGTGTGCCATTTTGGGGGGGGTCCCACTTAGTGAGTGGTTATTAAGTAATTACTCACTATTTATAGGCCTAATATTGACTGAGTGAGTTGTGGAGTGGTCATATAAGTGCACTGTTTCCAGTTTATTAAGATAGACATGGATATTTGTTTTGCTTACTTTTACTCAAAAAATGTATTCAATATTTCATGAGAAAACAGGTGTTTTCAGCACTTTATTTTGAGACAAGATTTCTCCTGAACACAAATAGAATTCCCATCTGTCTCTCTCTTTCTCTCACACCCATCACATGCATAAGCACACAGACTCACTTGAGCCCATACTCGCTCTCTCACACAGACATACACACATCACATGCATGCCCAAACACACACACAATCCACAGCTCATATGGGAATTTTAGTCATTTTTGTTGAGTGAGGGTAATTTCGGATGACAGATTTCATTTGCTTTCTGAGGAAGGTGAAAGATGGGAAGCAAAATGCAGGAGAAAAAAACCATAGAGCCCTGTGGTGTTAATCACTCACGGTGGTGAGCATGATGCAGGCCTGTGTGTGAGCGTGCATGAGGCCTGTGGCAGAGCTGTAGGAAAAGAGGGGCACTTAAAACTGGTCACTCACTATTGGGCCCAAACATCACTGCCCTGCCATGGGTGTTACTCGAGCACTCTGCCCTGGGCTGGTCAGAAGGGCTGGAGAGAGGCAGAGAGAGAGAGAGAGAGAGAGAGATGGAGTGAGGGAAGGATATTGTATGAGAACGGAAGGAGAGTGGTAAGGTCAGGCAAGGCTTTGAAAGAGAATGAGGAAAGGATGCAGCATGCTTAGGCAGTCTAGCCTAGCTAAGGGTGTGTTCGTTAATTAACTCTGGCTATCTACTCCGATTTCAGAGCAGTCTCGTCTGAGTGTGCCAGGGTGCAGAATAACTGACACATTTACAAACGCTAAACACCCATTGAATATGGCCGGGGTCAGTAAATGTTGGTAAAAAGATGCGTAATTAAATTGTTGCCAGCAGCATAGTTACAGTCACCAACGCTCTGGATAACATGATGAAAACAGCATAACCAGCTCTGCTATGGTGAGTAAATGGTCAGAGTGAGGTGTTCTCTCATTTGTGTCAGGAAGTAGCTAGTTAGCTTGAGGACTTGACTGCCGTTGTGAGGTCAGAACGCTCGGATCAACCCTACTCCTCGGCCAGAGCATCCAGTGTACGCTTCCGAGAGCGAAACGCTCTGAATTTACGAACGGAGAATCTGACAACGCTCTAAATTTATGAACACCCAGAGCGCACTCTGGCACTCCAGAATGAAATTCCTGAACACACTCTAAATGGGATGACTATAGACAGTCCGGATTAGGGGCAGAGATTACTTTTGTTTGGCTGCTATTGCCTGAGCAGAGAGGAGGTGATAAGTTTTAAGGAATGAAAAATAATAAAGTCGTCAAATAAAAACGTACTATTGTAAATAAACAACTGAAATACTGTATTATTTACTAGCAATTTAGTTGTTTACTATTGATGTCTTACCCAATGTGGACCTGACAGAGACAATGGAATATTTAACATGTTTTAGCAATTGCATGTTCACCATTCTTGGCTTTGGAATGTCCAGTAATTTAATAATGCATTTGGTATTTAAATTGTATTTTTATCGGAACCGACCTCAAAGCACAATAATCACTCAGCACTACCTTGATGACAAGCCAGAGAGATTGATGGTTAAGTGTTAAGCATTCTCTCACGGTAAATGGCTTGGTAATAGAAAAAGGCATGTACGCTTAGATCAATTTTTTGTACGCTTAGATCAATTGATTGTGAGTCACAGAAATTTTTGGTGAAAGAAACTCATCTGAAATCCCGCTTGGCCTTTCTTTTTCAGTAAGAGCTCTACACCGAGGTGTATCCTATGCGTGCCATCACTAGCAGTATCTTCTCCATTCTGCCATCATGTACTGTAAACCAAACCTACGTGTTTGTGTTCTCTGTCCGTTGTATGTCATTAGTTCACTTACTCGAAAGTTGAGTCCTCAGTTAGTAAAGGACAAAACAATAAAGCTGCCTGAAGGAACATGATGTCTATTTGGCCTTCACAATGATGACTGTTTCTTTTACTTCCCTCCATCCCTCCCTTCTCTAATGCCCCCAGTTCCTCCATCGCTCCTTCCTCCTATGCCCCTAGTTCCGAACTTCCCCCTTCACAATGTCTACTTCTTCTTTCTCTTCCTCCCTCCCTCTTTTGCCTCCGGTTCACCCTCTGAGTCAGGCCCTTGCCGAACACTTAACACTGGCCATCGCAGTTAAACGAACCAGAACAAATCTCATCTACTCCCCACTACATGTTTTTTTTCTCTGGCAAGGTCTTCTCTGCTCCATGCGCAGTGAACCAGAAACGGCCTGGAAGGTACGGTGAGTCAGGTATGGCTCTGTCCCCGCGAGGACAACAGCGGAAAACTCGCTCACTTCCCTGACCCAGCAAATGAAGTCAGAGGACGGTTGTTAGAGGTTAGTAAAGGGGCTAGTCAGCCTTGTGCGTGGGGGTCACTAACTATAATTAGATAATTTTATTTTTTAAATAATTTACCCCACCCCATTCGACCCCTCCCTCTCTTCCTTTTGTCAATCCCCGTTTTCCATCTGTCGTCTTTATCTGTCCGCCCGTGGGAAAATGAGATTTTGTGTATGTAATCGTTTTAATGAAGGGAATGCAGCGTTGCCATTGAATCTGCATATCCTCGTTCCATAGCTCCCAGAGAAGTGCTAAGGAGCCTTGTAGCAGTGAGAGACCTTTAGTACAAGACAGGAGGCCAAATGAGCAGCGCAGAGCGCAGCAGGGAAAAGACAGTCGGCCTAAACTGTCCCCTCAGGCCAAGGGGCTGACGCGATACATATGGAGCTGTCCTTCCTCTTCCACCTCTTTAACTGTCGCTCTGCCAGTCTGTAAAAAGGCGAACGGTAGTAGGTTCTTATAAGTACAGGATTTATCATTTGATTTAATTAATGCTAATTTCATTTAATTGAGTTGCCATTGCGTTTTTCATAAAGAGAGGAGACGTTTTCGATTGCCGTGTAAGGAATATCGAGGGAGGGTGGAGACTAGAATGTTTTTTCTCTCACACATTTAGAATTACCCAGAGTTCAAACAACTTATCCTGCATTAAATTGGTTTGTGAGTACCTTATGTTTGAGACCCCTGCTGTAAAGTGAAAAGCACCAGGAATTTCTCAACTCTTCCATTAAAGCAGTTAAACAGGGTCTATCATTGGTCTGCTAGGGCACAATGTCAAGGTGGTATCTACAGAGGGTTATAGAGGTCACGGGTTGCCATGGAGATGTCCGTGACCTCAGGGATAGGGGGGGGTTACATTATGAAGGGGTCATGGCCGAGTCAGGAGATGTGATGTCATACCTAACACAGAGCAGAGAGAGTGAATGATGGAGAGGTGTGAGTAAGTAGTAACTCACACTCCACTCCAAACACACCAAAACAATGCTCATCACAGTCATGCTACTTTAAACATCTGCTGTTGTAAAGTGTTGTAGACTAGACTCTAGAGTGACTCATTTAATGTTGGTCCACATGATGTTCTTGGCCAACTGCCAGTCATAGAGTAATGGTAGCCTAGTATCAATTTATGCATGTAGGCTTACAATTGTATTTACAGGTACATCATTCTGGATTAATTTGTTTCAAGTTGTATAGGAAGTTAGAAACTGCTTCTAGTTAGTTTGTTTGTTTGTAGTACCCTAGTGTGATACCCTAGTGTGATACCCTAGTGTGTGAATTCAGAAAGTATTCATACCGCTTGACTTATTACACATTTTGTTGTTACTGCCTGAATTCAAAATGGATGAAACATATTTTTTCCTCATCCATCTACACACAATACCACATAATGACAAAGTGAAAATATGTTTTTTGACATGTTCGCTAATTTTTGGAAAATGAAATACAGAAATCTGTCATTTAGAAGTATTCCCACCCCTGAGTCAATACTTTGTAGAAGCACCTTTGGCAGCAATTTATACCTTTGAGTCATCTTGCGTATGTCTGTATCAGCTTTGCACATCTGTATTTGGGGATTTTCTCCTATTCTTCCTTGCAGATTGTCTCGGCGGTGAACAGCCATCTTCATGTCTTTCCACAGATTTTCAATGGGATTCAAGTCTGAGCTTTAGCTGGGCCCCTCAAGGACTTTCACATTATTATTCCAAAGCCATTCCAACGTTGCTTTGGCTGTATGCTCATTGTCATTGTCCTGTTGGAATGCAAATCTTAGCCCCAGTCTGTCGTTAGCACTCTGAAGCAGGTTCTCATCAAGGATTTGCCTGTATTTGGCTCCATTCATTGTTTCCTCCATCCTTACCAGTCTCCCAATCTCTACTGCTGAAAGCATCATCATAGCACGATGCTGCCACCACCAAGCTTCACGGTAGGTTTGGCGGGTGATGACCTGTGCCTGGTTTACTCCAGACAGCACTTTGCATTCAGGCCAAAGAGTTCCATTTTTGTCTCATCAGACCACAGAATCTTTTTCCTTATGATCGCAGTCTTTCACTTGCCTTTTTGCAAACTCCAGAAATGCTTTCATGTGCCTTTTTGTCAGGAGTGGCTTCTGTCTGGCCTCTCTCCCATAAAGCCCAGATTGGTGAAGTGCTGTAGGGACTTTTCCATTTCCCACTGACGGAGACAACTGGGCTCTCGGAAACTTTCAACACTCCAGAAATAGTTTTATACCCTTCCCCAGATATGTGCCTCATCACAATTCTATCTTGGAGATATAGTTTCTGCTCTGACATGCACTGTCAACACTGGGACCTTATATAGACAGGTGTGTTTCTTTCTAAATCATGTCCAAACAATTGAATTGGCCACAGGGGGACTCCAATCAAGTTGTAGTGATGTTTCAAGGATGATCAAAGGATTTTTAAAATGTTTTTTTATTTCACCTTTATTTAACCAGGTAGGCGAGTTGAGAACAAGTTCTCATTTACAACTGCGACCTGGCCAAGATAAAGCAAAGCAGTGCGACACAAACAACAACACAGAGTTACACATGGAATAAACAAACATACAGTCAATAACACAATAGAAAAAAGTCTACATACAGTGTGTGCAATTGAGGTAAGATAAGGAAGGTAAGGCAATAAATAGGCCATAGTGACAAAATAATTGCAATTTAGCAATTAACACTGGAGTGATAGATGTGCAGAAGATGAATGTGCAAGTAGTGATACTGGGGTGCAAAGGAGAATAAATAAAAAAACAGTATGGGGATGAAGTAGTTGGATGGGCTATTTACAGATGGGCTATGTACAGGTGCAGTGATCTGTGAGCTGCTCTGACAGCTGGTGCTTAAAGTTAGTGAGGGAGATATGAGGCTCCGGCTTCAGGGATTTAATGTGAGTCTGGAAGGAGAGTTTACAGTCTAACCAGAAACCTAGGTATTTGTAGTTGTCCACATATTCTAAGTCGGAACCGTCCAGAGTAGTGGACGGGCAGGCAGGTGCTGGTAGCGATCTGTTGAAGAGCATGCATTTAGTTTTACTTGCATTTAAGAGCAGTTAGAGGCCACAGAAGGAGAATCAAATCAAATTTTATTTGTCACATACACATGGTTAGCAGATGTTAATGCGAGTGTAGCGAAATGCTTGTGCTTCTAGTTCCGACAATGCAGTAATAACCAACAAGTAATCTAACTAACAATTCCTAAACTACTGTCTTATACACAGTGTAAGGGGATAAAGAATATGTACATAAGGATATATGAATGAGTGATGGTACAGAGCAGCATAGGCGAGATACAGTAGATGGTATCGAGTACAGTATATACATATGAGATGAGTATGTAAACAAAGTGGCATAGTTAAAGTGGCTAGTGATACATGTATTACATAAGGATGCAGTCGATGATATAGAGTACAGTATATACGTATGCATATGAGATGAATAATGTAGGGTAAGTAACATTATATGAGGTAGCATTGTTTAACGTGGCTAGTGATATATTTACATAATTTCCCATCAATTCCCATTATTAAAGTGGCTGGAGTTGAGTCAGTGTCAGTGTGTTGGCAGCAGCCACTCAATGTTAGTGGTGGCTGTTTAACAGTCTGATGGCCTTGAGATAGAAGCTGTTTTTCAGTCTCTCGGTCCCAGCTTTGATGCACCTGTACTGACCTCGCCTTCTGGATGATAGCGGGGTGAACAGGCAGTGGCTCGGGTGGTTGATGTCCTTGATGATCTTTATGGCCTTCCTGTAACATCGGGTGGTGTAGGTGTCCTGGAGGGCAGGTAGTTTGCCCCCGGTGATGCGTTGTGCAGACCTCACTACCCTCTGGAGAGCCTTACGGTTGAGGGCGGAGCAGTTGCCGTACCAGGCGGTGATACAGCCCGCCAGGATGCTCTCGATTGTGCATCTGTAGAAGTTTGTGAGTGCTTTTGGTGACAAGCCGAATTTCTTCAGCCTCCTGAGGTTGAAGAGGCGCTGCTGCGCCTTCTTCACGATGCTGTCTGTGTGAGTGGACCAATTCAGTTTGTCTGTGATGTGTAGGCCAAGGAACTTAAAACTTGCTACTCTCTCCACTACTGTTCCATCGATGTGGATAGGGGGGTGTTCCCTCTGCTGTTTCCTGAAGTCCACAATCATCTCCTTAGTTTTGTTGATGTTGAGTGTGAGGTTATTTTCCTGACACCACACTCCGAGGGCCCTCACCTCCTCCCTGTAGGCCGTCTCGTTGTTGTTGGTAATCAAGCCTACCACTGTTGTGTCGTCCGCAAACTTGATGATTGAGTTGGAGGCGTGCGTGGCCACGCAGTCGTGGGTGAACAGGGAGTACAGGAGAGGGCTCAGAACGCACCCTTGTGGGGCCCCAGTGTTGAGGATCAGCGGGGAGGAGATGTTGTTACCTACCCTCACCACCTGGGGCGGCCCGTCAGGAAGTCCAGTACCCAGTTGCACAGGGCGGGGTCGAGACCCAGGGCCTCAAGCTTGATGACGAGCTTGGAGGGTACTATGGTGTTGAATGCCGAGCTGTAGTCGATGAACAGCATTCTCACATAGGTATTCCTCTTGTCCAGATGGGTTAGGGCAGTGTGCAGTGTGGTTGAGATTGCATCGTCTGTGGACCTATTTGAGCGGTAAGCAAATTGGAGTGGGTCTAGGGTGTCAGGTAGGGTGGAGGTGATATGGTCCTTGACTAGTCTCTCAAAGCACTTCATGATGACGGAAGTGAGTGCTACGGGGCGGTAGTCGTTTAGCTCAGTTACCTTAGCTTTCTTGGGAACAGGAACGATGGTGGCCCTCTTGAAGCATGTGGGAACAGCAGACTGGTATAGGGATTGATTGAATATGTCCGTAAACACACCAGCCAGCTGGTCTGCGCATGCTCTGAGGGCGCGGCTGGGGATGCCGTCTGGGCCTGCAGCCTTGCGAGGGTTAACACGTTTAAATGTTTTACTCACCTCGGCTGCAGTGAAGGAGAGACCGCATTTTTCCGTTGCAGGCAGTGTCAGTGGCACTGTATTGTCCTCAAAGCGGGCAAAAAAGTTATTTAGTCTGCCTGGGAGCAAGACATCCTGGTCCGTGACTGGGCTGGATTTCTTCCTGTAGTCCGTGATTGACTGTAGACCCTGCCACATGCCTCTTGTGTCTGAGCCGTTGAATTGGGATTCTACTTTGTCTCTGTACTGACGCTTAGCTTGTTTGATAGCCTTACGGAGGGAATAGCTGCATTGTTTGTATTCAGTCATGTTACCAGACACCTTGCCCTGATTGAAAGCAGTGGTTCGCGCTTTCAGTTTCACGCGAATGCTGCCATTAATCCAAGGTTTCTGGTTAGGGAATGTTTTAATCGTTGCTATGGGAACGACATCTTCAACGCACGTTCTAATGAACTCGCACACCGAATCAGCGTATTCGTCAATGTTCTTATTTGACGCAATACGAAACATATCCCAGTCCACATGATGGAAGCAGTCTTGGAGTGTGGAGTCAGCTTGGTCGGACCAGCGTTGGACAGACCTCAGCGTGGGAGCTTCTTTTTTTAGCTTTTGTCTGTAGGCAGGTATCAGCAAAATGGAGTCGTGGTCAGCTTTTCCGAAAGGGGGCGGGGCAGGGCCTTATATGCGTCGCGGAAGTTAGAGTAACAGTGATCCAAGGTTTTTCCGCCCCTGGTTGCGCAATCGATATGCTGATAAAATTTAGGGAGTCTTGTTTTCAGATTAGCCTTGTTAAAATCCCCAACAACGATGAATGCAGCCTCCGGATAAATGGTTTCCAGTTTGCAAAGAGTTAAATAAAGTTCGTTCAGAGCCATCGATGTGTCTGCTTGGGGGGGGATATATACGGCTGTGATTATAATCGAAGAGAATTCTCTTGGTAGATAATGCGGTCTACATTTGATTGTGAGGAATTCTAAATCAGGTGAACAGAAGGATTTGAGTTCCTGTATGTTTCTTTCATCGCACCATGCCTCGTTAGCCATAAGGCATACACCCCCACCCCTCTTCTTACCAGAAAGGTGTTTGTTTCTGTCGGCGCGATGCGTGGAGAAACCCGTTGGCTGCACCGCTTCGGATAGCGTCTCTCCAGTGAGCCATGTTTCCGTGAAGCACAGAACGTTACAGTCTCTGATGTCCCTCTGGAATGCTACCCTTGCTCGGATTTCATCAACCTTGTTGTCAAGAGACTGGACATTGGCAAGAAGAATGCTAGGAAGTGGGGCACAATGTGCCCGTCTCCGTAGTTTGACCAGAAGACCGCCACGTTTCCCTCTTTTTCGGAGTCGTTTTTGGGTCGCTGCATGCGATCCATTCCGTTGTCCTGTTTGTAAGGCAGAACACAGGATCCGCGTCGCGAAAAACATATTCTTGGTCGTACTGATGGTGAGTTGACGCTGATCTTATATACAGTAGTTCTTCTCGGCTGTATGTAATGAAACCTAAGATGACCTGGGGTACTAATGTAAGAAATAACACGTAAAAAAAACAAAAACTGCATAGTTTCCTAGGAACGCGAAGCGAGGCGGCCATCTCTGTCGGCGCCGGAAGTAACATTGTATAGCGTTGAAGCTCATCTGGAGGTTAGGTAACACAGTGTCCAAAGAAGGGCCAGAAGTATACAGAATGGTATCGTCTGCGTAGAGGTGGATTAGAGAATCACCAGCAGCATGAGCGACATCATTGATGTATACAGAGAAAAGAGTCGGTCCGAGAATTGAACCCTGTGGCACCCCTATAGAGACTGCCAGGGGTCCGGACAACAGGCCCTCCGTTTTGACACACTGAACTCTGTCTGAGAAGTAGTTGGTGAACCAGGCGAGGCAGTCAAGGCTGTTGAGTCTTCCGAAAATAATGTGGTGATTGACAGAGTGGAAAGCCAGGTCTATGAATACAGCTGCACAGTATTGTCTCTTATCGATGGAGGTTATGATATCGTTTAGGACCTTGAGCGTGGCTGAGGTGCACCCAGACCAGCTTGGAAACCAGATTGCATAGCGGACAAGGTGTTGTGAGATTCTAAATGGTCAGTGATCTATTTGTTAACTTGGCTTTCGAGGACCTTGGAAAGGCAGGGTAGGATAGATATAGGTCTGTAGCAGTTTGGGTCTAGAGTGAAGAGGGGATGACCGCGACAGCTTTCCAATCTTTGGGGATCTCAGATGATACGAAAGAAGGATTGAACAGGCTAGTAATAGGGGTTGCAACAATTTCGACTGATAATTTTAGAACGAGAGGGTCCAGATTGTCTAGCCCTGCTGATTTGTAGGGGTCCAGATTTTGCAGCTCTTTCAGAACATCAGCTATCTGGATTTGGGTGAAGGAGAAATGGGGGAGGCTTGGGCAAGTTGCTGTGCTGGGTGCAGGACTGGTAGGTGTGGCCAGGTGGAAAGCATGGCCAGTCATAGAAAAATGCTTATTGAAATAAATTCTCAATTGTCATGGATTTATCGGCGGTGACAGTGTTTCCTAGGTTCAGTGCAGTGGGCAGCTGGGAGGAGGTGCTCTTATTCTCCATGGACTTTACAGTGTCCCAGAACTTTTTGGAATTTGTGCTGCAGGATGCAAATTTCTGTTTGAAAAAGCTAGCCTTTGCCATCCTAATTGCCTGTGTATATTAGTTTCTAATTCCCCTGAAAAGTTGCATATAGCGGGGGCTATTCGATTGCTAATGCAGTACACCACATGATGTTTTTGTGCTGGTCAAGGGCAGTCAGGTCTGGAGTGAACCACGGGCTATATCTGTTCCTAGTCCTAAAATTGTTTAATGGGGCATGCTTATTTAAGATTGTGAAGAAAGCACTTTTAAGAATAACCAGACATCTTCTACTGACGGAATGAGGTCAATATCCTTCCAGGATACCCTGGCCAGGTCGATTAGAAAGGCCTGCTTGCTGAAGTGTTTTAGGGAGCGTTTGACAGTGATGAGGGGTGGTCGTTTGACCGCAGACCCATTACCGACGCAAGCAATGAGGCAGTGATCGCTGAGATCCTGGTGGAAGACACCAGAGGTATATTTGGAGGGCAGATTGGTTAGGATGATATCTATGAGGGTGCCTGTGTTTACAGATTTGGGGTTGTACCTGGTAGGTTCATTGATAATTTGTGTGAAATAGAGGGCATCAAGCTTAGATTGTAGGATGGCCGGGGTGTTAAACATGTCCCTGTTTAAGTCACCTAACAGCACGAGCTCTGAAGATAGATGGGGGCAATCAATTCACATATGGTGTCTGGGGCACAGCTGGGGGCAGAAGGTGGTCTTTCGCTAGCGGCAACGGTGAGAGACTTGTTTGGATATTGGATGCACCTGAGCTCAATTTGGATTGTCATAGCAAAGGGGTGTGAATACTTAAGTAAATTAGATATTTCTGTGCATAAATAAAATAAAACATGTTTTCACTTCGTCATTATGGGATATTGTGTATAGATGGGTGTGAAAAACATCAATTTTGAAATCAGGCTGTAACACAAAGTGTGAAATAAGTCAAGGTGTATAAATACTTTTTGAAGGCACTGTAAATGTTTTCCAATCATATACTTGTGTATTTGGTCTTAGTACTAGAGACGGTTAATCTTTAGAGAAATAGCAGAAGTGAATGTGAGGTCGGGGGTACTGGTCTGGGTGTGGCTGGATGGATGGAGCTATAGTACACCACATCTTTATTTCCCAGAATGGTGGAGTTGACCTGTGTGGCAAGAAGACAGGAAAACCTCTCAACACCAGCACACAAAAATAATCTGGCAAAACTCCCTCTCACAAACAGTTATGGCCCTAATTAAAGGTATTTATATTATTTTACTACTGTCATATTCCTGCATCTTTAAATAAATGGAATTAAATGAATGATAAATACCCATTGATTCTTGAAGTATATAACTTAGAATTGCATCTTGAGCTCAGTTCAGCTGTCATACCACATCAGAACCCAAAATATAAGCGTGTTTTACCCAAGTGTTTGTAAACAACCTAAATGTAAACAAACACGGTATAGCCTCAAAACATGGTTAAAACTATAAGGTTGATATCATGGAGGGTCAGTCCTTGCATCCATAGCTTTGTCTATGAATTTCTGACTGGTTACATTTCTCCAGCCCTCTCCCTTAGCTTCTCAGCAAAACAAGGCCAGGGGAAACGATTTGTTATTGTTTAAATGTATTATTCTAGCTTTAAGGATTACTTTTAAATGTGACAAAATGACCATTTGGAAATAGTGTTTTAAAAAAAAATGCTGTTAACCATTGCAGTACAATTACTTAGCATATATACGGTAGCTTACGTCTGGCATGCGAGCGCTTTTACTTTGGTTTGGAGGTCAGTCACCCACAGACACAGGCAGTATTTCCCAGCAAGTGATTTGAATGATAGATGGTGAAATGTTAACCATGTACCCCATTGTGTGCATTCACAGAGGCTATATATACTCTTCAAGTAATAATACTTAGAATACTCCAGTGATCAGAATCAAAAAGTGAAAGCAGTCATTTCCAGTAGCGCTCTAGAGCTGACAACCCAAACAACTCCACATCCCCAGGCAGTCCCATTTCAAAGAAATGGTGTGTGTTGGTGAGAGTGTGTGTGTGTGTGTGTGTGTTTATAAAGACACTTTGTCATTTGTTTGACAGTGAAAACCTACATAATTGCATAGGAAATGCATAAACATTTATCTTACAAAGTAAGAGGATGGGCTTTTAAAAAGAGAGAGAGGACACACTGTCTGTGCGTGTGATGGTGTGAGTTTAGCCGAAACTGTGTGGGCGACATGCTGCATTCAGATGCAGGGCTGATCATCATTTAGAATCAGCAACTGCCCCTGATGCTTCCAGGAAATTAAGTAATGAAGAGAAGTGTGTGTGTGTGTGATGATTGACATGATGATATGGTATATGCGATCAACTTTCTCTTCTATCAGCAACTGCTGTTGATTTATTTATTTTTATCTTTATTTAACTAGGCAAGTCAGTTAAGAACAAATTCTTATTTTCAATGACGGCCTAGGAACAGTGGGTTAACTGCCTGTTCAGGGGCAGAACAACAGATGTTTACCTTGTCAGCTCGGGGATTCGATCTTGTAACCTTTCGGTTTCTTGGGGCGGCAGGGTAGCCGAGTGGTTGGACTAGTAACCGGAAGGCTGCAAGTTCAAATCCCCGAGCTGACAAGGTACAAATCTGTCATTCTGCAATCTCAGAAAGTCACACTTGCAACTGTTATACGCGGGATGGATAACATACTTAAAAACCCCCACAAAAAAACAGTTCAATGGAAGTATGGGACCGTAGTACATATAGACACTCATAAAGGCCCTCTGTGCTCCCCAGTGACTCACGGATTCACACGCCCCCAAATAAACATGACACACACTTTTCGGTCACACATCAAATGCTCTGTGCCTGTCTGTGCAGACCCCTGAGCTCGATCTACTTTCCCCTGAATCCCCTGACAAGCAGAGGGGAGAAAACACACCGTCACTGCTAGGCACGGTGAAGCATGTGTGGCTTTCTTTTTTCAGAAAATCGGCAGCAGATTTGTCACTCTCACTCTTTCTCTCACTCTTTCTCTCACTCTTTCTCTCTCTTCTTTTACACCCTTACTTTTCACTGAAAGAGAAAGCTTACTTGCACCCTTTTTTCTAAGCAACACTTTGTGCAACACACATGATGATGTACCTGAACAGTCATAAACACCCATTCTCAGAACTCGACTAGCAGTGATGAATTTAGAGAAAAAAAGCCAAAGTATTCTGAAGGATATTTTCACTGTTGACAGTATTGTTCGTGCCGTGATATTACATTTATACTTAATCAGTCTGTTTTACTCTCGGTGTTTTCTGGGTCATCAGCACAAACTAGCAGTAGTGACAATGCTAATTGTCAGATAGTGGTAGCCGAGACAGGCGTAGCCTAGTTACCAACCACCAGCAGACTGGGAGAGGCCGAGCAACAGACCTCAACAACACCAGTACTGGTGCGACTGAAACTTCTCAGCCAGTAAGACAGAGAGAGAAAGGCTGCATGCTTTTAGTCAGGGAGCTCAGCCGCGACCACAGACGACTCAATTCTGCTCGGCAGTGAAACGGTTAAACTTTCATTCTGTCCGGCAGCAAAACGGTTAAACTGAGTTATATAATTTTTTAGAAATCTCCCCAGCTGTGCAGCTGACTTGGTAGTCCTGGTGGCTGAGGCCTAGAAATGAGGTTGTCTTATCATTCAATCAGGAGAGTGGTTGTATGTGAAATATCTTTGCTTCCTAAGTCTTCACCTGTTATGGTGGAAATGTTTTAATTATTGTTCTTGACATTTTATCTCCATGAAGTGGAAAGGTGATGATCCTAACAGTGTTTTGACTGTGTCTCCATTAAAGAAAGGTGATGATCCTAACAGTGTTTTGACTGTGTCTCCATGAAGTGGAAAGGTGATGATCCTAACACTGTTTTGACTGTATCTCCATTAAAGAAAGGTGATGATCCTAACAGTGTTTTGACTGTGTCTCCATGAAGTGGAAAGGTGATGATCCTAACACTGTTTTGACTGTATCTCCATTAAAGAAAGGTGATGATCCTAACAGTGTTTTGACTGTGTCTCCATTAAAGAAAGGTGATGATCCTAACACTGTTTTGACTGTGTCTACATTAAAGAAAGGTGATACACTGTTTTGACTGTGAAAGGTGATGATCCTAACACTGTTTTGACTGTGTCTCCATTAAAGAAAGGTGATGATCCTAACACTGTTTTGAGGTCCATTAAAGAAAGGTGATGATCCTAACAGTGTTTTGACTGTGTCTCCATTAAAGAAAGGTGATGATCCTAACACTGTTTTGACTGTGTCTCCATTAAAGAAAGGTGATGATCCTAACACTGTTTTGACTGTGTCTCCATTAAAGAAAGGTGATGATCCTAACACTGTTTTGACTGTGTCTTCATTAAAGAAAGGTGATGATCTTTACTATGCGTTCCAGCGGTGTGTTTGGTCTGCGCATGTGCTAGCACCAGCCGAGAGCCTCCCTCTGTAGCGCCAGTGAAGTGGGTTCAGAAAATCAAAAAAGTATGCATGTTAGAAATAGTTTTCACATACAAACTTCAGATGCCCGAACTCAGAATTTAATTGGCTTCCCAAAAATAATATGGTCACTTTGATCAAATGTTTAATTTGATTGCCGATTCCTCTGCATTTATCAAATCCCACCAGTAGCCTGATTTCAGTAATTGTATTACTGTGTCCATGTAAACGTACCCATAGTTGTCTACACACACACACACACACACACATACACACCCCTGCCATAAAGAGAAAACGCAACAGACTCCCCCTCCTCCATCCCTCTTCGTTCTGTATCTGTAAGTGCCTGTGTCGACAAGCCACATCAGAGCGCCGAGCTCTAACGAGCACCTGTGTAATTCACCAATTATAATCAGTCTAATGGCGCGGCTCTAAGCGGAACCCCCACCCCCTACACACACACACACCGCCTCCTCCCCTCACCTTCTCCTTTCCACAGGCGAGAGAGGGAGCAGCACACGTTCTGTTTTTATAGACTGGGAGCCAGTGGGAGGGGGGCAGATGCTTTGACTCCAGGGTTGTGTGTCCCGAATGGGGATACAGAGGGAAGGATTTGGGGTTGGTTGGATGAGCAGAATGATATTGCACGTGTATAAACAACTGAACATCAAGTTGAAGAGGTAAGACATCGGTCACACTCAGCCTCATAGACACACAACCCAGACGGATTTGATTTCCGGTTTATGATCAATAAAACGCCCTCGAACAGTACCTTCATCAGGGCTGAATGACACTATGCTTCTCATTCATAATTCACCAAAAACACAGTTCGCCACAAACCTCACTTCCTGTGTGAAATGCAGCAGGAAATGCTGGTGCAGGTTAGTGAGGCGGGGGGTTGGTGTGTGAGTGTGTGTGTTTGTGTGTGTGTGTGTATGTCGGTGTGCGTATCCGTACGTACATGTCTTTGTGTGTGTGTGTGTGTGTGTTCAGCCATGTACGTGTAATATTAACATGGACACACACGTCATACAATAACAGTAAGGACACTGCTTCTAAGCTCATTAATCATGAACTATGTTAATCATTACCCCTTAAAATGAACGAAGCATTAAAGGGCTAAGCCTGAGTGCTAATAAACAGAGAGAGTTCAAGTCACAAAATGCAAGAGAGGAGGTAAACCATTTGATAGAACTATTTGAATAGCGTCGCTGTTACCATAATGTCTACGGACACAGCAGGTGGGTGGTTAGTCATGAGGGTGTGTGTCTTGCCAGATCCTCAAAATGACGTCAAGACAACACAAGGTGTTAAACAATCCGAAAATCAAACTGACACATTCACTCAACACCGGGACCTTCAGAATTCTCTGTGTGAATATCACCTTGCACTGTAGATAAACCCGGCCTGATGTCTCCTGTTCCCAGTTTCTGGGGTCCTCAGGGGCCACGCTCACTCCCTAGGGGCCTCTTATATGCTGTGGCTTCGTTCCAGTGTCTATACTAGCGTACTACTTAGTATGAAGCAATGTAATGGCCATGGATTCTAACTAAATAAGTGGCTAGTATGGATATTGGAACCGAGCCAACGTCTCTTGTTACCAGTGTTTGGGGCCTCAAAGGCCACACTCAATCCCTCTCACTTTCTGGTACCACATCTCACCTTGGCTATGGTGTTGTAGAGTGGTGAACGGCACTCTTAAGCCTCTTCATGTCGAATGAGAAAAAGAAAGTCATGATATGACGATATGGATTAAGATCAACTCATTATAGTGATAGAAATACAATGCCCGTGTACTGATGTTCTGGTATTTGCCACACCCATGCCGTGTAAGGTGTGTATCTCTACAGCCATGAGCCTTCATGGGTCTACTTGTAGTAGTGATGCATCCCTAGACCGTGTACCCCTCTACGCCAACAGGGATACGACCAATATAGATCTGTTGTCAAGGAAACAACCAAAAGCCAATCAAAGCGGTGTGTGGAGAAATGGCAACGAATACATCAAAAGAGCGAAGACCAAAAAAAAGAAAGATCACGACATGCACGCAGTTTCTCTCCTGGATTTACATTGTGCGCGTAGAAATGGAGGGCTACAGACACTCATATGTAAATGCTTTTGTGAGTGTGTGTGAGTCTGGGAATAGCTTCGTTCTGACGCGTGGATGTTCGCAGTACACACACAGACCAGCTGAAACACTATCGCACTGTAGCTCCCTCTCTCTCTCACTTCACCCTCTCTGTGTTACGACATCAATCTGTCCTCTCTCCCTCTCTCACCATCTCTCTCTCTCTCTCTCGTTCTTCTTCTCAATATATTTCCTCTATCTATCTTTATTTATCTCTCTCTCTTTCTAGCCTTCCTTGTCTTTAAATCTCTTTAAATCTCTCTCTCTCTTCTTACCTTCTCTCTCTTCTCATTTTCTATCTCTCCACTCTTTCTCTCTATGAAGGAATGGCAAAAGCGTTGCTGTGTAATACGTTGTGGGTCTTCTATAGGAAACAACCTGATAAAAACATCATTGTGATTCCTAAGTTTTACTTGCCCCGAGAGCTCACTCTAGACATCCAGTTAGAACGTTTGTTTGTGTTGTTACTGGTAGCAACGCCACTTTAATGGTCCATGTGAGCTTTTTTTTCTATGGCTACAGAATAAGATGTGGGTCAATGACATCACTGTGTTGTTTAATAGTTATATGATTAATTGTTACCCAGCATTCCACCACATGAAGAAAGGGGAAGGAGGGGTGAGTAAGGGGGAGGGGTGTCTCCCCTGGCACCTGGAGTGGAACTTCCAGCCAAAATCAGTTGTTCCCCCTTGCCTCCTCTCTTTGACCCCCCTCTTCTCCCCCTCCTCCCCTCTGCTCAGAAAGCGTAGGAGGGTATCTAATGCAAAGCCAAATTTCCCAGTGGTCACCATCATCATAACATGATAACTTCAGTGAGATGGAGGGCTGCAACTAATAATACAGCTCGTTTTCTGTAAGAGGCTGGCTGTTTGGCATTTTGGAAGCACAGTGTGTGTGTGTGTGTGTGTGTGTGTGTGTGTGTGTGTGTGTGTGTGTGTGTGTGTGTGTGTGTGTGTGTGTGTGTGTGTGTGTGTGTGTGTGTGTGTGTGTGTGTGTGTGTGTGTGTGTGTGTGTGTGTGTGTGTGTGTGTTAGAGCGCACATGTTTTACTATACTTGTAAGTACCAGAAGTCCTCACAAGAATAGCAAACCAACGAAAATTCAGAGAAGTGAGGACATTTTTCCAGTCCTCACTTGAAGGGGTTAATTAAGGTTAAGGTTAGGGTTAGCGCTTAGGGAAAATAGGATTTTGAATGGGAATCAATTGCTGGTCCCCAAAAAGTCCTCACAAGTATAGTAAGATATAGCTGTGTATGAGTGTGTGTGTGTGTTTGTTTGCACCTCTTACTAGACCTATGCGTGAGTCACACTGAGTCACAATTGTCCCCTTTGGGTGCATGGTTAGGGGTCTGGTGCTGCTGTGTGTGGGTGGGTGTGCAGGCAGGCACTAAGGTCCAGGCAGGGAGTTGTACAGACCTGTGGGATATCTCCATCATAGGAGGGGAATGTGTCTCAGTCTGGGTCTGTCTGAGTTTAGAACAGCATCTCTGTCTGGATAGAGACACAACCTACTGTATGTAACTTGAAGTCTAATAACCTACTGTATGTAACTATGAAGCCTAATAACCTACTGTATGTAACTATGAACTCTAATAACCTACTGTATGTAACTATGAACTCTAATAACCTACTGTATGTAACTATGAACTCTAATAACCTACTGTATGTAACTATAACGTCTAATAACCTACTGTATGTAACTATGAACTCTAATAACCTACTGTATGTAACTATGAACTCTAATAACCTAGTGCATGTAACTATGAAGTCTAATAACCTACTGTATGTAACTATGAAGTCTAATAACCTACTGTATGTAACTATGAACTCTAAGGATCTACTGTATGTTTGTAAGTTTTCCCGACCCAGATAAAAGTTGTTCCTGGACTAAAAAACAGAGATTCTCCATTGAGTGTGTTTTTTATTCCAGTCCAGGATTAAACTTAATCTGTGTCTGAGAATCTGGCCCCAAGTGAACCTAAAGGTATCAACTGGAGGACATTGGCCAGATGAGGGAGCTTGACATGTGATCATTAAAACCCAATGGGCGAGACATGGGGGAAGAACATAAATCTGCCTATAAAATCCTCTGAGAAGGAATGAGAGAGTGGAAAAAGAGATAGAGGGGGATGATCATGGGGAAACATTGAGCAGGGGAGGTGCGGATGGATGGAAGGAGGGGTACATATCTCCTTTGGCAAGCCATAAATTGTATTTCAGACAGGCAGGAACACATGCACACACACACACACACACACACACACACACACACACACACACACACACACACACACACACACACACACACACACACACACACACACACACTCCGGTCCCTGGTCTTAATTATGAACAGAAATCATCATAACAATTTCTGTGATCTACCTGAATCTGAATCAGTCATATGCAGCTGGAGTTGTCTAATAGATCCCAGGTTCCGTTGACACCTCGCCAGAACCCTGACTGGGTTCCTTAACCGGTTCCCTATGTTGTGAATGTATGAAGTGGGTATATCAGTGGGACTTGACTAATCAGTGATTCAGGGAAGTGCGTGCGAGTTGGATGGGAAAGAAACAATACATGATTGTTTGGGGGTTTGAAACTGTTTTGGGGTTCCAGTTATACTAGTCATGGGCACCCCGAGAGAGAGAGAAAGACTGTGTGTGTGTGTGTGTGTTACCCTACGGAAGCGTATTCCCATAAGAGTGTCTTTCTTTGGCAGTTCCTTTCAGGTTCCGTGTACCGTAATGATTTTCCTGGCACCATTAAACTGTGGGGAAACCGAGTAAGAAAAGAAAGGGTCAAGGGCTGGAACTCTAAATGACAAAACAAGAGCAAATCTGCTGGGGCTCAGTGTGGGCTGGTTGATGTGTTTACTGTCGTCTGTGTGTAGCCTATTGGGATCAGATTATGCTGGCAATGATGTTTGTGAGAGTACATTGCTCTATTGATATGTTCCTATCAATTGCTGAACTTGCCTATTGCAAGTGGTAATCCATCATCTGCCATGACATGTAGTGGTACACTTTGTTTGCATATCCTCACACGATGGGCGCTTCAAACTTACGTCTGCTTTGTAAATGATATATGATGTTGCCTAGGGAAGTTGACACTTATCTTGGGAGCGCACTTCAGAGCGGGCCAACAAAACATGGGATTTCGTTGGATCGTTGACAAAAACGACAGAAAAATCCAAACTCCACAGTGCAGCGGTTTAGTCGGAGACGTAGTGGCAGTTGCACAATTCGCGGGATGGGAAGCGGACAGAATGAGAGAGGGCCGGCGACTACACTTGACTGGAGCCAGTAGAGCGGCTGAAGTTAAAAGCACCGCGCAGAGACATTCAAAGCGGCCGCCTGATGAGAACAGGACCGTTTAAGACTGCTGCACTGTGACTCACGGCCCCCTTTCCCGGTTTTACGGGAAATGGAATGTGTTTTTTTTAGCTCGTTTATTTTTTTCTCCTCCACGCTAGAGTTCTAGAGGAGATGGGGAGGGTTAATGTTTGTGTGAGTGTGTGTCTATTCCCTCAGGGTGCATAGGCGTAATTATCGCCTCAAGTCGACTTAGAGTTGGCAAAGCAAAGTCAGACAGCAATGTAAGAGAGCACTGTTTCCCTCCTGTCCATAGCCAAAACATGAAGCTCAATGTTGATGAGGGTGGTGGTAGTGAAGGAAGACCTGGCTCTAGGTGATTGATGATGATGATGATGATGATGATGATACATTTAGTTGACAATATTGAACTGAGGTTCGAGCAGATTTCAATTCAGGAGAATTCCTGAACAAGATTGTCAGTACTCACCATTAGCACATTATTAATCAATCTAAGCATGACAGATATGATGAAGCCTTTGTCAAGAGTTTGGAACCTTATCAATAAATAAAGTTATTGTGCCCTGTAGCGGTTGTCTCATAACTCAGACTCAACCATCTTCACTACCACCTCAACACACCCAGACAGTCGGTCAGACAGACAGTCGGTCAGACAGACAGACAGACAGACAGACAGGTAGTTGCTTGCTTCCTGCTTTGGAAACGCTTGGCCTATTTTTGTGGGCGGCTGTAGTCTTGAGTGGGGTTTTTCCAACCCGAGGTGGTTATTTTGGTCAGATAAATACAATGTTGTGGAGAGGGGTGATTCAGATGAGATCACCTCTTCGCTCCTTTTGAGGAGCTTGAAAACACACACACACACACACACACACACACACACACACACACACACACACACACACACACACACACACACACACACACACACACACACACAGCAGCAGCAAATCCAGCCCGAAAACAACAGCTAGCAGCAAGACAAGAACCAACATGGATTGAACCCGTGGAAAAATAAAATAGGCATGGAAAATAAGGCATGTTCCCATCTAACCATCCCAGAACTAGACTGCCAGCCTGACCTGGGGCAAGGAACCTGGCAGGAACCGGTCCAAACACTCCGGGGTTGGAACAGTCATTGGCTAGAACAATGGCCTAGACTAGAACAGTGGAAAGGGTTGGTTAGTGGAACATGTCTTATAGCTGTACTGTCTGTTATAAGGCGTACCACAGACCAAAACTATAGGTCTGCAGTTAGTCACAGGCAGGCACGTATGCAGTACGCACGCACGCACGCACGCACACACACACACACACACACACACACACACACACACACACACACACACACACACACACACACACACACACACACACACACACACACACACACACACACACACACACACACACACACACACACACACCAGCTCGTTCTGTGTTAAGGTTTGTTGACTGTATGTGGGAATACAAGGATCACATAAATCTCTAGCTCTACTTAGATCCTAATCCAATGGATTTCCATCTGACTGTGTGTGACTGTGAGGTCATGATATGTTTGGCTTCATTTATTGTGGATGGGATTTGTTTGATGCGTACGTGCATGCATGAGTCTGTGTTTTAGTTTTCTGAGAGTAGGAATGGGATAGGTAATTATGAGCTGTGGATGTCTGCTATTGTGTATGAGAGAGAGAGAGACAGAGAGAGACAGAGAGAGAGAGAGAGAGAGAGAGAGAGAGAGAGAGAGAGAGAGAGAGAATATTGCCATGCGGTGGTCTGCGGTGTGATGTCTTGCCAGGTGTGTTGCTAGTGGGGCTTGACATACAGGTATACACCACCTGCATGGCCTCTCTGTCTCAGACAACAACAGCTGCACACAGCAGGCCATTGTTTAAGTGTGTGTGTATGTGCACGTGGGTCTGTGTGTATTTGACTCTGTAAGAGAGTGTGTGTGCATGTACGTATTCATGTGTTTTGTTACAGGGGGAGTGAACAGTGAAGCCCTCTCACATCTGGACCTCAATAAGGGCGGTTGGAATGAGGTCATCATAGCTGTTGATTTATATGACTGTGTGTTACACTTCTGTAGTTGACTGTGTTACTCTCCTGTAGTTGACTGTGTGTTACTCTCCTGTAGTTGACTGTGTGTTATTCTCCTGTAGTTGACTGTGTGTTATTCTCCTGTAGTTGACTGTGTATTACACTCCTGTAGTTGTCTGTGTGTTACACTCCTGTAGTTGACTGTGTGTGACTCTCCTGTAGTTGAATGTGTGTTACTCTCCTGTAGTTGACTGTGTAACTCTCCTGTAGTTGACTGTGTTACACTCCTGTAGTTGACTGTGTATTACACTCCTGTAGTTGTCTGTGTGTTACACTCCTGTAGTTGACTGTGTGTTATCCTCCTGTAGTTTACTGTGCATTACACTCCTGTAGTTGACTGTGTGTTACTCTCCTGTAGTTGACTGTGTGTTACTCTCCTGTAGTTGACTGTGTGTTACACTCCAGTAATTGACTGTGTGTTACACTCCTGTAGTTGTCTGTGTGTTACACTCCTGAAGTTGACTGTGTGTTACTCTCCTGTAGTTGACTGTGTGTAACTCTCCTGCAGTTGACTGTGTGCTACTCTCCTGTAGTTGACTGTGTGTTACTCTCCTGTAGTTGACTGTGTGTTATTCTCCTGTAGTTGACTGTGTGTTATTCTCCTGTAGTTGACTGTGTGTTATTCTCCTGTAGTTGACTGTGTGTAACTCTCCTGCAGTTGACTGTGTGTTATTCTCCTGTAGTTGACTGTGTGTTATTCTCCTGTAGTTGACTGTGTGTAACTCTCCTGTAGTTGACTGTGTGTTATTCTCCTGTAGTTGACTGTGTGTAACTCTCCTGCAGTTGACTGTGTGCTACTCTCCTGTAGTTGACTGTGTGTTATTCTCCTGTAGTTGACTGTGTGTTACACTCCTGTAGTTGACTGTGTGTTATTCTCCTGTAGTTGACTGTGTGTTATTCTCCTGTAGTTGACTGTGCATTACACTCCTGTAGTTGTCTGTGTGTTACACTCTTGTAGTTGACTGTGTGTTATAATATTGTAGTTGACTGTGTGTAACTCTCCTGTAGTTGACTGTGTTATAATCCTGTAGTTGACTGTGTGTTATTCTCCTGTAGTTGACTGTCTGTTCCACTCCTGTAGTTGACTGTGTGTAACTCCCCTGTAGTTGACTGTGTGTTATACTCCTGTAGTTGACTGTGTGTAACTCTCCTGTAGTTGACTGAGTGTTATTCTCCTGTAGTTGACTGTGTGTTATTCTCCTTTAGTTGACTGTCTGTTCCACTCCTGTAGTTGACTGTGTGTAACTCTCCTGTAGTTGACTGTGTGTAACTCTCCTGTAGTTGACTGTGTTACACTCTTGTAGTTGACTGTGTAACTCTCCTGTAGTTGACTGTGTTACTCTCCTGTAGTTGACTGTGTGTTATACTCCTGTAGTTGACTGTGCATTACACTCCTGTAGTTGTCTGTGTGTTACACTCCAGTATTTGAATGTATGTTATAATCCTGTAGTTGACTGTGTATTACACTCCTGTAGTTGTCTGTGTGTTACACTCCTGTTGTTGACTGTGTGTTATAATCCTGTAGTTGACTGTGTATTACACTCCTGTAGTTGTCTGTGTGTTACATTCCTGTAGTTGACTGTGTGTTATACTCCTGTAGTTGACTGTGCATTACACTCCTGTAGTTGTCTGTGTGTTACACTCCTGTAGTTGTCTGTGTGTTACACTCCTGTAGTTGACTGTGTGTTACTCTCATGTAGTTGACTGTATGTTATAATCCTGTAGTTGACTGTGTATTACACTCCTGTAGTTGTCTGTGTGTTACACTCCTGTAGTTGACTGTGTGTTACTCTCCTGTAGTTGACTGTGTGTTACTCTCCTGTAGTTGACTGTGTAACTCTCCTGTAGTTGACTGTGTTATAATCCTGTAGTTGACTGTGTATTACACCCCTGTAGTTGACTGTGTGTTACTCTCCGGTAGTTGACTGTGTGCTACTCTCCTGTAGTTGACTGTGTGTTATACTCCTGTAGTTGACTGTGTGTTACTCTCCTGTAGTTGACTGTGTGTTATTATCCTGTAGTTGACTGTGTGTAACTCTCCTGTAGTTGACTGTGTGTTATAATCCTGTAGTTGACTGTGTGTTATTCTCCTGTAGTTGACTGTGTGTAACTCTCCTGTAGTTGACTGTGTGTTATTCTCCTGTAGTTGACTGTGTGTTATTCTCCTGTAGTTGACTGTGTGTAACTCTCCTGTAGTTGACTGTGTTACTCTCCTGTAGTTGACTGTGTATTATTCTCCTGTAGTTGACTGTGTGTAACTCTCCTGTAGTTGACTGTGTGTTATTCTCCTGTAGTTGACTGTGTGTAACTCTCCTGTAGTTGACTGTGTGTTACTCTCCTGTAGTTGACTGTGTGTTACTCTTCTGTAGTTGACTGTGTGTTATTCTCCTGTAGTTGACTGTGTGTTATTCTCCTGTAGTTGACTGTGTGTTATTCTCCTGTAGTTGACTGTGTGTAACTCTCCTGCAGTTGACTGTGTGCTACTCTCCTGTAGTTGACTGTGTGTTATTCTCCTGTAGTTGACTGTGTGTTACACTCCTGTAATTGACTGTGTGTTATAATCCTGTAGTTGACTGTGTGTAACTCTCCTGTAGTTGACTGTGTGTTACTCTCCTGTAGTTGACTGTGTGTTATTCTCCTGTAGTTGACTGTGCATTACACTCCTGTAGTTGTCTGTGTGTTACACTCCTGTAGTTGACTGTGTGTTATAATATTGTAGTTGACTGTGTGTAACTCTCCTGTAGTTGACTGTCTGTTCCACTCCTGTAGTTGACTGTGTGTTACTCTCCTGTAGTTGACTGTGTGTTATTCTCCTGTAGTTGACTGTCTGTTCCACTCCTGTAGTTGACTGTGTGTAACTCCCCTGTAGTTGACTGTGTGTTATACTCCTGTAGTTGACTGTGTGTAACTCTCCTGTAGTTGACTGAGTGTTATTCTCCTGTAGTTGACTGTGTGTTATTCTCCTGTAGTTGACTGTGTGTAACTCTCCTATAGTTGACTGTGTGTAACTCTCCTGTAGTTGACTGTGTTACACTCTTGTAGTTGACTGTGTAACTCTCCTGTAGTTGACTGTGTTACTCTCCTGTAGTTGACTGTGTGTTATACTCCTGTAGTTGACTGTGCATTACACTCCTGTAGTTGTCTGTGTGTTACACTCCAGTATTTGAATGTGTGTTATAATCCTGTAGTTGACTGTGTATTACACTCCTGTAGTTGTCTGTGTGTTACACTCCTGTAGTTGACTGTGTGTTATAATCCTGTAGTTGACTGTGTATTACACTCCTGTAGTTGTCTGTGTGTTACATTCCTGTAGTTGACTGTGTGTTATACTCCTGTAGTTGACTGTTCATTACACTCCTGTAGTTGTCTGTGTGTTACACTCCTGTAGTTGACTGTGTTACTCTCCTGTAGTTGACTGTGTAACTGTCCTGTAGTTGACTGTGTTACACTCCTGTAGTTGACTGTGTGTTACTCTCCTGTAGTTGACTGTGTGTAACTCTCCTGTAGTTGACTGTGTGTTACACTCCTGTAATTGACTGTGTGTTACACTCCTGTAGTTGTCTGTGTGTTACACTCCTGTAGTTGACTGTGTGTTACTCTCCTGTAGTTGACTGTGTTACACTCTTGTAGTTGACTGTGTAACTATCCTGTAGTTGACTGTGTTACTCTCCTGTAGTTGTCTGTGTGTTACACTCCTGTAGTTGACTGTGTGTTACTCTCCTGTAGTTGACTGTGTGTTACTCTCCTGTAGTTGACTGTGTAACTCTCCTGTAGTTGACTGTGTTATAATCCTGTAGTTGACTGTGTATTACACCCCTGTAGTTGTCTGTGTGTTACACTCCTGTAGTTGACTGTGTGTTATACTCCGGTAGTTGACTGTGCATTACACTCCTGTAGTTGTCTGTGTGTTACACTCCTGTAGTTGACTGTGTGTTACTCTCCTGTAGTTGACTGTGTGTTACTCTCCTGTAGTTGACTGTGTGTTATTCTCCTGTAGTTGACTGTGTGTAACTCTCCTGTAGTTGACTGTGTGTTATTCTCCTGTAGTTGACTGTGTGTAACTCTCCTGCAGTTGACTGTGTGCTACTCTCCTGTAGTTGACTGTGTGTTACTCTTCTGTAGTTGACTGTGTGTTATTCTCCTGTAGTTGACTGTGTGTTATTCTCCTGTAGTTGACTGTGTGTAACTCTACCTGTAGTTGACTGTGTGTTATTCTCCTGTAGTTGACTGTGTGTAACGCTCCTGCAGTTGACTGTTTGCTACTCTCATGTAGTTGACTGTGTGTTATTCTCCTGTAGTTGACTGTGTGTTACAATCCTGTAATTGACTGTGTGTTATAATCCTGTAGTTGACTGTGTGTAACTCTCCTGTAGTTGACTGTGTGTTACTCTCCTGTTGTTGACTGTGTGTTATTCTCCTGTAGTTGACTGTGCATTACACTCCTGTAGTTGTCTGTGTGTTACACTCCTGTAGTTGACTGTGTGTTATAATATTGTAGTTGACTGTGTGTAACTCTCCTGTAGTTGACTGTCTGTTCCACTCCTGTAGTTGACTGTGTGTTACTCTCCTGTAGTTGACTGTGTGTTATTCTCCTGTAGTTGACTGTCTGTTCCACTCCTGTAGTTGACTGTGTGTTACTCCCCTGTAGTTGACTGTGTGTTATACTCCTGTAGTTGACTGTGTGTAACTCTCCTGTAGTTGACTGAGTGTTATTCTCCTGTAGTTGACTGTGTGTTATTCTCCTGTAGTTGACTGTCTGTTCCACTCCTGTAGTTGACTGTGTGTAACTCTCCTATAGTTGACTGTGTGTAACTCTCCTGTAGTTGACTGTGTTACACTCTTGTAGTTGACTGTGTAACTCTCCTGTAGTTGACTGTGTTACTCTCCTGTAGCTGACTGTGTGTTATACTCCTGTAGTTGACTGTGCATTACACTCCTGTAGTTGTCTGTGTGTTACACTCCAGTATTTGAATGTGTGTTATAATCCTGTAGCTGACTGTGTATTACACTCCTGTAGTTGTCTGTGTTTTACACGCTTGTAGTTGACTGTGTGTTATAATCCTGTAGTTGACTGTGTATTACACTCCTGTAGTTGTCTGTGTGTTACATTCCTGTAGTTGACTGTGTGTTATACTCCTGTAGTTGACTGTTCATTACACTCCTGTAGTTGTCTGTGTGTTACACTCCTGTAGTTGACTGTTTTACTCTCCTGTAGTTGACTGTGTAACTGTCCTGTAGTTGACTGTGTTACACTCCTGTAGTTGACTGTGTGTTACTCTCCTGTAGTTGACTGTGTGTAACTCTCCTGTAGTTGACTGTGTGTTACACTCCTGTAATTGACTGTGTGTTACACTCCTGTAGTTGTCTTGTGTGTTACACTCCTGTAGTTGACTGTGTGTTACTCTCCTGTAGTTGACTGTGTGTTACTCTCCTGTAGTTGACTGTGTAACTCTCCTGTAGTTGACTGTGTTATAATCCTGTAGTTGACTGTGTATTACACTCCTGTAGTTGTCTGTGTGTTACACTCCTGTAGTTGACTGTGTGTTATACTCCGGTAGTTGACTGTGCATTACACTCCTGTAGTTGTCTGTGTGTTACACTCCTGTAGTTGATTGTATGCTATAATCCTGTTGTTGACTGTGTATTACACTCCTGTAGTTGTCTGTGTGTTACACTCCTGTAGTTGACTGTGTGTTACTCTCCTGTAGTTGACTGTGTGTTACTCTCCTGTAGTTGACTGTGTAACTCTCCTGTAGTTGACTGTGTTACACTCCTGTAGTTGACTGTGTGTTATACTCCGGTAGTTGACTGTGCATTACACTCCTGTAGTTGTCTGTGTATTACACTCCTGTAGTTGTCTGTGTGTTACACTCCTGTAGTTGACTGTGTGTTATCCTCCTGTAGTTGACTGTGTGTTATTCTCCTGTAGTTGACTGTCTGTTCCACTCCTGTAGTTGACTGTGTGTAACTCCCCTGTAGTTGACTGTGTGTTATACTCCTGTAGTTGACTGTGTGTAACTCTCCTGTAGTTGACTGAGTGTTATTCTCCTGTAGTTGACTGTGTGTTATTCTCCTGTAGTTGACTGTCTGTTCCACTCCTGTAGTTGACTGTGTGTAACTCTCCTATAGTTGACTGTGTGTAACTCTCCTGTAGTTGACTGTGTTACACTCTTGTAGTTGACTGTGTAACTCTCCTGTAGTTGACTGTGTTACTCTCCTGTAGCTGACTGTGTGTTATACTCCTGTAGTTGACTGTGCATTACACTCCTGTAGTTGTCTGTGTGTTACACTCCAGTATTTGAATGTGTGTTATAATCCTGTAGCTGACTGTGTATTACACTCCTGTAGTTGTCTGTGTTTTACACGCTTGTAGTTGACTGTGTGTTATAATCCTGTAGTTGACTGTGTATTACACTCCTGTAGTTGTCTGTGTGTTACATTCCTGTAGTTGACTGTGTGTTATACTCCTGTAGTTGACTGTTCATTACACTCCTGTAGTTGTCTGTGTGTTACACTCCTGTAGTTGACTGTTTTACTCTCCTGTAGTTGACTGTGTAACTGTCCTGTAGTTGACTGTGTTACACTCCTGTAGTTGACTGTGTGTTACTCTCCTGTAGTTGACTGTGTGTAACTCTCCTGTAGTTGACTGTGTGTTACACTCCTGTAATTGACTGTGTGTTACACTCCTGTAGTTGTCTTGTGTGTTACACTCCTGTAGTTGACTGTGTGTTACTCTCCTGTAGTTGACTGTGTGTTACTCTCCTGTAGTTGACTGTGTAACTCTCCTGTAGTTGACTGTGTTATAATCCTGTAGTTGACTGTGTATTACACTCCTGTAGTTGTCTGTGTGTTACACTCCTGTAGTTGACTGTGTGTTATACTCCGGTAGTTGACTGTGCATTACACTCCTGTAGTTGTCTGTGTGTTACACTCCTGTAGTTGACTGTGTGTTACTCTCCTGTAGTTGACTGTGTGTTACTCTCCTGTAGTTGACTGTGTAACTCTCCTGTAGTTGACTGTGTTACACTCCTGTAGTTGACTGTGTGTTATACTCCGGTAGTTGACTGTGCATTACACTCCTGTAGTTGTCTGTGTATTACACTCCTGTAGTTGTCTGTGTGTTACACTCCTGTAGTTGACTGTGTGTTATCCTCCTGTAGTTTACTGTGCATTACACTCCTGTAGTTGACTGTGTGTTACTCTCCTGTAGTTGACTGTATGCTATAATCCTGTAGTTGACTGTGTATTACACTCCTGTAGTTGTCTGTGAGTTACACTCCTGTAGTTGTCTGTGTGTTACACTCCTGTAGTTGACTGTGTGTTATACTCCGGTAGTTGACTGTGCATTACACTCCTGTAGTTGTCTGTGTATTACACTCCTGTAGTTGTCTGTGTGTTACACTCCTGTAGTTGACTGTGTGTTATCCTCCTGAAGTTTACTGTGCATTACACTCCTGTAGTTGACTGTGTGTTACTCTTCTGTAGTTGACTGTGTGTTATTCTTCTGTAGTTGACTGTGTGTTATTCTCCTGTAGTTGACTGTGTGTTATTCTCCTGTAGTTGACTGTGTGCAACTCTCCTGCAGTTGACTGTGTGCTACTCTCCTGTAGTTGACTGTGTGTTACTCTCCTGTAGTTGACTGTGTGTTACTCTTCTGTGGTTGACTGTGTGTTATTCTCCTGTAGTTGACTGTGTGTTATTCTCCTGTAGTTGACTGTGTGTAACTCTCCTGTAGTTGACTGTGTGTTATTCTCCTGTAGTTGACTGTGTGTAACTCTCCTGCAGTTGACTGTGTGCTACTCTCCTGTAGTTGACTGTGTGATATTCTCCTGTAGTTGACTGTTTGTTACACTCCTGTAATTGACTGTGTGTTATAATCCTGTAGTTGACTGTGCATTACACTCCTGTAGTTGTCTGTGTGTTACACTCCTGTAGTTGACTGTGTGTTATAATCCTGTAGTTGACTGTGTGTTATACTCCTGTAGTTGACTGTGCATTACACTCCTGTAGTTGTCTGTGTGTTACACTCCTGTAGTTGACTGTGTGTTACTCTCCTGTAGTTGACTGTGTGTTATACTCCTGTAGTTGACTGTGTGTAACTCCCCTGTAGTTGACTGTGTGTTATACTCCTGTAGTTGACTGTGTGTAACTCTCCTGTCGTTGACTGAGTGTTATTCTCCTGTAGTTGACTGTGTGTTATTCTCCTGTAGTTGACTGTCTGTTCCACTCCTGTAGTTGACTGTGTGTAACTCTCCTGTAGTTGACTCTGTGTAACTCTCCTGTAGTTGACTGTGTTACACTCTTGTAGTTGACTGTGTAACTCTCCTGTAGTTGACTGTGTTACTCTCCTGTAGTTGACTGTGTTTTATACTCCTGTAGTTGACTGTGCATTACACTCCTGTAGTTGTCTGTGTGTTACACTCCAGTATTTGAATGTGTGTTATAATCCTGTAGTTGACTGTGTGTTACTCTCCTGTAGTTGACTGTGTGTAACTCTCCTGTAGTTGACTGTGTGTTACACTCCTGTAATTGACTGTGTGTTACACTCCTGTAATTGTCTGTGTGTTACACTCCTGTAGTTGACTGTGTGTTACTCTCCTGTAGTTGACTGTGTGTTACTCTCCTGTAGTTGACTGTGTGTTACTCTCCTGTAGTTGACTGTGTGTTACTCTCCTGTAGTTGACTGTGCATTACACTCCTGTAGTTGTCTGTGTGTTACACTCCTGTAGTTGACTGTGTGTAACTCTCCTGTAGTTGACTGTGTGTTACACTCCTGTAATTGACTGTGTGTTACACTCCTGTAGATGTCTGTGTGTTACACTCCTGTAGTTGACTGTGTGTTACTCTCCTGTAGTTGACTGTGTGTTACTCTCCTGTAGTTGACTGTGTGTTACTCTTCTGTGGTTGACTGTGTGTTATTCTCCTGTAGTTGACTGTGTGTTATTCTCCTGTAGTTGACTGTGTGTAACTCTCCTGTAGTTGACTGTGTGTTATTCTCCTGTAGTTGACTGTGTGTAACTCTCCTGCAGTTGACTGTGTGCTACTCTCCTGTAGTTGACTGTGTGATATTCTCCTGTAGTTGACTGTTTGTTACACTCCTGTAATTGACTGTGTGTTATAATCCTGTAGTTGACTGTGCATTACACTCCTGTAGTTGTCTGTGTGTTACACTCCTGTAGTTGACTGTGTGTTATAATCCTGTAGTTGACTGTGTGTTATACTCCTGTAGTTGACTGTGCATTACACTCCTGTAGTTGTCTGTGTGTTACACTCCTGTAGTTGACTGTGTGTTACTCTCCTGTAGTTGACTGTGTGTTATACTCCTGTAGTTGACTGTGTGTAACTCCCCTGTAGTTGACTGTGTGTTATACTCCTGTAGTTGACTGTGTGTAACTCTCCTGTCGTTGACTGAGTGTTATTCTCCTGTAGTTGACTGTGTGTTATTCTCCTGTAGTTGACTGTCTGTTCCACTCCTGTAGTTGACTGTGTGTAACTCTCCTGTAGTTGACTCTGTGTAACTCTCCTGTAGTTGACTGTGTTACACTCTTGTAGTTGACTGTGTAACTCTCCTGTAGTTGACTGTGTTACTCTCCTGTAGTTGACTGTGTTTTATACTCCTGTAGTTGACTGTGCATTACACTCCTGTAGTTGTCTGTGTGTTACACTCCAGTATTTGAATGTGTGTTATAATCCTGTAGTTGACTGTGTGTTACTCTCCTGTAGTTGACTGTGTGTAACTCTCCTGTAGTTGACTGTGTGTTACACTCCTGTAATTGACTGTGTGTTACACTCCTGTAATTGTCTGTGTGTTACACTCCTGTAGTTGACTGTGTGTTACTCTCCTGTAGTTGACTGTGTGTTACTCTCCTGTAGTTGACTGTGTGTTACTCTCCTGTAGTTGACTGTGTGTTACTCTCCTGTAGTTGACTGTGCATTACACTCCTGTAGTTGTCTGTGTGTTACACTCCTGTAGTTGACTGTGTGTAACTCTCCTGTAGTTGACTGTGTGTTACACTCCTGTAATTGACTGTGTGTTACACTCCTGTAGATGTCTGTGTGTTACACTCCTGTAGTTGACTGTGTGTTACTCTCCTGTAGTTGACTGTGTGTTACTCTCCTGTAGTTGACTGTGTGTTACTCTCCTGTAGTTGTCTGTGTGTTACTCTCCTGTAGTTGACTGTGTGTTACTCTCCTGTAGTTGACTGTGTGTTATTCTACTGTAGTTGACTGTGTGTTATTCTCCTGTAGTTGACTGTGTGTTATTCTCCTGTAGTTGACTGTGTGTAACTCTCCTGTAGTTGACTGTGTGTTATTCTCCTGTAGTTGACTGTGTGTAACTCTCCTGCAGTTGACTGTGTGCTACTCTCCTGTAGTTGACTGTGTGTTACTCTCCTGTAGTTGACTGTGTGTTACTCTTCTGTAGTTGACTGTGTGTTATTCTCCTGTAGTTGACTGTGTGTTATTCTCCTGTAGTTGACTGTGTGTAACTCTCCTGTAGTTGACTGTGTGTTATTCTCCTGTAGTTGACTGTGTGTAACTCTCCTGCAGTTGACTGTGTGCTACTCTCCTGTAGTTGACTGTGTGTTATTCTCATGTAGTTGACTGTGTGTTACACTCCTGTAATTGACTGTGTGTTATAATCCTGTAGTTGACTGTGTGTAACTCTCCTGTAGTTGACTGCGTGTTACTCTCCTGTAGTTGACTGTGTGTAACTCTCCTGTAGTTGACTGTGTGTTACTCTCCTGTAGTTGACTGTGTGTTACTCTCCTGTAGTTGACTGTGTGTTATTCTCCTGTAGTTTACTGTGTGTTATTCTCCTGTAGTTGACTGTGTGTAACTCTCCTGTAGTTGACTGTGTGTTATTCTCCTGTAGTTGACTGTGTGTAACTCTCCTGTAGTTGACTGTGTGTTACTCTCCTGTAGTTGACTGTGTGTTATTCTCCTGTAGTTGACTGTGTGTTACACTCCTGTAATTGACTGTGTGTTATAATCCTGTAGTTGACTGTGTGTAACTCTCCTTTAGTTGACTGTGTGTTATACTCCTGTAGTTGACTGTATGTTTCTCTCCTGTAGTTGACTGTGTGTTATTATCCTGTAATTGACTGTGTGTTATTCTCCTGTAGTTGACTGTGTGTAACTCTCCTGTAGTTGACTGTGTGTTATACTCATGTAGTTGACTGTGTGTAACTCTCCTGTAGTTGACTGTGTGTTATTCTCCTGTAGTTGACTTTGTGTTATTCTCCTGTAGTTGACTGTCTATTACACTCCTGTAGTTGACTGTGTGTTACACTCCTGTCATTGACTGTGTAACTCTCCTGTAGTTGACTGTGTTACTCTCCTGTAGTTGACTGTGTGTTATTCTCCGGTAGTTGACTGTGCATTACACTCCTGTAGTTGTCTGTTTGTTACACTCCTGTAGTTGACTGTGTGTTATAATCCTGTAGTTGACTGTGTATTACACTCCTGTAGTTGTCTGTGCATTACACTCCTGTAGTTGACTGTGTGTTATACTCCTGTAGTTGACTGTGCATTACACTCCTGTAGTTGTCTGTGTGTTACACTCCTGTAGTTGACTGTGTTTTACTCTCCTGTAGTTGACTGTGTAACTCTCCTGTAGTTGACTGTGTTACACTCCTGTAGTTGACTGTGTATTACACTCCTGTTGTTGTCTGTGTGTTACACTCCTGTAGCTGACTGTGTGTTATACTCCTGTAGTTGACTGTGCATTACACTCCTGTAGTTGTCTGTGTGTTACACTCCTGTAGTTGACTGTGTGTTACTCTCCTGTAGTTGACTGTGTATAACTCTCCTGTAGTTGACTGTGTGTTACACTCCTGTAATTGACTGTGTGTTACACTCCTGTAGTTGTCTGTGTGTTCCTGACTGGAACGAATTGCAAAAATCGCTGAAGTTGGAGACCTTTATCTCCCTCACCAACTTCAAACATCAGCTATCTGAGCAGCTAACCGATCGCTGCAGCTGTACATAATCTATTGGTAAATAACCCACCCATTTTCACCTACCTCATCCCACAGTTTTTATTTATTTACTTTTCTGCTCTTTTGCACACCAATATCTCTACCTGTACATGATCATTTATCAATCCAGTGTTAATCTGCAATATTGTAATTATTCGCCTACCTCCTCATGCCTTTTGCACACATTGTATATAGACTCCCCTTTTTTTCTACTGTGTTATTGACTTGTTAATTGTTTACTCCATGTGTAACTCTGTGTTGTCTGTTCACACTGCTATGCTTTATCTTGGCCAGGTCGCAGTTGTAAATGAGAACTTGTTCTCAACTAGCCTACCTGGTTAAATAAAGGTGAAATAAAATAAATAAAAGAAAAACACTCCTGTAGTTGACTGTTTAACTCTCCTGTCGTTGACTGTTTAACTCTCCTGTAGTTGACTGTAATACTCTCCTGTAGTTGACTGTGTGTTATACTCCGGTAGTTGACTGTGCATTACACTCCTGTAGTTGTCTGTGTGTTACACTGCTGTAGTTGACTGTGTGTTATAATCCTGTAGTTGACTGTGTATTACACTCCTGTAGTTGTCTGTGTGTTACACTCCTGTAGTTGACTGTGTGTTACTCTCCTGTAGTTGACTGTGTGTAACTCTCCTGCAGTTGACTGTGTGTTACTCTCCTGAAGTTGACTGTAATACTCTCCTGTAGTTGACTGTGTGTTATACTCTGGTAGTTGACTGTGCATTACACTCCTGTAGTTGTCTGTGTGTTACACTGCTGTAGTTGACTGTGTGTTATAATCCTGTAGTTGACTGTGTATTACACTCCTGTAGTTGTCTGTGTGTTACACTCCTGTAGTTGACTGTGTGTTACTCTCCTGTAGTTGACTGTGTGTTACACTCCTGTCGTTGACTGTTTAACTCTCCTGTAGTTGACTGTAATACTCTCCTGTAGTTGACTGTGTGTTATACTCCGGTAGTTGACTGTGCATTACACTCCTGTAGTTGTCTGTGTGTTACACTGCTGTAGTTGACTGTGTGTTATAATCCTGTAGTTGACTGTGTATTACACTCCTGTAGTTGTCTGTGTGTTACACTCCTGTAGTTGACTGTGTGTTACTCTCCTGTAGTTGACTGTGTGTAACTCTCCTGCATTTGACTGTGTGTTACTCTCCTGAAGTTGACTGTGTGTTATTCTCCTGTAGTTGACTGTGTGTAACTCTCCTGTTGTTGACTGTGCATTACACTCCTGTAGTTGTCTGTGTGTTACTCTCCTGTAGTTGACTGTGTGTTATAATCCTGTAGTTGACTGTGTGTTACTCTCCTGTAGTTGACTGTGTGTTACTCTCCTGTAGTTGACTGTGTAACTCTCCTGTAGTTGACTGTGTGTTACACTCCTGTAGTTGACTGTGTGTTACACTCCTGTAGTTGACTGTGTGTTACTCTCCTGTAGTTGACTGTGTGTTACTCTCCTGTAGTTGACTGTGTGTTATTCTCTTGT